>NC_050179.1:6728556-7084806 GCF_008315115.2 Sander lucioperca | reverse complement strand
CACAATTGTATATACGTTTATGCCTTTTTGTGATATACATAGAATAGAACATATTGTACATATTGTAATTATTCTATTGTACATTATATTGGGTGCATATAGTAGCTTCTCCAGAATTCCAAATCAGGTTTAAGGAGTTAAATCGGATCTTATCTGGAGTATATTTTTTAAAATGTATTTATTGAACAATAAAACAGATAATTAGGGGCATTTAGCTTTAATTCAAATTTTAGATGGATAGGAAACAGCAAATTAGGAAAATAATTGTAAAAAACAGACTAATTAAAAAGGAAATATTAAAATAATAAGATCGTACTCAGACTTCTGACAATAATTCTTAAAGAAAGAAATATAACTCTAATCTCAGTTGTCATAAAAATATAATCGCAACAGTATTACCAATGCTTCCCACCAAACCAAATGATGTAGGTCAACCTGTGTGTTGTTAAGATCATTTGCAGATCAATCTATTCTGGGCAGGCTTTGCTTCTCAGCCAGCGACTGTCATAATGATAATCCCAGGCCTGTAATCTGTAGGACTCAGATTCCCAACAGTGCCACAGTCTGTACTTGCAGCTCCCTGAGCGGGCTCTGACACTTGTCTTCAGCGAGCACTTCTGCCTCGGCTTTTGATCTACTCTTCAATTACACCATGTAGCAATCATCTTCGCATCCCAAAGATGGTGATTGAAGTTAAAAGGATTCACACTGATAATTTACCAACAAACTCAGCTATGTTAGGCAGCCACATTTCAGAAAGCTGATTTTTAAGGGATTTTATAACTTTGCTATTTTTGATCCTTAAATCTATCATTTATTTTTCCGGTTAATTTCCATGCCCTACAGTAGTACCTGTACTGGGCTACATACTGTAACACGCAGAGCTATAAACAACACTGTGTGTTTTGGTTTATGATGACACCCTCAGATTTACATGACAGCTAAGTGCTTGGAAATGGGGCCCCTGTTCTGAACATCCACAAGCCTTCCTTTATGTGACAGGTTTTTCCAAAGGTGCAAAGGTGAAGAATGACTGACTTGAAATCTATTGAAAAAGTCAGACCTCTTCTTGAGGGAAACACTAGAGAGTTTAACATACAGACATATATACAACAGATGACAGGATTAGCACCTTTGTAGGTATTGCAAAAGGATTATGAAATGGGTGATCCTGCCATTGGTTCCCATGTTCAACTTTAAAGGAAAAAAATCTATTTCTTTTACAACATAAGTATTATTTTTAAGTTCATGATATGTTTATGTAAAGCCTACTTGCTGAGATAGGGGACAGTGATTGCTCAAAACAGTCTATGAAACCCACTGGACAGGCTTAATACAAGTCCAGTTAAACTAAATTATCTGAAGCACTTTTCTGAAACTGAAAACACAGTTGATTTTAGGAATATTATACCTCCGCAGTCAGCTGGTCATACTTTAACACAGAATATGTCAAAATTAGCTACCAAGGGCCCATTCTAAAGGCTTTGAGAACAATGGCCTTCTTTTGACACAACATGTCCTTTGCATCTTTCAGTATCACATAATCCATTGTGGGCTGTGGCTGTTATTTAAAGCTCCATTGTGTAATGTTTTGAGTTGATTTTTAGCAAAAAACCCTTTGTTCTTTCACAAATATGTGCTCATTCATGTATAATTACTTACACCAACCATCAAAGTAATCAAAGAAGCAACACTCACAGACAAAGTCGTACTTCTTGGAATAATATAGCCACCGTAGGAGCTTAAATGCGATCGGAATGGGTGGGGCTAGAAAGTAATATTCAGTTGGTTGCCATATACAATTTCAACACTAGATGGGAGAAATTCTTACACAATGTAGCTTTAATGGACTGTAAAATCCTCGCCAGCTCACAGAGTCTGGAAATTTAATGTGACCACATCATATATACCAAATAGGGGTGTCACGATTCTCCAAATCCTTGATTCGATTCAATTTTCGATTCTAAGGTCATGGTTCGATTTGATTCTCGATTTTTACATCTTTTTTTTTTAAAGCACAGGTTGCTATGCCATTATTCGAATAATATTCGAAGATTTAATGCTCAAATGCAGCCTGTTATTAATATGTACTACACTACTCAGGCTTATGCATTGTCAATGCCACTATAAGCACGTGGTTGTTGTTACATATTCTGTCCACTAGAGGGACTTCTAACATTAGCCTGCCCTTGAAGGGGACCTACATCACAGCGCATTGCATTTCCGACACGCCGCTCTCTGTTTACATTCATTTCCCACCACGAGCACACAGCGACACAAATCAACAGAGAACTCTGTAATAAAACATTATCTAACAAGTGTAGTGAAGCAGCTAACGGCGCTCGGTTAGCACAATGATATCATGTTAGAAAGCAGAGCCTAAACGATTTGTCAAAAAATAAAGTAACAAAAGTGTGAGCTACAATGCTAACAGCATTGACAACTAAGCCAAACGGTGCTGTCACTGCTATCGAACGTTGTCACTCACTGGAAATCCAAAATACTTCCACTCCGGAGGGGGTTCAAGTTCTGTCGATGGGTCTCCTGCATCTGCAGCTGCCATGCTATCTTTTGACTGGCTGTACCTAAGTTAGAGGAGTTTGACTCACAGCACTTCAACACGTGTGTGTTTTTTTTCCGCTTGACAAGCCGACCGGACGTGACATGGGGGCGTGGCAGCATAGCACCTTAAGATTAGAATATTCTAAGTTATACTGCTTGTGCAGTTTTGATCCAAAAAAAAGCATAAAAAAAAGAGCCATTTATTTCCATACCTCTAACACATAACCATACGGTCCACCATTGTTGTGTTTAATCCAAAGACTAAATCTTTGTTGGATGTGCTCAATCCTCCATATCATCCACAGCCACCATTATTCTGAGCTGTTCCTATTTATAGTCCATTAAACATTGCCACCAACAGTCTATGGATAAAGAATAAATCCATGGGATTAGGATGATTCAGCACTTTAAGTGGGCTTTATAAGTGCTTGTTGAGCGGTAACCCCAAGTAATCAATGCACAAGACAAAACGGCTTTAGTTTCAGAGATTGGGAGGGATGAATCGCATGATGAACACTCACAATTTTTGCTATAATGAATGGAAACTCAATGTTTGTGCTTCTGAGGGGCGATTATGAGATTTATCATTTGACCACAAAGAGAATGCAATCCTGGGCTGCTGAGGAGCTGTGACTTGGATACCAATATTTTCTTTTGTATATCTGTTATTTATTACAACAGATTAAGCAAGTTTTAACAGAAAATGTAATTAAAAGGGAGCATATGGGGATATTTCCATGACCACCAACTGATTAAACTATTAACAATAAACCTAAAAACATTGAGATTTCAAGGATATTTTTATTTTATTTTATGTGTTTTTGCTGATACCAAGTGGACAGGACTCCACATTAAACTGATATTTCTGGATAATTTCCTTGTTAATCATTAAAGTATTCTATGCCATATTTGTGTTCAGGGGTGTCGGACTGGGGGTGGAAAGGGGACTCTTGAATAAAGTACTTCAAAGCAATACTTGAGTAAAAGTACAAGTATCTTACCAGAATGACTTTGGCAGAAGTTAAAGTCTCCTTTTAGAATATTACTTGAGTAAAAGTCTTAAAGTATCTGATATTTACTGTACTTAAGTATTAGAAGTAAAAGTAAAAGTAAAACGTTATCTTCATCACCACTGTCGTCAGGGTGGTCATCGTCTGTTACCATGGCGGCAGAGCCTGCACCAGGTGCTTCCATGACACTACCAATCATTATGCTTCCTCCTCTTCTTCTTTAGTTTTGGCGTATGTTTTTTTTTTTTGCCGCTTGGCAGCAAACAGGCATTAGGTCACCAAATGGAATGGAGCGTGCATTATCTTGGCAATTTAGGAGCAACGATTCGCCAGACCTGCTTTTTTCCAGTGTAACAAATTTCTTCTGATATTTTGTAGTAACGAGTAACTTAGATGTTTAGGGGAAATGTAGTGGAGTAAAAGTATACATTATATTTAGGAAACGTAGTGGAGTAAAAGTAAAAGTTTCCAGAAATATGAATAACGATGTAAAGTACAGATACGTGAAAATTCTACTTAAGTACAGTAGCAAAGTATTTGTACTTCGTTACATTACAACACTGCTGAGTACCGAGGGCCCTAATGTGATATAAAGCACAAATATATGCTAGAATGAATAGCTGTGGATGTGGGGAGGGGCCCATAGAGAATGCTTTTCTACAGGGCACAGAATTTTGTGCTAAGCCCCTGTTTGTGTTAGGTATTATTTCAACCACTAAAGAGCAAACAGGCAAAGCTTAGCAAAAAAGTTACAGTGTATATGTCAATGTGTCAACCCCCTTATTTGTCTACTCTTTCCTTCCATCCATCAACGTGTCGTAACAGGTTTTCAAGAAGAAGTGAGGAACAAATAAGGTGGAGCATTGTTTTATAGTTTAAAGAATAAACCACCTGTGGCGGTCTTTTGTCATTTGTGAGTTCAGAATATTCTCAAGGCCTCAAAGCTGAGGTCTAGACCTGCTTTGAAGTCTCAGAGAAGCTCATTGTGAGAGATGGGAACAACCACTCCAATCCGCCTTGGGTTATTTATCCAACTAAAGACTGGTATTTTTAAGAGCATTACAGGATGACAATACAAGGGAAAAACCAAGAAAAGAGAGATCAGAAAACCTTCAACAAATTAGGAATTTGTAAACCATTAAAACATCTGCTTTTGTATGCAGAGACTCCAGCAGATTAGTGTCCCAGCCCACCTGGGGTTGAAACCCTTGTCACATCTTTAAACATCTCAAAGAAAGTTCCTCTCGATTCTTTTGGCGTTTCTCATGGAAACTTGCATGGCACAAGTAAGACTGAAAAGGGGGAGAGACCAACTCAGATGTCAGTGATTTGACCCTTGACTCCTTGCTGGCCGTGGGCAGTCAATCAGAGTCTGCCATTGTGAAAGAGGAAACCTATAATTTTTCCTCTCAGAAACAAAAGATAAATGAACCAACAAGCCTGTTGGTTTTCTTCCACTCATCTGTGTATTGAGGTTCCTACTTTGTTGTTTATGTCAAGGTTTTTTTTTAGCAACACGTTTTGCTGGTCTCTTTGTGGCTGTGAAGCTATGGATTAGCACTGACGAGCGTTGGATTACAGAGTCCCTGCTGGGATGTCAAAGGGCCACGCTGGCTCCTTTCACCTCCGCCCTCAGTGGAGCAGAGCATCAGTGGCAGGGGTTACCTACCATCAATGATGTGCTTCAAAGAGTTTAGAGGGGCTTTCCCGCATTCAGGGTCACTATTGACCTGCAGCAGCACCCCCATTCCCATGAATTACGCCCAAGTTATATCTTGGCGAGCCCACACAAAAGGATCCCCAATAGAAATCTGGATCCAAACAATGGAGGCTATAGGCACAACGAGAACCACCGTGCAGTTTAGACCTTTGACCACAGGGAAGTGATGTGTGAATGATGCAAACTACAAAAATAAAAAATTAAAGAATTGTTGATTAAAGTTAACAAAAGATACTTGGTTTGACATTGCTATAGTTTGATTAAAACATACAGTATGAGTTTTCTGAAAGTATATATATATATATATATATATATATATATATATATATATATACATATACATATATATAAAGCTCTGTTGATATCCAGACCAAAACTTTGATAAATAAGAATATTAGGATGGATATAGTCAAGATGAGGACTCAAAACAAGCTAATGTTAGAAAGTGGGACCCTGACCAACATGGACACTAATGGGCTGATGGAAGACAAGATCATTTCCAAAATTTCGGACCAGACCTCCGCCAACTGTGCCATGATAGAGCAACATGTGGAAATGTAGCCTAACAATATGCAAACCAGACGAACTAAACTATAATCCACATCCACGATAACCAACCAAAAGGCAGCTCTTAAACTAAAGCTGTACAATTTGGAAAGTAGGTCGAAATAACCCTAGTTTCACAGGTTTACCTTAAAAAGGCTGGAGGTCAGCACCCCCGTCACATCATCCTTCATCACATCCATTCATCTCAGTGTACCGCCAAGTTTATTTTAAATCATGAAACTTGTCCATAGACGAAAGTGTCCTCATACACAATGACCTACAAGTCATAACAATTTTCTTATTTCATACACTTCCAAATTTGCATGCATTTTTAATGCCAATATAAAAGTGTCTGGGTCTGTATCAGCATGGCGTTAAGGAACTTGCAGTCAGCACAACTGAAATTGGAAACAGATAGCTAAAAGGCTTCAGTTATGAATTTTGATTGACACTCTGGCACATAGCTTATCGAAGTGTATTCGCTGGCTGTGGAATAGTTGTTTTCATCAGATCAAGTATTTTTCATGTCTTTATCAAGACAAGTTAGTATTTCAAAGCAATCAATTCTATTTTCATCAACTCTGTTATAATATTTAATGAGTGAATGAAGACACGGTCATATTACAATGCAATAAATATAGCTAAAAGTTTGCGTCCATGTGTCTTGCCGTGTTAAATTCAGGTGCTTGCGTGCATGGCTTTGCATAGCATGACTCGTGGCTTTTTGCCAGATGTCCCAGAATGCACCTGACTAACAAGTAGCCTTTAAGCAGTGGAGATGCCAAGGGAGGGTTTTTTTCTCATGCTGGTGCGCTCGGCTAGACCGATAATTTTGGGACTGTGGCCAAAGATTTTTGAGGGAATATGAGAGGGCAACCTCCTGCAATCAGGCAGTGTCGGTGACCACTCGAGTGCAACGCAAAGGCGAGCTGCCACTCAAAATGCCGCCAAATCATTCCTTAGAAGTAGAGTCCTGATGAGCTGTTGATATGCGTGTGTGGGTTTGCATGTGTGTGAGTGTGTGTTTCATAGGCCCAGGGAAAAGGCTGAACAAGCAAACAGCTGCTACACATATTTTCGTGGAAACAACCCACTGAAGAGAAATGAGGAGGCGATTACAACTTGCTGTTCATAACTTTAAACCAAAATGGCTTTAATTCTGGTTGACATATTGAACCCCAGTCATTTTTAAGCTCTTCACAAAATTTGTTTGTTAGGAATGTCATCATTTAATTTTTTTAATGCGATTTCATATTTGATGCATATCCAGTTTACTGCATGTCTAAGCATGTGTTAATGTGACCACACTGGTCAATTATAAGTAGTTGTAAGCCACTACTGCCCTCTATGTGTTACATAGGTAACTACAGTCTCCACATTTGAACAAATTCAGCATACTAAACATGCTACAGTGTGGTAGGGCTTTTACTGTATATGCTGCTACATCGTTGCAATATACCCATTCCAAAACAAAAGCTGATCAAACGCTGTACACTCACCTGGGGGGTTTCTTTTAAAAAATACATTAAGGCTCAACAGTGTTCCAGTTTGAGAGGAGACTCCCCGCAGTGGACTTTCAATGTCCATTAGCACACTGCTAAAAGCCTTTCCAAATGTATCCAAAAGACGTTTGGATTACTGCAACAGTCTTTTTACCAGTAAGAAGGAGCTTTACCGTCTCCAGGCTGTTCAGAACTCTGCTGCAAGGCTTTTAACTCACATTAACAAAAGAGCACACATCACACCTGTTTTAGCAGCACTTCACTGGTTACCAGTCCAGTATAGAATTCAATTTAAAATCCTGGTCCTTACGTTTAGAGCCCTGCACGGTCAAGTTCCTCCATACATCTCTGACTTGATACAGCTTCATACTCCCACCCGTAGTCTGAGGTCATTAGGTCAGAGGCTATTAGTGGTTCCCTGCACTCAGTTTAAAACTAGAGGGGATCGATCATTCCAAGCAGTGGCTCCTAGGCTGTGGAATGTCTTGCCTCCCTCTCTACGCTGTGTGAATTCTGTCGAATCGTTTAAAAAGCAATTAAAGACACTGCTATTCAAGCAGGCTTTTAGTTAGTTGAGGGGTTTTTATGGTTGTTTGTTATGTTTTCTATGTTTGTATTTTAATTTGTTGTATTGTATTACATTTTATTATGAAGCACTTTGTGATTTTTATCTGTGAAAGGTGCTATACAAATAAACGTTACTTACTTACTTACTTGTATGGACAGGCAGTGGGCATACAGACATAAATTGAAGCTCCTCTTTTCGACCCTGATGCTGTGCCCATACCCCCTGTTGCTCCTCTCTGTCTCCCCAAGCAGGTCCTCCCATTCATTTGGCTCATTTGAATTCCAACATGGGAGACCTCTGATGAGCCGGGTGAACTGTCACACTACACGACGAGACTGCTAATTAATCACAGCAACTGTACACATTGCCTCTGTGGTGTTGACTTGTGAACATAAATCTGCCAGTTTTCATCTAATGAGTTGGATGCACCTGTCTGAAGCCAGTAATTACACAAAGCGACGCTCGCAGACATATATCAGAGGGAGTTTTGCTTTGCCGTCTTATTTTATGTTTTTAACCGTTAATTACTGAGTAGCTTTAGTGTTCAGCCTGAGAAGCGGTATGTACAGAGTAGAGACAATAATAAACACACATTTGGTTTATGCATGGACAGTTGTGCTTGTGTATTATGATTACAGTGGAAACAGAGCTACAGTTTCTGTATTATTTTTCTATGTACTTGGGCCTTCCATGAAAATAATATATCAATGGGACTTACTTGATTAAGTAAAGGTCCATCCATCCATTGGCAATTTTTCAAAATCCAGAAAATTGTTCTACAATGCTAACCACACATTTAGGGTATTTATAATACCAAAAATATGTGCCAACATTTAAATTATTAGTTTAATATTAGGAATATGAATTTATATTGATGTTATTTTTCATTTCCATACATGATTAAACATTTATATTTTTCTTTTGTTATTTTGGGATCATGATAAACAAAAGAGTCTTTGAGAAATCAGGTAATACCTTCAAAACCTGGATTTTTGAAAGATTGCCAGAAAAACAGACATGTAATGCTAATAGATGAGAGGCACAAACTGGGACGTACACCCTACCTCATCTATCTCACCTACTGTGTCTAGTACCAGCTCTCATCTGTCCATGTTTACCCTGGAGGTTTCCTGGACATCATATGACTTCCTCTGATCACTTCCTCCACCTGCAGAGTTTCTCCCTGGTGATTTAAGCCACTCTGGCATTTCTCCCGCTTCTGCCCTTGTTCCCAAACTGCGGGGGCCCTCCCTTTCTGCTCACCCCTCGCAACCTTCCTCCCTCCTTCACTTCTTTCCTCACTTTTAGATCCTCTCGCCCTTTTTCTTTCCTCCTCGATCATAGTTACACTCTGGCTCGCTTGCTCTTTTTCTTTACTCACACGCTCTCTCCTCCCTCCCTCCCTCCTCCACATCAGCTCACTCCATCTCCTAGCTCCCTATAAGAGAGCCCAGAGTTTGGCCTCGCTCCCCGTCTCTGCGTGTGAACTGTGTGTGCGGTGTTGGGATCCTGCCACTAAGGTTAGAGGAGGCATGCAGAAGACAAGAAGCCACTTCAAAGAATCTCTTGTGCACAGGTGTGAGGGCTATCCCACACCAGCAGATGCGATCACACACACACACACACACACACACACACACACACACACACACACACACACACACACACACACACACACACACACACACACACACACACACACACACACATCTGAGAGCTCAGCGGCTTGTGGTCGCAGGTCCCCGTCAAACATGAGGCTCCTTTGAAGGTCCCTCATGCTCCAGGCAATAGCTTTACATTACAAATATACACCCAACAGCTCACCCCTTCTGGCTTGGGTTTACACCCCAATGTAACACACACACACACACACACACACACACACACAAAAATATGTTTTTTGACAAACAACCACAGATGAGCTCCCATTAAGCTCATAAATTCAGCATTATATGTTTATGAAAGCCTGTATCAAACATCAAGAATAAAGAGGATACACACTCTTGTCCACCACAATTGCAGTAATGGCTCTCATTATGCTGTTCCATACAAAATAATTGCAGTTTGTGGTGAAGTCTCCTTTTTATGTAATTCAGACCATGTGCATGCATTGTCACAAAATTTAAGAAGTCTATTAGCTACAAAAATATAGTCTCCTTAGTTTATGACTGACTAAATAATTACAAGAGAGCTTTTATTATGAAGAGCATCATGCTTGGTGTCATGCGCTTTGCCTAAAACATAATAAACAGGCCTGCGTAATGCGTATGACAGTGGACTCTCTCGGCTTATACCATCAAATTGTTTGCATAAGGATAAACTGAAATGATGCTCAGCTGTTAAAACCATATGTGACATTAAAGGATTGTTATTGCGTGTGTTGTGGGTGTTGTCTGTTGCTGCTGCATTAGATGGCCATATGCTTTGAGTCAGTGTTTCCACTAACTTCATACTGCTTTCCAAAAAAACAATCGCACATACCAATATTATTAAAACATGTAATCGTTTTTAATTACATTTTGAAATTCTGTCTTGAAATTCAGTTTCCCTCTATGTGTTGCAGATGACTTAGGGTAGTTTTAGCTGAGTTTTTAGCGTAGCTCTATAGATGTAATTACGGTCGGTCCGCCACTTTGGTCCAGACTGAAATATCTCAACAATTATTGGATGGATTGTCATGACATATGCTACAGACATTCAAGTCCCCTTCAGGATGAATTGTAATAACTCTGACAATGTCATGTGTCCCTTTAGCAGAACAACATTTCAATTTAGTTCATGACAAAATACCTGCAAAACTAATGACATCCCCATCCGTCTCAGCTGGACTTTGTGTTTAGTGCTGATTAGCAAATGGTAGCATGCGAACAGGCAAAACTAAGATGACGAAACTTCCTCCCCCACCCATCCAGCTAGGCCATCCAATCCACATGGAACTGATCACAATTCAACAAACATTCAACAACTAGTATACTATATACTGATATTGCTGCTACACATAGAAGAAAGGTACTTTAACCACTTTTGAGCAGATGCTTTCATTTGTTTGCCAGTTTGCCAATGGTGTTTGACACAAGTTGGGTTTAATGAGGTTGTTTGTTTCATGCAGCTCAGAGGTTTGAAAGAGGAGAATGAGTTTGAGAGGTTTTTCTCCTGCCATGTGTTTGGTGTAGGCTATATACTTTGCTGCTCAGCATGGCCAGTAGTTTGAGCTGAACCAACTGACCTGCTCAGTGAGTAAACGTAGTGTTGTCCAGTTCTTACCTGATTCTATTCAGCCAGTCATACCACTCATACATCCACATCCATGGGGGTAAAACAGATCAGGTACTGCTGACAGAATGAGAAAGAGAGAATGATGAAGGAACAACGAAAAAATACACAATTCACAAAAAAAGCAGAATCAAAGCTGACTGGAATCTGCAATTTGTCTAAAGTTCTGTCTGTAGTAGAGGGTCCAAGGGCATGCTTACAATTTAGTTTGGAGCTTAATTTAGCCCCCCTCTCAACAAGCTGGCATGGCATGGTTGACACCACCGGATGCCTTAGGTCAGGGGTATCGAACTCAACTTCACTAAGGGCCACAATGGAAAATGAGAAACACATCAAGGACCAGTGTTGGGCAAGTTACTTCCAAAATGTAATACATTATAGATTACTAGTTACTGTCGTTTGAGAGTAATTAGTTATATTACAATATTACTGTCTCTGAATTGTAATGCGTTACACTACTTTTGCATTACTTTTGAGTTACTTTCACCAAAATAACAGGGGAAGTTTGATTTGGCAGCTAGCTTGTGAATTTCACCACCGGATCAATAAAGTCTCCTCTTTATCCACTTTAATACATCGTAGATTATTCATATTTTGTATAATTAATATAAATATGCAAAGTAACTAAAGCTATAAAAAATAGATAAGTAAAACGTATAATAGGCAAGTAGGAGAAAATGAAAATACTCAATTAAAAGTGCGGCATTGTTGTAAAATGTTTGTTTATAGCACTTGAATAAGAAATTCATGTTGTTTAGTTTAAAACACTCAGGTTCAGTTATAGTGTGATTAAAACTCACTATTTACAGTACTTGATTTACAGCTGATTTGTGAAAAGGTAGCCCCCACAACCTTATTTAACAGTAATTTAGTATTACTGAGAACCGTCACAGGAAGTGCTTTTATTTTGAAGTAGGCTACACGGAAGTTGTCTGTTGTGTAGCCTACTCGTGCTAGCTTACTGAGATGAGGCTCAAGTTGTTCACTTTCTTGTGTGTAAAACTGCAACGTATTGAGCAGTAAATGGTCACAGTAAAAGACGAGCGTCTTTGGTCGTCATTCGAAGCCTTTCCACTACAGGCAGAGTTACTCTCCACGGCTGATAAAATGCAATGATATTTACGTGTAGCAAGCCTCAGCATTAATTCCCGACATGTTTATATCTGTCAGCCGCTGACGTACAGTCACCTGTTGGGACCATAGACTTATTATTATTGCTTATTAGCAATAATATTATTATTAACAGTCTATGGTTGGGACGTCCGTAACTTCTCTGGTTCTGGCTCTGACCACGGGAACAGAAACAGGACAGCTCACTTCAACGCAGCGTAATAACTCCTGAAAATAATATCCATCTCGCAAATGTATCAGTCTCTACAGTCATCTCAACCATCGTATACAGCGACAGCAAATAATACGGCTTTTTTTTTCCTGTGAAGAAATGTGTCGCGGTGTTGGTGAATTCTTAAAAAAAACAAAGCACCACTAAATGTTGTGTTAATGCATTGTAACTCGCGTTACTGAGATTGTAACGAGTATAATATTACCGAAATTTAATTAGTAATGCGTTATATTACTGCGTTACAGCAAAAAGGAATACATTACTGTAATTACGTTACTTTTGCGTTACTCCCAACACTGTCAAGGACTAACACAATTTCTCTGAATATTAAATCAGATCATTATAACACAGAAGAGATATACACTCCTGTTTCCAGGTGTCATCAAAGATGTCTTTATGTGGGTTATAGTAAAGAAATGATTATAATTTTAAAAACCATATTCTCATAACTCAGACTCAGACTGGTAATCTCGTTATTGTCCACTAGAGGGGAGCATACTGTAAGCATATAGGAGAGCACAGGATATCTGTCAGTCTTTCTGTTCCAGTAAGTCTGTAACCAACAAACAAAACACATTTACAGAGAATGGATAATGGAATGTGTGCTCTCACCGACACCCGGAGGGCACACAGTACAGACTGTACATTTTATACTTTATAACTATCCATGACTATCACTGCTTGTATTTCCGCATTGAAGGTGGAGACTGGAGACCTAAAGTGGGACAGGCTTGCTGTGTTACGTTTGGGGAAGTTGCTCAATATCGGAAATACACCTTTTACTAAACTGTGAGCAAAATATCAGTTTGCTAATGTTCTGTTTTTTATCAATGGCGGACGATTAACACCCGTAACGGCGCTGTAAGTTGTAGGGCTACACCATTTCAGTACAACTATCAGATAAAACACAAACTCAGATTGTGTCCGTATTTTTTCGAAGAATGAATAATTCTGTAACTCCCGCTACTTACATTCGCAACCTCAGTTATAGTTTACTTCGCAAGTTGTCCGACTTTCTGGACCCTCAAGACAGGTGGAAAGATGTTATTGTCTCGATACGGAAGACGAGTGGGGAGTTAAGGTACTCTCAGCATCATGTGAGGTAGGTGATTATATAGCTGGTGGCAGACAAGTTCATGTAGGCTATTTACTGTGTTATTGTTTTAATTCAGGTCGAGAATGCTATACGGTACCTATTTGTCTGTCTGTCTGTCTGTCTGTCTGTCTGTCTTTCTGTATGTCTATATATCTATCTATTATTTTATTTCTCAGGAGATTTGAAGGCCTTGTTGCACAGGGTAAAAGTCCCACAGTGGAGCTTCTGTCAGACTGGGGGACCTCCAACAGTACAGTGGGGGAACTTGTGGAGATTTTGAAGAGTCACAAGTTATTGGCTGCTGCTAGTGTCCTGCTACCTGGTATGATTGTTTAATATAATAATCACAGACTGTATAATAGGCCTATAAGTTATCTATAGTATAGCTATAACCCTATCTACAGTCAATGGTCACACTAACACCTACATCATCCTAATCAAAACAGTATTCCAATGTCCCATCTTTTCTTCATTTGCCCATACAATTAGATACATCTGTCCAATATCAGTGAGTGAGCACAGAAACTCACTCAACATTCATTAATAAATTAGTTTTAGTTTTATTACATCTATTTTTCAGGGACGACTATGTACAAAAAAACATTAATGTCATAAAAATGGTAGAGAAGCTTAATTTCAGATTTAGCTACTTTCCACCTGCAGTCTAGCAGGTTGACACAATTGCTATACATACTACCATGTCATAATATGGGACACACTGCCTTAAAAGTGAAGTGATCCCTGGGTTTAATAGCTTTCCTAATTGACAGTGGAAGAATTGTGAAAAAGATACAGATACTGACTATCAACTACTAAATAGTCAAGTACTAAATAGAAAACAGCCTTATTATTATTATTATTATTATTATTATTATTATTATTATTATTATTATTATTATTATTTTGTGTCATACAGTACAATACAATGGTCTGTTTCATGTGGGATTACATGATGATTTACAGTGATACCACATAGAAATAAAGAAATGCAGCTGTTGACATTCATGATCAAAAGAGAATTTAAAAAAAGCCACACAAAGGGGGAAAAAGTAAACAACTCTACATGTACACAGAAATGTACAACATACATGCTTCTTTTAAAACACATTATTAATTTGTGTTTGTGTAGATAATCTGATTATTGCACAAATTTCCATCTCAGAAACTCTCAAAAAGTAATCACAACCATTTTAGGTTATTAAGACTATGCTTTTGACTAGTGCACCATATCAACAAAATAACTTATCTTGATGTCTTTTGTCCACATGCAGTGGAAGAGGCAGTCCCACCAGAGACACAGCCAGCCTCTCCATCAGTTGGAACAAACAGCACCCTTCCAACTAGACTACTGGAAGAGAGGGAGACGCAGTCACCACCTGCCAGCTCTCTTCTGCAGCCACAGATTCTACTGGACAACAGTGAACCAGGCCACACAGGTGGTTGCACTTTTTTTCTCTCAAATTTAGTTAACATGTTAACAGTCAGCTGTAGAGACGTTAGTATGAATATTACTTTTTTATGCATATAGTCCTTTGTGGTGATCTGTACATTAGAGGAGGTTGTGAAGCATGTTTAGCATTTACTTCTAAACAAGTTGAAGAAGCATGCAGATGTTTTACTCAAGTAAAAGCAGCATTAACACAATGTAAAACTACTCCATTACAAGTAAAGGTCGTGCATTCAAAATCAAAAGTACTCATGCAAAACGTGGCCCACACAATATTCTTTATATATTGGTGTTGGGTAGTTTAATTTTTAACAATGCATTATATTTTATAACCTAGTATGTTTTGTGTGAGACATAATAAAAATAAAAAAAAGTACTTCCCTCTGAATTGTAGTAAAGTATAAGTATAATAAAATGTATATAAGTATAATCAAGGCTGTTTTATCTTAGTTCCTGACATCTTGATTTCAGCAGAAGCTAAATTGTAAATGATGCTTGCTTCTATGAAAATAGTGATTTTACAAAATTGACCAGCAGGTGGCAGCAATGTGGCCTTAACCACAACAGTCAATATGACCCTTGTCTGTGTGTTCATCATTAGGTTTCTCCAGTTTCTTCTACAATGAGCTGATGGAGATTACAGGAAACTTTGATGATCGTCCCATATCAGACGGCGGCAACAGACTTGGAGAGGGTGGCTTTGGCACTGTGTACAAAGGTCTTCTTAATGACAAACCTGTTGCAGTGAAAAAGCTCAATCCAGTAAGTGAAAATACTTCCTTGCCAATCTGCTTACTTTTGCAGATCTTGTAAATCACAACTCAAAATATTTTCTCATTTAGATGGATGACATCTCCCTGGACGAGCTGAGAGTTCAGTTCAACCAAGAGATCCAAACTCTCAAAGTGTACGTTCCCTTTCCCTCTTCTGTCTGTATCCTTGTTAATCAGGTTAGTTTTGAGTGAATCACAGCCACCTCATATCCATTACGTTTTATTAGCTAGAGCACACAAGCTGTACTGTAGCAGGCATATTAATCAAACTAATGGAACTTGAGAGCGAAAGCATTGAAAGAGTTTTTGGAAAAGCAGCCTGTAGTTAGCTGGGGGACAAACAAATACCTTCAGATTGAATAGATACTTATACCCAGTCATTGCCATTACTAATTGGAAAATAAATGCAAGTGGTTGATACAAATATTGGACAAACTGTGCATGTAAATACTTTTCACTGTAACTTTTCTTTTTGTGCAACCAGTGGGTTTTTGCTTGTTTAACTATCAGCAAGCAAGCAAATAAGGCTTTTTTCCAAAATGTCAAACTATTTCCATTTAGCCCAACATAGGTTAATATGATGATTCATATATTTGCAATTACAGGTATGGTTTGATGAGTGTTTGTTCCACAGGTTGAAACATGAAAACTTGGTTGACATGGTTGGATTTTCCTGTGATGGACAGCATCCATGTTTGGTGTATGCCCTTATGGCCAATGGTTCTTTGCTAGACCGACTAGCTTGCTTGGTAAGCACCATCAGCAATACAGACTCTGCTTTCTAGTACATGTGCTTTTACACAGATAATGTGATGCTTTTTGTTGTTTTTAGGAGGGAAGTCCTCCTCTGTCCTGGCAACAGAGATGCTTGATAGCTGAAGGGACAGCGAGTGGCTTGGAGTATCTGCACAGCAACCATCATGTCCACAGAGATGTTAAAAGGTACACAAAGTGAGGCCTCGTTATCAGTGCCCTTTAAATGATCTTTTCTTAAAGGAATAGTTCAACATTTTGGAAAATACTAAGATTGACAGCACTCTCAGGCCCCATCCACACCTAGTCACTTCATGTATCTTGGGTGGATCAGGTCTGATCTAAAAAAGGCTAACTGTAAATGCATCCAAGAAGCATTCAAGACAGACTGAAATCTGATTCCTCAAATGTTAGTTAAATATGAAGCTACAGCCTGCAGCTAGTTATCTTAGCTTAGCATAAAGACTGAAAACAGGCTCCGTGTTTGTTGTGAAACAATCAGATCGTGATTGTTCTGTGGTTCGTATCTGGTAGTTTGTCATTGATTGGCTTGACCTTACTGAGTTGATTCTGAAAGCAGTTACGAGTGCTCGGAGAACACAGTGACACGAAGCAGCGTTCAGTTCAACAATGTTGTGAAAGGTTAATGAAAAACACAAAAATATATACAAATTTCTACATTACATACAGTACATAATAGAGGGGCCCCAGATGAAAGGAGGATTGGTTAAAAGTTGGTTCACACAGATAAATCGTCAGGGAGGTAAACAGTGAAATAATTTATGAGACAAAGTCTGATGAAAAAGGCTAGGTACAGAGTTTAACGGAATGAAATGTAACAGATTCACAACAGCATTGTTCATTGTTGTTTTTAGAGTTCTGCTTAGATCCAAGCTAGCTGTCCTCTGCTGTTTCCAGTATTTTTGCTAAACTAAGCTTATAATAGCTTATTTACAGAGGGATATGAGAGTGGTCGGGATCTTCTCATATAACACTCGACAAGAAAGCAAATAAGCATCTTTTTTTTCTTGTTAGTGCAAATATCCTGTTAGATGAAAAATTAGTGGCAAAGATCTCAGACTTTGGGCTGACCAGAGCATCAGCCAAGCGGACGTCAACAACCATGATGACGGAGAGGATTGTGGGTACCCGTGCATACATGGCACCAGAGGCGCTAAGAGGAGAGATCACACCAAGATCTGATGTCTTCAGCTTTGGAGTGGTAGGCTTTCTGCAGAAACACACACACACACACACACACACACACACACACACACACACACACACACACACACACACACAGAGATGGGGATATTATGTCAGGAAAGGAGAAACTGCAACTGTAATGTAAAATATTGAGCACAACTCAGCAGTTTACTTAAGTGCAAGGTTCCCCAAAGTACTGACACATACATAATTGCAGGACATAAACATTATCGTATACATTTCTTCCAATTTGTGAAAATAGAGCTCTATGTTATGTATCATATGTCATTATTTCCTACTAAAAATTCCAAATCAGTTGAGGCCCACAGCTGTACTGTATTAGTAGCTGTAAATGTTGAACATATTATCCATTGTATGACATTAGTTGAATGATTTATGGGATCAGCAGTGTATAAAACCGTCGGACCTTTCACATAGTGCAGTATATACAGCTTATAGACGTCTTATTAGGACAGCTGTGGAAACACTACAGTGTCTGTGAAGCTACCTGGCACACGGTGGAGTAATAAAGGTTTTCTGTCGTCCAGATCCCCATGTGATTAACCCCATCTCTCTGCCATCTATAGGTGTTGTTAGAAATATTGTCTGGACTCCCGCCAGCCGATGAAAACCGTGAGCCACAGTTCTTGGTGAGCAGCACAAAAGAGGCTTTTACTGTGATTACAGCTTATTAAAGACTTGGCATTTAATTAAGGAGAGCACGTTATCAGTTTGTCGTCATTAAAGAGTGATTTTGAGCAAATTTCATCTTTGCTGCTGCAACTTCAACTGCTGTTCAAATGGTTATACACAAATCCATATTTTGGAGTGTATGTCCAATGAAAGTGGACACTAAAAATCAAGTTCCTCCAGCATGTAAAAATGAACTTGAAAAGTAAGCAAAATTTCCCCCAAATCATGGCTTTTATAGTTCCTCACTGCCTTCAGTCACCTGTATTGTGATTTTTTCCCCAGATGGAGGTGAGGTATGATATAGATGATGAAGATGAGGAGCTGACTTTTGAGGACTTCTTGGACAAAAAGATGGGAGACTGGGAGCTGAGCCAGGTGCAGAGTGTCTACTCTTTGGGCTGTAACTGCCTCCACGATAGGAAAAACAGACGGCCAGTCATCAAACAGGTACAATGGGGAAAGACACCGGCAGATATTAAGATGTTTAGCTTAAGATACTGTGTTGGCATTTGGACTACTTTCTGTGTGTCACCTTGAGCGAAATATCTTTATTATCAGCTCCAGGAGCACTGAATCTGTCTCTCAATACTTGTTGACTTCTCCAGCCTGTCTGTGGCTCTCAGTACCAAGCCCATAGAGTTATACTGAGGATGTAAATCTTACGAAACACAAATATATAGTTTTAATTTTATAAAAGGTTCAGTAATTAAATAAAACACCTGGGCACTGTAGTTTTTTGCAGTGCAGTTTGGGATTATTTTCAGCTGTGGATTTGGTGCGCCAATGAGTATTTATGATCGCAGGACGGTGTATGAAGGATCGACTTAAAATAAACTAGTGCCCATGTTCATCGTAATAAAGGAAAATGTCACCCAGTGTAACAGTGTAGGTTGTTGATGTGTTTTTAATATTTTTTGGAAAACAATGGAGGTTTAGGACACAGAGGAATAATCTATATCAGGCTTTGGCTACAAAAAGTACTTAGTTAGTTAGTGGGATCAATTTGTTGTTGTGACAGAGCAAAATACATTTTGTCTTCAAATCTGTTATGTTATTGCTATATTTATCCTTAAAAGTAGATAGTTAACTAGGCTTTAATGACTGTGGTCCACTGAGGTCAGAACACAAAGAATCGTAAAACATTGATGTAAATCCAACAGTGAAGAATTTGAGATGAATAAATAAAGCATGGGATTTGCTTAGACTTTGTTTCCTCTATCTGATGTAAGGTTTTACTCTGTATGAAAAGGATAACAAACTAAAGTTAATGTATTTTTATTTGCAGTCTGTCATTTGTAGTTATTAATATCCGTCTTAACAGGTCCTGTTGGAACTTAAAGGAGTTGTCAAAAGCATTGCACTGGATTTGAAGGCATGAAGCATACCATCCCAGAAAAGAAACAAGATTTCTGAGCCTGCTCCAGTCACGCTGCACACAGACAAATGGATTTCCTTCTCAAGTTTCAGAGAAATGAATGCTACTGGTTGACTGTGACTGACAAATATTTATATTAAGCATTATCTTTTTTTCTGTAATAATAAACAGAATTTTTTTTAATCTCATTTCAAATGGTTTACTATATTTGTTTTTTGATTTTTAAGAAGAATGTAGCTTAGTTTTTCCACAGCATTTTGTGAGGCTGTTATGTCAGGTTTGATATCTCAATATCTTGAAAAGGCTGAAAGCATCCAGCCACAGTGTTTGTCATGTAGTGTAAAGGAATACAATTAATGAAAGACAAAATGTGTGATTTAAATATTTAATTTTTTCTTCTTAAAGATTTGTAAGAAAACAAAGAAGACCAAACATATTTTTTTCTATTAGAATGACACTATGAATACAAAGGAAAGGATTTTTCTTTCAAACATGAGGTGAGCTTAGTAGCTTTCCTAATATTAGTCAGTAGACCAGTGGATGTGGCAACATATTAAACAAGGTACTTCTAGTATTCCCTTTCCTTACGGTTGCTTGAGTGCTCTCTTGTATGGGCACCAGCAAAGTTTGAGTAGGTTCCTTTTAGTGAAATCTGAGATGTATTGATGTAATATTTCTGGAAGCCCCTGTTCTTTCCACTGTGATCCTCACCGACACAGACAATCACCAGAACAGACCGGACTGTTTCTTAATCATAGAGCATCACACAGCTACAATATGTACATTTACAGCACTTGCATAGAAAAATAAGTTTCTCAGCAGATGATTTTTCATGTAAACCACAGTTATATCAAAAAAGAAGTCAATTTTCCAATATAAAATGCACTGTTAAAATGAATCAATAAACACAACTGGGATATATTTTCTGCTTTGGAGCACCTCATTGTGCAAACAGTAGGAGAAAAATGTTCAACACAGACACAAAAAATTAATTGACACAGACTTAAGGAATGCAAGTTAAGAATTCGAGCATGTGAACTCAAAATGGGGGGGATTTTATCATATTGGCGCAAGTTCACATTAGTCACACTAACATCTTTAAAGTCTTAGAGCTGGCAACAATGGAAAAACCTCAAGCTTGACTTTGATAGGGCCTCTTTGAAATTGAAATAAATTTGACTGTACTAACATACATAAATATGCTTCCATTTGACAAGCTACAAATGGAAATTCTGAAGTGTGTCATTGCTCAGTTGTCCTTGGCGTGCATAGTTGGGTCTCTGGGGAACTTTGTGGGAATTTGAAGCTGTTGTCTTATTCTTTTAAACAAGCGTGTCAAATATGATTTCCCCCCCACGTGCTTGGGGTGGAGGTGGTGGTCGGGTGCTGAGGTCTGTTTAATCTTCCTCCTCTCCCTCTGTGGGGGGTCGGGTGATGCGGCGGTAACCTCTCTTCCCAGCAGGGCCTTTGGGCTTGGCGAAGGCCTGCTTGTGTGCATGCTGCTTGGGATGCACCTCCTCGTACAGGAAATCACCGGTCAATTCATCACCATTGTCAATCTCCAACTGGTAAACAGACAGACAGAAAAAAATATGAGACAATGAAAAATGACAATCTTATCAAAATAGTTGCTGATAAAGTTTTTGTTGGTCAATCTAGCATTGCAGCTCTAGATCAAACTAGAGTTATAAAGTGTTAGACTAATACCTAATGGTGTTACTTACTGTATTTAAACTTTAATGGGTGCCTTCTTATTCGTGAATATTCAATATTTTGACGAAATTCTCAAGATCTAATATTAAGTTTTCAGGGGCTTAAAGTTTGTGACAAAAATGATCAAGATGTGTATGCTGTTGATCACAGTCTTGTATCATGATAGGTAGTTTCTCACCTTTTTCTCAATCTCAATCTGAAGATTGTTTTCCACCATGTCAACCAAGGGATTTTTGCAGCTAGAATACAGCATCCTCTCTCGGATGCTACAATTGTACCCGGGCATAGAGTAAATGAAGACTGCAAAGGTAAAAAAAAGGACAATGAGGTGAGTAGACACAAAGTACCATTCAGGGCAACACAAAAAAAAAACAGCTGTATAGAAATAATAGTGTCAACTGTTCATAATAACTTGAGAGAGAATCTATTCACCTGTGGACTCTAAGTAGTCGCCTTCGTGGGAATGTTTGTAGAGGAAGAAGTGGTAGCGTGCAGATTCTTTAGGGATTCTCATTGGCAGGTCTTTAACCTCTGTTGGCTCAGTGTTGCACAACCGAATCAGCTCCTGTGAAGCGTCTACTTCCTGTTGACAAAGAAAATGAAAAATTACTCTCAAGGTTGTGCGTTTGTGCCCAGGAAGTTCCTGCTTTGAATTCCAAACCAATTAGGATCCAGGATACAATCTAGGTGGGGGGACAATGAATAACAACACATGTCCCCTCGCTCTCAGGTGTTTTGAGTTACTCAACAACTGGTGTAGGAGTAAACCTTCACTGAATAAATAGAACAAAACATGCAGCTGTCTTGGAAAGCTTTTAGAGTAACAGACAAAAAGGGGAACGGAGACAAAGCAGCAACAGTGCCACAATTATTCCTTTGTACTTTGCACTGATCGGATCTTGTGACATGAACCCTTTGAATTTCAATGAGAGGAACAAAAGGCTTTTTGGGCAAAATGAGTAACTAATTGTGTCAGTCTGTAAACAACTTCTGACCAAAAATACTCTATCCCTCCAAACAATAATGAAAGACAGAGAATTGATTTGCTTATTCAAGTTATTGATCCTGCAAAGTCTCCTACTCACTCATGATTTGCTCTTAGGAACTCACCAGCTGAACGTAATTGATTCTTTTGTCCCTAAAGCGTTCAAGTGCTGCAACAGCGTCTTTGTGAATAGGGAAGGCCACTCCCTGCAGAGTCTGCTGCTTGGTATCCACACTGATGTCCGTCTGCACCTGAACACACCACACACACAACACACACACATTAGTGACATTTTTCATTAATAGGCGCATTTATGCAGAAGCATGCTCCAACACCCAAATTAATTACTGAATTGATAATGGGAACCTGTGGCATAGAGTTAGTATGTGGCTTCCAACATATTTTTGACTTTTTAGCAACTTTGTTTGACCTGGTATGACATGTCCACATTTATATAGCAGTGTGAACAGGAATGTGTCCTGGGCCACATTAAGGAGCTCCTACTCAACTGTGAGCAGAACTATGTACTCATTCAAAGTATTTATCATGTCACAGAAACCACTGAGAGTGAATCGTGTGTTTGGATGTTATTATCATACTGTGATGTGTTGCTGTTTTTGTTCCGGTGCTGCCTGCTCTTATATCCCCGGCTGTCTGGAGCCATCTGCTGCGCTGTTGATTGGAAAAGGCAGTCGCCGGTATACAATAACCTTTTTTTTTTTTGTTTCATAAAACTCGCAACTTTTGTTATTTATTAGTCTCACATTGCCAAACCTCTCCAAATATCTCCACAGAGTAAGCAAACTGAGCAGCAAACTGAGTGGTTTTTTATTATTCAAAAGCTTTTATTATGAAGCAGCAAAATCAGGAACTGATGGGTCTTAATTAGCAGTAACTAAACACGACTCCTATAAGTGGACATGAAACAAGAAATAAAGCAGATATAAAAACTAAACTAGTCCACTAAAGTTACAAACCTACTGAAAGCTGAACACACATAGACTTAAAAAACGCTCTGGTCTTTAAATTCAATCATATGAGGGGACAAAATCAATGTTTCCACTCATGATAATGACTTGTGGATAGGTGAAATAGAATAAATATTCTTCAGTTTAGTCATCAGAAAGTAAAAAGTGCAACAAGCAGCTTGAACGCTGGAGCGTAATGATTACATGAGGTGCTTGTATCGGCAGTGACAAGGCACCTCCACGGAATCACACAGAACACTGGAAATGCTGGGGGGGGATTACACTGATGGATTGCATCTATTTTTAGAGCCCTGTTCCCACAAAATGAAATGCCGTGCAAACATGATTGAGCCTCCGATGTAGCTACCTCGCATACTAAAAAGGATTGCGGGTCTTTTATCCATCTGCTTAGTAAAAGTCAGGCAGTCTCCAAGGCACAGCAGTGATAAATATTTGAAATCCTCTTTTTCATCTAGGCGGTACAGATTAATGGAATATTATCTTCCTTCAACAGCTGGTCGAGTGGGACGAGCACAAACCTCACTTCCCATTTGCTCTGCTGTTTTTAATTGACCATACTTTGGCGAGGGAGTGCATTACACAAAGCACTTCCATATATGGTAAGAAAGACAGTTCTTGTTTGTGCAGCAGGCTGAAAGAGCAGCACTTAGAATAGGTAGTTTCTTAATAAAGAAGAAGATGTTTATCTGGGTTACAGTTCCACAAAGGTTGAAAAGTGAAACTTCAGATGGTTTTTCTTTTTATACTTTGTGTCTGGTGGAGTCTATCTGGCACCCTAAAGCCCCTTACGTCGGCAGTGTAAACATTAGCAGCGGGCAATGGCTATCATATTACAGTATTTCTTCATCTTATCACTGCAAACAACAAAAGGCAAAGCACAATGATACAGCTAAACTGTGCTACATGCAAAATCACTGCCAAGTACTCAAAGCTACAGAGCATTCACATTTGCATGAAGCTCTCCCAACATGGAAATAATAGATTTAATCACCCATAAAGAGCTCTTCTTTAATCACTTTGTTGCTCAGGCTGAATCCATATAAACAAGGTGTTTCTATGGAGTTATGGGTGTGTTTTGTCCAAGTCTAATATATTCATCTTTGCCAACATCCTGCTGTTCTAATGCATCAGCATCTATGCACTGTGTCGATACTGCCGGGCAAGCATATGTACACTTGTACTGCTGCTGACCTTGTTGTGTTTGGAAGGATGCATCGCTGGCCTTCATTGATACTCCACACTGTTTCTGGTGGGATTTACATCTCACACACACAAAATGTGATTAGGAGGAATACTGCTGTAAGCAGTCTCTAAAGGCTTAGGTGAAAGGACAATGTAGTGTCATCCCTTTCAGAACTAAAAAAGAGAACAAGCCTAATCCACAGACACTTCAAAACAGACACAAGCCATACAACTTGTCAACATGCGGTGGTCTCTGCACACACAAGCATGGTGAAGGGCATTGTTTCTTCTATTATGGTCTCAAATGGAAACCAAGAAATAAAATCCAAATGTCTTGTCTTGTCTGTCTGTCTGTGTGTGTGTGTATGTTTGTGTTTGTGTTTGTGTGTGTGTGTCTGCACCTCATTTAGTTTAATCTGTCTCAGTTCCTCCTCTGCAGCAGTGAGGGGCAGTGGAGCAGCCTGCGAGGTCAGATATTTCCTGTATCCACTGAGAGTCACTTCATCCTGGCGTGGCAAAAAATAGCATAATCACACATCATACAGCAATATTTACTGACTCACTAATGCATCAATGCTCATATCATCATACAATGATGCTACGCCCTGCTACACCCTGTAACACCCTGCAGTGCCCTGCAACGCCCTGCTACACCATGAACTACTATTTCTAGTCATAGTTCCATTGTCTTTATTGTGACTATTATTGCCACTGTTCATCACACCCCCAACCGGCACCATCAGACACCGCCTACCAAGAGACTGGGTCTGTGTCTGGAGGTTTCTCCCTAAAAGGACGTTTTACTCACCACTGAAGGTTTCTGCCTAAAAGGGAGTTTTTCCTCGCCACTGTCACACTAAATGTTTGCTTTTGGGGGGAATTACTGGAATTGTTGGGTCTTTGTAAATTATAGAGTGTGGTCTAGACCTACTCTATCTGTAAAGTGTCTTGAGATAACTCGTTATGCTTTGATACTATAAATAAAATTGAAAATTGAATTGAACATCATTGCTCATGTCAGTTGCCATAAACGTGTAAGACTGAAGCTTAACTTGTTTTAGTTAGGCTTCTGAAGCTTTGTGACTGAAGCTTGACGTCATTAAAAGAGCTTTTCACATCAATTCAAGTGTTGACCAACCTTTGTGGTACCGAAAATCTCATCCTTGATGATCCCGCCTCCAAACTCTTTCTTCAGTGTGGCTCTGGTAGCAGCATATAACATTTTATGTCGCACCTGTTGAGAATATGAAGACAATTAGGAGATTTTTTTTTTATTATTCTTTATATTAGGTGTCATTCTTTTTGTAAATATGTTACATGGTTGTTTAGATGAGCTTGAGCTGTAAATTCCATTTATCTTGTCCATTATCTTGTCCTTCTTGCTTTTCTGCTCTGTTATGAGGGTTTTATACTGTTTCTTATAGAAACCATAAAGACTAATATGGGATGGTATGTTATTAACTTTATTGCAATTGTGTTGGATGATTGATTATATCCTTGCAAACACTTGGAGATTTCTTGTAAACAAAGTTTTGGTTTACAGTGTCACTGTTGAATGCATTTCCACCCTCATAAGACATCTGCAAAGCCAATTGTTGGATCATTTTGAGCCCTGCATCGTTTACATTAGGGTTGAGACGATTCGTCGACGTAGTTGACGTAATCGATTACGTAAATGCGTTGACACAAATAATTTGCGTCGACGCGTCGGTAAATAAAAATAAATAAATAAAACTTGCGTGCAAATTAATTAATGTAATGCAGAACTAATGTAATGCGGAACTTCTGTTAGATACACGGGTTCTAGGGACACCTAATCTGTAACCCCGCCTTAGCTCTGAAGCTAACCGAGCTCCTCCGCCTCATTGACATATATAAAATGGACCAACAGATCCCGTTGCTCTGGACGGAGACCAGTGAAGGATATTAGAAGCACTTTTCCGGTGAGCGCTGAGCGTTACTGCGCAGCTTCCAACTGAGAGAGACGACGTAAATGTGCCGTGAGCAACCTGTCTGAAAGTTGTAAGTCTTCTGGTAGCTGTGCCAAGAGAAATCTCAATCATTCCCAATCTAGCAGAGACGGAGAGCGTAGGTATATGTAAGGAGATAACATAGGCACAGGCTAATTATTGATCACTAAAATGCTAGTTAACATTAGTAATTACACTTAAACAGCTAATATGAGTCAAAACTGCCTGCGAGCTTCTCCTGTACTATACGGTAATTTCTCTACTGTGCGACAGTAAGTCGCGTGGTTATGACACAATCGTTAGCCTATTTTTACAAAAACGTCTGCTACGGAGCTATAACGTGAGGTACAAGGTAATGGAGCCTTTTATACATTGTTGTGTTTCTTTAGAAATAAACAACAGACAAATACAGTCTTTAAACGCTTCAGATGTAAAGTTATTCTCTGTCAAAGTGGCACCAAAATGAATGGCAGTCAATGGAATGCTAACGGGGCGTGATAGCTTGTTATAATCAAAATGGCGCCATAGGAGCTATGCGTTCCGAGGAGAAGCTTACCCCTTTGCTCCGTCTACATGCAGTTTTTTGTCAGGTCGACGGTCCAGTGAGTGAGTCAGAGATAGCAGCACGAAAGTACGAGTATGGCGAGTAGTGGCGACCCACAAGGGTTCCCCGCCGGCCTCTTTAAGATCGCAAGTTTGGGAAAACTTCAAGACTGTATGGCTGCAGCCTAGAGCCTGATGCCGTCCCCGCCTCGAAAACTTCGGTCTTCGGGTCAGTTACAGTAGTAGGCTACAGGCGAGAGAGTGGTGGATAAGACAAGGACTGTGTGTCGGCGTTGTTCAGCAGTTGTTGGGTATGTGAGTGGACATACATCATACAACAACATGCTAACGCATATCTGACGCCATAACCCAGATGTGCCAATCACTGGAACGAGACAAAAACAACTGTCCAACTTCTCTACAGTGCTTAACCAGCCTTTAGATACAAATAATTAAAGTTAAATTAAAGGGAGAAGAGCTTGGATGTTAAACAAGAGCTCATTCATTATTTTACCTACTGTCAAAAAAAAAGCAAATACAGGCTACTCTTTTTGCACTTGCTCTGTTTACTTTAAGTTTTTATTTTTGTATTCCTCCTGAAAGTGACTTTATTTTGTGGTTGGATTGATAGCCTACATCTGGCTTCAGGTTACACTACAAATTCATTTTACTTGAACAGTTCAGTGTTAAACAATTTTAATAAATAGAGATTTGAACCTTATTGAAATTTGTTTTGTGTAAATTGTTAATAATTGAGCAATGGGAAAATAATCGCTAATTGAAAAATGAATCGTTAGATTAATCGAAAGATTAATCGTTAGATTAGTCGACTACTCGGAAAAATAATCGCTAGATTAATCGTTTAAAAAAATAATCGTTTGGGCCAGCCCTAGTTTACATCCATGTTTACATGTTAGCAGTCGTCTTCTCCCTGCCTTTGCTAATGCATGGGTACATTTCTTAGCGCTAATGTCGCCCGGGATTGTTGTTGTTTCTTCAGTTTTTTGGAGCCGGCACAGCACTGTGAAACATCAATCTACTGTCAGCTGTTATCAGAGGACGCAGGTGAGGGAAACAAGAAATAAAAACAGAAATTCTCAACATGAAACTGCCAATACGCTATTTCACAGTCATTAAGTCATTTCCTGTATATCAGTAGTTTAATTTAAAGGAAACAATGACACTTTGTAGCAAGTTTCATTGATTATAATGGAAGCGTATGTTGGAACGTCCGCTCGTTACGCATGCAATGTAGCCAGCCCGTAAGTTAAATGAATTGAACTTTTAAGGCGAGGAATGAGAAGCGAATTGCCTGTATGTGTGAAAACAGCTTTATCTCACGCATCCAACAATGGTAGGGGAAACAATGCATGCCTAATCAAAAATTAAATGACAAACGAAAACACACTAGACCAATTCAGTCAAGACAGCAGCATGCACTGGTTGTGAAAAGATTTTGCAACTCCCAGGCAAGCCTCAACCTGAAGCACTGTGCTTTGAGCAGGAAAAGGGCAGGAATGTTGAGCTCAGTTATGGCTGTCAGAAAGTGAATTTGAGCTCACTTCCACCATGCAGTTAGAGTGGCACAAATATCCTGTATGGCACTTCATTTTGGCACTGGTCTATCCTTGCAACATTCCTCTTTCCATTGCTACAGAAGCAACATTTGTATGTCTATTTGTCATGGCTATTTTGAATCGCAGTGACTCTATCCCACAAGCGGTTTATAAAGTTTTAATGGAATCAAATGACAATGACTAAGGTGACATCGTATGGGTCAGGAACACAGCAAACGCAAAACAGACATTTGCATGACAAGGAAACAACACCGCAAGATAAGCCTACATCACCTAAACGCCTAAGAGGGTGAATTTGAAGTCAGAGATAGGAGGTTTAGACTAAAGGCCCAGACACACAGAGCTGACAGCAAAACGTCAGCAGAAAAGGCAGTTGGGCTGATCGGTCTCCCCAAGTTGGTCAAAAAAGCGACGAGACGTAATACGTCTCCATAACAGCAGGCAGCGCTAATCTGTATTGTCACCCAAAAATGAAAACCGGCAGCTGATTGGACGAACGCGTCACGTGGGTCTGGTTTCTCCGGAAATTCAAAGACAGACTGTCATGGCGGCTTGTTTAAAATACGATTTCATATTATACTAAAATAGTTCACCGAAACGTGTTTCTGAAAACATTTTAAGCGAGAAATAGGCCGTGCAGTTGCTGAATCTGTCTTCATTTCAGATCAACAAAGGTCAGTTTAAAAGATTTTCGTCAGATTTTGGAAGACTCTAGTCACGCTCATTCCGCTCCCCGTTTCCGGGTTAGCACTCTACCAATCAGATGGGTCATTTGAGTCCAACTCCCGGCAGTCCCCGCCCCGCCGATTATACATGTCAAATCGGCCAAAATGAAGGACGACGGCTCCTCGGACAGACGACGGCATGGAACACGCGGAACAGACTTGAGTCACTGACCTCGCTAGACGGTCCAACAGCCGATTATCGGGTCTGTGTGTCCGGGACTTAAGTGTCATGTTATTTGGAAAGCACTAAAATCTACCCTTGTTTAAAGGTCTGTTAGGATATAAGGAATGCACTGTTTTACACATTTATCCAGTTTTTCAAAAAGCAAACCACAGAATTGCTGCATAGATGTGGTAACCCCACTGAACTGATACTTAAAGCAGAGGAGGATAAATGCTGTGAAGAATGGAAAGATATTCATTAAAGCCGGTCTGGGCTTGGTTTTCTTACTGTAGAGTGGTCTGGTGACCAGGCCAGGAAGACCCACTCGTAGCCCTGGTTGTTAGTAGAGTCCAGCCGGTACAGAATATAGCAGGGCACGTCATCCTCGAGGAGGGGCAGCACTAAGGAATCATACTCCTGGTCCCACTTCTTTGATGCTTTCCTGGTGGGACCCATAGTCAGCTGCTCTGGAAAGCAGATGTGTGCAACAACAATTTCAGCAGTGCATGGATTTGTTAGTCATGTTGACATTCTTCATGTCAGCCTTAGTAGAAGTTTGGGTAAAAGTATGAGTTAAGTGATTTCTTGGCAGAAGGAGCTGTAAACAAACTCTAGGACTCTGGGACACTGCTTACCACCCTCAAGGATGATCTTTAAGACCCGATATTGGTCTCCGCTCCTGGCACTGGCAAAGACTTCCTTCACATCGTTACCCGCTGCAAAAAAGACAGAGAAGGGGTCAGTCTCCTACTGTTTGAAACAGATGCTTGCTTGACAATAACACATTCTTGCTAACATGGCCATTTTGAGCCCCTAAAAGCTTTGTGAATCTCACTAACCTGTGAAAACAATCAGATGGTAGACATTATACAGAGAAAAGAGAAGAATCTTCTTATATGGCTTTGTTAAGATATACTTCAAGCTTCCCTTATATTGTGTCTTTAAACAGACTTTGAGTCAAGAACAACATTTTCGAAACTCTTCGGTCCTATAACTAGGCAGCAAGAAAACATGAAAAAAATTCTTGTTGGGTTTTGCTCAGGTACACTTCAGTAGTACAGATGTGACTGAATGCTGGCTACCTTTGACCCCAAACCTAGGCACAATAAAACAGATCTCTAAAAGAACAGTTTCCTATAACACAGACAGAGAGGTAAATAGTTAATATACCATTTATATATAATCAGGGGTTTGTCCTTTCAAGCACAGGAATTCACTTTGATTTTTCTCCATTTCTACATGTATTAGTCTAGTCAGCTATAGATGTGTGTGTGTAAATGGAAGCAGTTTTACTAGGAAAAGACCCAGTAGGCTCTGCACAAATGCAAACATAAGCTTAAGAGTTTTGAAGGATATAAAAACTTAGTCTGCTATAGACTAACTTGACTGATTTTGACAGGGGACAAAACTAAACAAGAACACAACTGATCAAACCTTTAATTGTAAGATAATTTATATGATAACCAATGTTTAACGGTGGCATTGGCTTAGAAGAGGCATTTATAATCGCTTAATCTCCCTGTCTAATTATTAACTCACATAATTTGCACGTTGTTTTACCTCAAGACAGACTGTAAGCATTTCGGCGGTGCTGCTGCCATATATAACAGGACGTCACGCCCCGGCCCTGCTGAAGCCCAGTTTTATAATAACACAGTGTAGGTAATGCCAGTGCTATTCATGTGTTTATGGGAAAACCGGCCGGCCTGCCCGGAGATCCACCAAGCCAGCAGTTTGTTTAAATGAAGGCGTCGCCCATCCATTTAGAAGGCTAAACTAACATCAGAGGATTTAAGCTTTATGCTGAGAAGCTAAGGCATAAAAGGCGTTTGCACTATTGTGAAAAAAAACATGGAATAGCCGTGATTTATGTAGCTCATAAACCGGCTAAAACCCTCAGGGATTATGTCTCGTAGTCCTAAAAGTGCCCAAACAGTGCACCGCTGATCACACACACACACACACACACACACACACACACACACACACACACACACAGACAGACAGACAGACACACCACGGTAGCTCAAAGCTAGCTAGGAGTGGCTAGCTAACTTGACACTGGTTTCTCATTGCAATGAATTGTTGCAGGTACTCAAAGCTCGCCCGAGAATCACACACTCGCACAGCAAAATATACAAGGACAGAGACATTGAAAGCAGAGAAATGCATCTACCTTGAATGCCCGTTTGATGTGACATTGTGTCTTTCGTCGGATAAAGGGCTGATGCAGCTGTTCAGGCGAAACCAGGGCAGAGAAGCAGGAAGTGGACTACATCGACAAAACCCGCCCCAAGTCTTTCGTCATCAACATCAAACTCAAATGACATAGTCCAACAATGTATTCACATTTAACTTTGTTTTTGTATATTTTATAATTTCTTAATAATATATATTTTTTAAATATGTAAACATGTTGTGCATTACGATGACAAATAATTAAAATGCCAGTAGTAGAGGAAGTATTCATTTCCTTTTCATAAGTAAAATTATCAATACCACAATGAAAAAAACTATACAAGTAAGTCTTAAATCTAACTTAAGTAAAAACATACGTTGTATCATCAGCAAAATGTAAAACAATTTATTATGCAGCGGACTTGTCTATGTAAGAGTTGTTTTATTGGATTACTGTGCATTGATTTAAGCAGCATTTTAATGTTGTAGCCCCTGGTATAGTTGGGGCCCTTAGTAAAGGAGGGGCCAATTTGAAATGTTTAGTACAATTTTGGGTAGTTTAATCTGTATTGCATGATAAGCTCATCGTTTGTTTTGTATGCAAAATCGGAATCTGCAAAGTAAGTTTAATAATCACTTTTGAAATGTAGTGGTGGAATGTTAATAATATTAAGTCAGCAGTGAAGGCAGTTTTACTTTTATCATGGGACATTAATGATGACACTATTGAGGATTTAAATTAGGATACAAAAATTAAACAATATGAATAATTGTGGGCAAAGCAGCTCAGTTATTTTTTATTTTTCCATTTTGATTTAGGCCTCTAGTCTGTGATAACGGGGAGACTTCCGCCTCTGATGGCAGATCTTATTTGGCGTGACCTAATACATCACGGATGTATTAAGAGAACACAGGGCGTGACATCCTGTAACATCTGGAAGCCACCGGGCTTCCTGTCTCTGCTCTCGGGCCCTCCTACTTCACGTTAAATAAATAAATAAATAAATAAATAAATAAATGAATAGATTTTACAGCAGCAAAATCATCCTGTCACCAGAGGGAATCTTAGCTCGGTGTCATAGCAGACACAGCTAGAGTCACACCGGAAACAATGTGAACCCGTCTTCAAATTAAGGGTGTGTATTGTGTCACTTCAAACGAAGACTATTTGGTTTAAGTCAGCCCCTTGAGGCAAACTTGTGATTTGTGATGTTGGGTTATGTAGCATGCACAGCACAGTTTAAATGATATAAATGATATGTTGAAATACGTCCAAGCTATCTGATATATGTGTTTTGATGGAGTCTTGTCAGACAAATATTACTGATGTCAAAGAATATCTAATTGATAAAGAAAGAAGCTGGCATGGCTGTATTGTGTATGTATTTAAATGGATAAATAAATAAATAAATAGCTTTTTAAAGAGCCATATTTAAATGTACTAATGTCAATTTCAGTTAAATGGCAAACCAAAACAACAATCAAACCCTGAAGGTGTGTGGAGCACTCATTTATGAAAGGAATTTCAACATTTAAATAACAACATTCCTCCTATAAACAATATACAGGAAATAAACCAAACAGCAGCACATTGAATACAATAAAAAGTAACAAACAACCACAAATTAAATAATTGTAGTACATAAAATAGTACATTCTTCAGTTGAATATTTACTAGTCCCGCATTGTCAGACCTATCTCCAGTCCACAGTGCTGTGGCGTAAGAATTTACAGACAATTTGTATTCATCACGTTTTATTTTGAAAGATGTGAGCGGAAGTTGTAAGTTTAGTACTGGCTCTTACTTGACAGTGGTGAATGTGTTGGCTACATTGCGTTGCACGGATGCTATGCGTGCTGTGTGTGGACCCAGCTATCTCTATCGACTCTAGCAGCGGTGTCCCATCAACAGCTTAAAAACTGCACCGTCCGGCGGGAACCGGCTGAGCTAGCCCACCCGGCGCATGGACGGTCCAGCACAATGGCAGAGGATTTGGGGGTGCCTCTGTATATCAACAACAGGTCGCATGGATAATCCCTCCCCAACCCTTCCGTATCATCTCGTGTTTTGGGATGATCAGAGCGCCGCTGTCGGCTTGATGTGGCAGGAGAGCCGTGCTGTGGCAGTGGACTAAGAGGAAAACGGCGTGGAGCAGGTGCGTTCATGATGGTGATATTGCACATGCACATATACCGAGGTACAGGCAGGTAACGTTAGGGCTTGCCCGAATTTCGGCCGTGCCAGATGTCGCTGGCTGCATCGACATTAAAGTTGTGTAATCATATAATTCTAGTCAAGCTTGTGTTATCTCGGAGATACGTAGGGTCGGCGATGTGACATTTGGCGTCATCACTGTTGTGACTCTTTCTACGGTTTATGGTTGTGACATTAGATAGGATGTGTGTGAACTTGCTCTTAACACATTAGTCCATTCAGGAATTGACAGATCTGGCACGAATAGTCTGTGTTTCTTGGAGCACTTAGAGACTGTTTAATATTGGGTCAGTCCAAGTGTAATATTTATGCTTTAGACTAGAGGACAGCCAGGCAGTTTAGAGGATTTAGGTTACCATGAGCAGGATGATGATGATGATGATGATGATGATGATGATGATGATATCACAAATCTTGCTAATTCAACAGTAGTCTTCATTGCAATTCCATCATTTACAGCCCACTGCCGTATGTCATTATATACTGTATATCCCAGGTTGATGAGTCCTTTCTGTGTAGGGTGTTTGCATGTTCTCCTCCTGTTTCCATGTATGTCCTTTGGGTGTGTCCCTCTCCATGCATGTTAGGGACTGTCCTGCCAGAAGGGACTGGCCTCAAACTAGGAGCATGCCCCCTGTCTCAACCAGTCCTCTTAATGTTTAGAATGGGATACAGACAAAAAACTAAATAAACATTTTACCAGGATGATTAAGTGATTCCACCTCTATTAGTGGAATCACTATCTTAGCACCACCCAAGGTGGAACATACAAGACAAACTTGATGTCAGTGAAATGTAATAGCCACATGGGTGTTTCACTTTGGCAGCTCTATTTCTGAAGTGGTTACATCATCCCAAATTCCCACTGTGGGGTATTTTAGGAAATCGTGTCAAAGCAGGGATCTGGTTTGGGAACTTCAGTCCAGCAAAGTCAGACCAGTCACAGGGGGCTACAGCGAGGGAGTTCAGAGTGGAGTTCATGGGTAAATGAATGTAGATGGCTTTAAAAATAGAGAGGGGTGGACTGTCGGGAAGTTACTCAAGCGCTGCCGCTGCTTGGCAGGTGTTCCCGAGCAAAGCATCAGCGTAATGCTGGCACAATTTTTGAAGGGGAGCACAGAGCAGACAGGCTGAGAGGATAAGCCTTTCAAAAGCCAGTGCTTTACAGCTAAGTGCTTCAAGATTCTACCTTATCCAGGTATGACACTTACACCTCAACCTGTTTTAGTGACTGATGAAGAATGTAGTCTCTAAAGCTTAAACCTCTTGTTTTATTCAGCTTCTTGTTAAATTGTGAGCTCAGTTAACACATTCACTTTTCAACCTGTTTTCATGCTACTGATTCTTTGCTGTCTTGGCATCAACAGTTAGACAGATCAAGACCTCTATGTCGTGTTTGTGTGATAATCTTAGAGTTGATAGGAAAGCCTGTCTTTGGGCTAAAAAATCTCCATGTTGGTGCATTATTGGCACTGGTGCTGATCGGAGTTGTCCGAATGTAGCATAATCCCAATCTGTACCAAACCTCAGTTATATTCCTACCACTAATCTTAGTCTGAGAGATGTTTTCATTCTAATCTGCCCTTCTGATTTGAGTGTAATATAATCTGACTGAAAGAAGCACTCTCTCTCTCTCTCTCTCTCTCTCTCTCTCTCTCTCTCTCTCTCTCTCTCTCTCTCTCTCTCTCTCTCTCTCTCTCTCTCTCTCTGACTCCCAGGTGTGGCTGGGGGGCTGGCAGCAGGATGGAAATAGGTGCCTGTTTTCGTTACTATTTCCAGCACCCATGGTCGCGTCTCCTCGTGGCCTACCTTGTCACCTTCTTTAACTTCCTCATCTTCGCAGAGGACCCCATCTCTCACAGTCAGACAGAGGCCCATATGATTGTGGTGGGTAACTGCTTCTCCTTCCTGTTCAACAAGTACCCAGGCCTAGGATGGAACATCCTGAAAGTAATATGCTGGATACTGGCCATTATCACTGGAATGTTAGCCGGGAAGTTTATATTCCACCGCCAGCTCTTTGGTAAGTCATGCGCACAATAATGCAGTGGAATGTGCAGAGTAATGGCTCTATTTTGGGAGGGAACCTTCGTTTTTTGTTGTGGCTGTTCATCAGTGAAAAGCACCATACACTCATACTCCACTTTTTGCAAATAGTTATTCTCATGTCTTTACAATCAGCTCTCATCTTTGTATCTATGCTCCTGCACCCATCCTTTCACGTGAAACTCTTTTCTGCCTTTCTTCTCACCTATCATCCGATCTGGGTCAAACTGTATTTGCAAATTGTTTCTGCTTTTATTACACTCTGGTTCAAAACCTCCAAAACCTATAATTAATTAAAATATTTAATTCAAAAAGAAAAGAAAAAAATGGGAACCGGTTTGTTATTTTTGCTTAAAAATGACCTAAAAAGACATCTCTAGGTTTAAGAAGATTAGTGAGGCTACTGCAAGGTCTAAACAATTATAGGAAACATGTACATAAGAGATTTATGTGACCTGTTGCTGTTGAATAGATGTATTATACATATCAATGCATTACACATATTTGTATGGGAAAAGCGTTTGAAACGTCTTGGCGTATAGTATAATTCTTACTTTGTTTTATGGACTATTCTTCCTGCTTGTATCTGATCAGTGGTTCTCTACCTTTTTGGCTTGTAACCCATTATCAAGATGCATGACCTACTCAAACCCACTCTCCCCTTGTAGGCTGCATATGCAGAGTGAACAAAAAACAAACTTAACAACACGTTTTTTCAATCTATTGTTTATTTTAGAGAGGAGGCGTAGACATGAGAAATGATTTTGTGTCTAACAATAAAATAAATGAAATGATAGGCAATAATGAATATGTAGTGTAAAATATACTTTATTTGATATCACAACCACACAATAGATATTTTCCATGGCAGACATTTTGACCTGTCACAGCAGGACAGGCATTGGTGTAAATAACAACATCAAAAGACAACTCCACCATTTAGCATTGCACTTCTGTAACATTGTCAGACTAAGGATAGAGAGTTTATTAAAAAGGGACCAAAATCAGTGCAGCAGAACCAGAGACATCATCTTCCATAACTCGTGTTTTCACAATCTTCTACCCGTGAAAGTGCCCTGGAACGGCAGTCAAACCCATAACGTACTACTCGTGAACTCGTACCAGATTGTTGTACTCCCAGTTACAGTTTTGACGTCACACACACATAAACAACAATGGCGACCCCCTGTTGATGCTGTACAGACGCCGGTGATTAACAGTGAGAAATAGAAATAAATATACATAAATAGGCAATGTAAAGTAATTCCGCACATTGTAATCAAAACAATACACATACAATTGTGTACTACTACAGGTTATGTTTATTAAATGAAGCCCAAAATATGTCGCCGACTAGAAATCGCTATTATCAGCTAGCGCTAGCTAACGTCAACATTTGGTAGCCGCAAGCCATAGATATGACGTTGCCTGGAACGCTACCAAGTCGTGAGTCGTGGCTTGAAGTCTTAACTAACGGTCTAACAATTGTGTCTGGAACGCAGCATAAGTGTCCTGGTAAGCTATGCCAGTGAGCAAGCATGCATACTAGCAGGACTCTGATACACTTAAATGGAATGCAGCCATCATCAATTGTTTTGTTTTTTTTAAAATGTGGGTTTTACAGCTGTCACAAGGCCTCTGCAAACATATTTTAAAGTAGTGCTGGGTGACACGGACAAAGTCTTTTATCCCGATATATAGGGCTGGGTATCGTCTAGGGCTGAACGATTAATCGCATTTGCAATAATATCGTGATACATTAAAACATGATTTCCTAATCGCAAAGGCTGCGATTTGGTCACGTGACCCGCGAGAGCAAAGCAGTCTGCAGACTCTGCACTCCGCAGAGAAAGCATCAACTTGGCACACAAACGCTACGCCGTACCTTGACATGTTGTACAATGGCCTCAGGCTCGACAGAAGCGTTAGTCCCAAATAGGAACAGTATGTCACTTGTGTGGGACTATTTTGGTTTAAAAAAGAAGATGATGCGCAGCTTCAGGTATTGTGCAAAACCTGTCTTGCTAACGTTGCTACCTCACGGGGTAACACTACGAACCTGTATCAGCACTTAAAAAAACAACAACACAAAGCCATCTACGACAGTTGCATGGCTAAAATGCCAAACACCAGTTTGTCAAGTAAGCAAAATACCACCCGACAGGGATCACTCACCGAAAGGTTTGAAAGCATAACGTTAACTCCATATGAACGTACTTTAAAACGGAACAAGGAAATTACTCAAGTAGTAACGGAGTTTATCGCCAAAAACATGATGCCCCTTTTATGAAACCATACGAGGATTTCTGCCACGGAGTCAGAGAGTGATGGCCGGAATCTGGAGATGTTTTTAAGATGAAAAAAGGCGGATTTGGTGATAGATTTGATGCTAGTATGAAGTACACTGAACGGAGCTTGATCGGAGTGAGAGTTGCTAATGGTGAGAAATTCCTTACTGTGTGATCAGGATCACTATGGCTGGTAGTGCCATACTGCACTTTAGTCTGCGTTGTGTGTTGCTGTTACTGACTAGAGATAATTACGATTAATATTTAGATATTAATGTTCAGACATTGATTACATTTAACTTTGAGTTACCTAAATATTTTCAAAGAGGTACAGGCAAATATTTCTCTTATTTTCTGCATTTTTGTTTTGTTACTGACTGGATATCAGTAATATCTATCTATCTATCTATCTACCTTACTACTACTACTACTACTAAGTGTGGTGAAGCCACGTATTTGTTTTTATATTTCTGCAATCTGCACTTTAGTTTGTGTGATTTGTTTCTGACTTTCATATGAATGTTTACACCAGGCTTGGTCAGTGCTCAATATACTACTGTGATTGAAGTAGTTAAATAAAATATGTCATTCATATAAATTCATGCATCACCTAATTTCATCATCACATACAGGCCTGGCCTCCAGGAAAGAACAGTTTGTTTAATCTATCTAATCTTGTGTTGTTCATACTATACAATGATTTGTTGCTTGTCTTTGTTGAATAATGCAGAAGACAAAGAGCTTAAAAAATAATCGCATATTGAATCGCAATCGCAATATTTTTGAAAAAAATCACAATTAGACTATTTTCCAAAATCGTTCAGCCCTAGTATCGTCAATGATTTTCCGAATTTATTCGATTTCGATTCACAAGGTCCCAAATCAGTTTTATTCCCGATTAAATTTTATTTTAGAGTCAGTATCAATTAGGTTAGGAACATTTCAGTTACAATACCAATTTAGCTTGGATAATGTACTTTTTATTCAACGTGAACACAATAAAGTGCAGCTCTACAGACTCTATAGTCAGTAGTATTGAGTGACATTTCATTCAGATATCTTGAGGTGACAATGGCCATGTCAGTTTTTCCCTCACCAAAATGTAGCCTAACTTTGGTCATTTCATATCTCGATAACGATACATATCACAATATAACATGTTTTCTGGGAATTCAATAAATAAATAGTCCATATGAAATAACCACATGGTAAAGCCTATTTCTTTTCATTTTATTATTATTCTATCGCGATAGAAACACTATAGAAAATTATATACGACAGACATTTTTATATAGTTTTTTGCCCAGTCCTATTTTAAAGTCAGTCCTCATGTGGCTCACTTCCTCCAACTCTCATACCTTGATGCATTTCCTCTTCTTTTTCACCCTCTTGCCATCTTTCTCACCTCTTCTCTTACAATCCCAACCTTTTCTCTCATCTCAAAGCTTGACTTTTTCTATTTCACTCTCCTCTCATAAGGCTGTGACTCCTATCTCATCAGCCTCTCATTTGTTTAAACTGTGCAGCCCTTCGCAGTGATTCCTATTCAACTCACACATTTAATTTCTCAGTCACTTTACAACTCACTTAGGCCTGGATATTATGGCCACCCTGGCTTATCTTTTTGGGATGAACCATTAATGACTATAATTGGAGGGCCCAGAGGGAGTGAGAGAGGGTGGGGGGTAGTACTCTGTCTACTTTCGTGATCATCTTTTCTGAGTATAAATAGAAAGCCAAGAGTGCATGATGACATGATACTTCCTGCAAATACAGAACCCTCTCTAAGAGGGGAAATGGAAAATGGCTTTGATGACTGTGGATCTGATAATACCAGCTTTTCTGTCTTCTTAAGTTGCAATCTTTTCATTGAATGTAGTGTTTCCTTACTTATAAATTATCTAAGTTCCTTTGAGTTAGGACCCCACATGGGGTTACTTCATGCTGTATATATACAGGGTGCTTGGGGATTTCTAAGACTGAGATAGATAAGTTAATTTGGTATACTATTAATAAAAACTAGGGCAAAGAATACAATATATCATTTTTTCATTATACACAATTTGGAGCTTTCCCATACAAAATAATGTCACATTGAAATTCTCACAACCTACATTGCTAGCGTCATAAGAATTTGGGTTCCCTAAAAATGGGGACACCAGCCAGACAAGGTTGAGAAACACTAATATATGATATAATATCTTAGGGTTGGTTTACCCAACTTAAAAAAGAAAATCTCACTTACCTACAATGTTATCTATCCATGCAGATAGTTTTGGTTTGGAACTAACTACGCGTTCTTGCTGAGAGTTAGATGAGAAGATTGATACCACTCTCTCTGTTAAATATAAAGCTAGAATCAGGATATGGTTAGCTTAGCTTAGCATAAAGACTGGAAGCAGGGGGGAAAAAGCCTCGCTACTGCCCTCCACCTAGCAGCACCTCTTAAACTTTGCAGTGGGTTTCACCTAGATATATGACATTTGGTAGACATATGTACTGTATATGTATGTATGTATGTATCATGATTCATGTCCATACTTACATAAAAGCCTCTTGGAGCCATACCCTAAACAGGAAGTCAGCCATTTTGAATTGAAGATGCATTTTTAGGATGTTTTTGACCTTTTGCAGCCTACTTTAACGTACTCCTACAGATTTAACACGATTGACTTTAAAATTGGTCAGTACAATCTAAAGACCTTTGCAAAGCTAAATTGCGATTTTAATGTAACGCCACGAAACAGGAAGTGGTTTGTGTCTGCACACGAGGGCCCGTTCATCGCTGCTTGCAGCTTTAATAACACATTGTATCTTGTTTTTTTTATCTGTACCTAAACATAAATGTAAACATGACAAAGTTTGATGTTAGGTGCAGTGACTTTGTCGAGTTACCGCTGGTTACCTGGCAACCCTTTAGTGATGTCAGAAGGACTAACCAAAGTCTCTGCTACTCTAGATAATCCACTGAGCATGTTGTGAACAATTTTCATAGGGGCTATTTCTTCAACAGAAAGTAATTCAGATGAAAAGTTTTCATAGTGAGCTATGTGGATGATCCAAAGTAACTGAACACTGTTTCTGGAAAGACAAATTAATGTGCAGAAAACTCCATTCATTCAAAACCCACCAAAAAATAAAACCACAGCTAGCTGCATGACACATTACCAGTAGAGCTTTGTGAGGAATGTTTTTTTGTAATTTAGGTGAACTGACCCTTTAAATCTTTTTTTTTTTATCTGTATTTGTGTGCATAATTTAAATGTCATGTAGCAAGAACAGAACACTTTTTTTTCAGTCAATACTGTGCAAGCTGGAGAACCTTAATGTATTGCTCCACCAGCATTTTCTCATTTGCTTGACTTATAATGGTAATGGTGCTTCATCACATGTTCTCAGTGAGGTTTTACACTAAGGCTCAGTGTATCTGGATCAAGGTCTATACACTTATATTGGCTTGAGGGTACAGAGGACAGAAGAGTGCAGCTCATCCTGCGGCCAGGTACAGCTAATGCGCTTCAACAAGCCTCCAAACAGATGGTTTGTGTTTCTGTGTGTAGGTGTTTGGAAGTGTGAGAGAGTGGTGATGTTTTGTGTGTGCATGTGTGAATTTGTGTGATTGTATACATGTGAGTGAACAGGTGTGTGTGTGTGTGTGTGTGTGTGTGTGTGTGTGTGTGTGTGTGTGTGTGTGTGTGTGTGTGTGTGTGTGTGTGTGTGTGTGTGTGTGTGTGTTTATAGGACAGATGAATTGAATCTCTGGTAGAGAGGGAAAGAGATTATTGAGAGTTGGAGAGGCGAGATGTGTCCTGCACAACATTTCAGTAAAGCAGTTATGTAATCACAACCCAGGTGAGACATAAGAGCTGTGCTATAGCACCAGGCTCACTGCAAAGTATATTATTTATTATAGATCTTTCACACAGGCCCACATGGCCCACCTTCTGTACATCATGATGTCTCTACTTAAGCCCTACAGGTCTCTGTCCACTATCTCTTCTGCACTCTGATATATAGGCATGCAGTGGGAACACTTCTGAATAGAAACACGGTCCATGCAAAGGTTTCAGTACTGGAAAAAGCACTTTGGAATCATAATCTGTGACTGTTGAAAATGTTTGCTGCTGTCACTTTTTTAAGATGTTTTTTTTGTTTTTTTCTGATGCCATTTTACAAATATGATACTTCACATTACTGGAGTCATATTCACGCTCATTCTTTTCGCAGCTCTGCTAACATTCAAATCAATTTGTCCCAACCCTGGAAACAGACATTGTTTTTGAAAGCTGACACATCGCCTGCATCATATATCATTTATTATGGCCTAGAAAACATTCAGCAGTGAATACACCACCTCCTCCCTCTAGTGATTTAGTGTTTTCTTTTTTCCCCGTATTTGGCACAATATATTATTTACCCCCTCAGAAACCCATACAAATCCAGTTGTCGCATAACAGTTTCTTTGCAATCCTTATATTCAGTAATGTTTTTCAGTCATGTTGCTATTTAGAGTAGGCAGAGGTGCAAATTATTGTTCAACAAAGAATAGCTTGTGACAGATTATGTGGTTCAAGATTACAATTGAGGTAAGGAACAACCTTTACTGTTTCATTCAGCCACTCAAGGCTATGTTTGCTCTCTAATGGAGTTAGCGGGAGCCAAGACTTCTGGTCATTCAGAGGAAGACTGGCTGTCATTACGCATTTGTATTCAATCTTAGGTCACAGGGTTTGTGAGCTGTCTATTTCGGTTTGAGAGTGGTTTGTTTGCGTTTAGACATAGAGTCACCTTTTTACATTTTAAAACCGATACTCCTTTGGGCCGAACGTGGTCAAGGGCTTTTCTGTAATTTGCAGCGATATTTCACTTAAAATGGATTTTTAAGAAAAATGTAATTCACTCTGTTATAGTCTTACTCTACTCTTGTTTTAGTGGAAGTGCAGTGTAAACACTATTAGAAGTTACGTGGGAATCCCCTAAAAATGCCCTTTTTGTTTTACGCAGATGGCATACAAATGTAAAAGTTATTTGGCTTCTCATAAAATAAAGAATAGTAGACCCATTAGGCTTAAATCAACAGTCTAAGAGTCTAAAAGTGAGGCTGTAAGACAAGTCAATACTTCACTAGTAAAAACACAAGCGCTCTCACACACACACAGACAAACACACGCACACACACACACATGCACACGCATGCATGCACGCACGCACACACACACACACAAAGATCAGACAGACTCAAAGAATAAAAAAATAGAGGTGGATTATGAGACAAATTTTGAAAAAGTAATTGATTTAAGTTGGCAGATGTCAATCTGTTCCATAGTCTAGGGGAAGTGACAGAAAAGGATGCTTAAACCTTGACTGACAACATCCATGAGAACAACTAAATAAGAGCGCTACAGGTGAAATGATGTGGATTAGAGGTCGACCGATTAATCGGCCGATTTTTGGCAATTTTTTACATAATCGGCATCGGCCAATATCAAGCCGATTAATAAGCAGGCGCATCTGCGGGCAGCCCATGGATGTATTGGGGCAGCCTAGTGTTAAAAACATGAATAGGCGATGTCGGTACACGATCCTGTCGGTACACGATCCGTTCTGCCTGCACGATCCGTTCTGCACATGCGCAAGATAATACTGTTTTACGTATCCATACGACCTGCACGATCTGTTCCACGCTAGCCTATGGCTAGCCTCCACCGGGAAGCTAACGTTAGTTTAGCTAACAGCTAATTCGGCTAACCGCTAGCTGACAGCTAGATTCAGTCTAAAATAACGTTAACTCAAACGTAATGGGAAAAGCAGGCTACAGCTAAATTAAGACTTCACAGTAATAACAATAAAGACAAGTATTGAGTGATTGTATTTTAAATGAGCACAAGTAAAGTAGAACTGACGTAACAGCTGTTATATATGTTAGGTGTTTGTTATATATGTCAACATTTATTTTCAAGTTTTATTTTGAGGGTCTTTTAAAGTTATTACATGCTGTCTCAGCTAGCAGTTAGCCGAATTAGCTGTTAGCTAAACTAACGTTGCGCGGTTGTACGAGGATTTACGACACTGCACGATCTGTTCCACGCTTCCGGTCGACAGCCAAGCTAACGTTAGTTTAGCTAACAGCTAATTCGGCTAACTGCTAGCTGAGACAGCATGTAATAACTTTAAAAGACCCTCAAAATAAAACTTGAAAATAAACGTTGACATATATAACAAACACCTAACATATATAACAGCTGTTACGTCAGTTCTACTTTACTTGTGCTCATTTAAAATACAATCACTCAATACTTGTCTTTATTGTTATTACTGTGAAGTCTTAATTTAGCTGTAGCCTGCTTTTCCCATTACGTTTGAGTTAACGTTATTTTAGACTGAATCTAGCTGTCAGCTAGCGGTTAGCCGAATTAGCTGTTAGCTAAACTAACGTTAGCTTCCCGGTGGAGGCTAGCCATAGGCTAGCGTGGAACAGATCGTGCAGGTCGTATGGATACGTAAAACAGTATTATCTTGCGCATGTGCAGAACGGATCGTGCAGGCATAACGGATCGTGTACCGACAGGCGACATTTTTTACAGCGCGCTGTCAGTACACCTGCCCAGACCAGCTGCCTCCAGCCCCTCCCCTCGTGAATTCTTGCGCAGTGTGTCTCGCGCAGCCACTTCAGGTTCAGACGCTGCCGTTAGCAATAGCATGTTGCTGGTGTTCTTGCCTTAACTGTACTAATAAAACCGTACAAAACACCGCGGCCACACCGCTGTGGAAGCTCCCCGAATATCAGTTATCAGAGTCTGGTTGTTACCCCTGTCCGTGGCAGTCTCATCCACTCCTATAACGGAGTTAACTGGAGCTAACCGCTAACGGAGCTAATCGTTGCTAACAGAGCATTCAGTTCTCCGTTCCTGTAGGCTATCCATTAACTGCATCTATGGACTCGAGCACGAATAAAACCCTTTATTTTATTAAATTGGCTGGACGAGTTTTAAATTACAACTAGAGTTGTTTGAATGACAGAAATGTGCTCAGAAAGATCCTAATGAGAACAACAGGACATGTAACAGTAGGGTCCCCAAAACACAGAGAAAACAACAATGATCTAACAAACAAGGTGAACAAGAACTGACTTTAGATAGCCCTAGTCTTATGTGATTCAACAGGAGTTAGGAGGAAATAGTGTTGAGATTAATAATAACATGTCACTTTCTGTGAAGCAGATTTGTATTCTCAGAAGTTTAATAAATGCTGCTAAGTGCACTAAACTTTATTTTTTCATTGAAAGGTTTATTTGACCATGTTTATTTTCTTCTTACCTGTTTCGTTTATTTTATATATTTTTCATACATTATTTATACAATATAGGCTGCACTATGTTTTTACATTATACATTTTTAAATGAAGTATAGGCTACAAGTGTAGATTGGTGAAGTGTTCAATAAATGTTTTTGTTGAGAAATTCAGGGTTCAAAATTAGCACCATTTACCAGCCAAATGCTGGTAAAATATGCAATTGGCTGGTAGATTTGCTTCACTCACCAGCCAAAAAACAATGGTAATCCTTTGAGTGGCTGGTAAAATTTGAACATCACTAGCCATTTGGCTGGTGGATGGAAAAAGTTAATTTTGAACCCTGGAGAAATTCTGTGTATATTAGTGTTACATTTTATCTTTCAAATAGAGGTTTAAAAACAAGCACATATCGGCCAAATATCGGCCAAAATAAATCGGCAGCATTAATCGGCCATCGGCTGACCCTGATTTCTAAGATCGGCATCGGCATCGGCCAGAGAAAACCCATATCGGTCGACCTCTAATGTGGATACAGAAGATATGAAGTCAATTGACATTCAAGACATTCAAAGCTATATCTAACCTACTTATTCGTGTTCTTGCAGAGAGTTAGATAAGAAGATCGATACCACCATATGTTGAAAGTGGTATTGATCTTTTCATCTAACTCTCGGCAGGAAAATTAATATGCGTGTCTCCCAATATGTCAAACTATTCCTTTAAAAACAAACACTGGATTGTTGGAATTATGAAGCATGAAATCTTTGTCATCTTGTGATTAAGGAAAAAGGTCTTTTACAACTGAATTGATCAATCAGGTTGTCAAAATTAAACAGATGTAGTAAACTATTTATAAAAACTGCCTCATACATAACTAGTTTGTCTTTCTGCATGATGCGGCACCATATCACCACAGCACTAAGGCTCCATGGGCCTACCCTCGCAGTAAATGACTATCTTACTGCCCATCTCCATAACTGGAAAAGTGAAACTGCTTCTTATTTCTTTGTCTCAGCCCTTAGATTAGCATAATATATTCACCTATCTCTCTCTAAGGCCTTGCCACTTCTTAAAGGTAAATTAAAAGGTAATTTTGAGTCATGTGGAGCGCCGTCCTAACCGGATTAGACCCTCCTTTGCATCTTATTACATACTCTTACATTCAATCAAACGCTGACTGCTCGTGTGTGTGTGTGTGTGTGTGTGTGTGTGTGTGTGTGTGTGTGTGTGTGTGTGTGTGTGTGTGTGTGTGTGTGTGTGTGAGAATTTGTGATATGTCATTGGTTGCTCTGTTGTTGGGGTGTCTCTCCTCCCCTTTCCCTGATCTTGATGAGTGTAGCCTGCAGGATGCCATCTGGGTTCTGTCATATGTTGTTACTGTACCATGCAAAGGCTGAGATGGTCTCTGTGCAGCAGTGTGTGGCTGCGGGTCATTTCTGTGTGTGTGGAGTGTGGAGGAGTGTGTGTGTGTGTGTGTGTGTGTGTGTGTGTGTGTGTGCGCGTGTGCGTGCGCGTGCGTCACTGCAGGGTATATGTGTGTGTTGCTGATGAGAGTGAATTTATGTTTCTGCGTCTATTCATACTAGTGACGACACAATTTGTCATTATTCATTATCAGGGAATTATTCAACAAGGATTATGATAATACTTAAATCGTTTAAGCCATTTATCAAGCAAAAATGACAAAAATGTGCTATTACAGCTTCTCTGTTTCTGTTTTATATAATTGCAAATTGAATATGTTCTGGTTTAGGAGGCAAAAACCTCAGGGTTTAGGAAACTGTGAGCTACGTTTTAAGCTATTTTCTGACATTTTATAGACTAAAGTTTCAAAAGAGGGCAAAAGCAAAAACCACCTCTCTGTTATGTCATTACATCACTTATAAATGTTGAAGATTTGTAATCTACCTTTAAAAAATGTAAACTGACTGATAAATATGTACTATATCAGTATACATCATAACAAGGGTTAAAAGACTAACATTTTAATCCATATTTTAACAATTTCACACAAACATTATTTAAACGTTTCCAGTACATACTACAAGTTTGCTGAGGGCTGAAACTGTAATTATTTTAATTATTAATTATTCTGTTAATAATCTTTTTTGATCAATCATTTAGTATATAAAATATCCATCAAATGCCCATCACAATTTGCCAGAAGCCCCTTGTGATGTCTTTAAATTGCTAGTTAAGACCAACCAAAGTCCAAAAGATATTCAGTTTACGAAAATATAAACTGGGAAACGCTGCAAATCCTCACATTTGAGAATCTGTAACCAGAGATTTTTTGGCATTTTTCCTTTTATCTCTTCAAATGTTTAATTATCAGTAGTTGCAGATTTTTCTGTCGATTGATTTGTGATCCTTCAATTGGCAAATTGTTGCTGTACTAAATTGAGGTATATTTTGATTCTGTATACAGTATTTGAATACTTTTGACTGTTCTCGAATCTGTACAGTGTATCGCCAAGAAATCCAAAAATTGCAATGTGGGCTGATCTATATGGCTGATCTTCAGTTATCGGCATAATTATCAGCCTCGTGACTATTCAGCCTTTAGCAACCTTGTGGTGCCCTGTAGAGCTGCATGTTTTACACTCTCCTTCAGTAGCAGGCCAGTCTCAGTTCGAGGCTCCGAGGCTGTCCCCTTCCTCTGTAAATAATGCATGATTGCTCTGATGTCAGATCACTGCTGTTCCCCTGCAGCCTAAATTTATACTTCTGTCTTACTTTGTGAAGCTGCTGTCTCTTGGTTGATGTCTTTGATGCATTTCAGTGTCTGGGAATCCAACAACAGCATACCATAGGTCTATTTTCAGTGAAAAAGCTCTGTTAGACCAACTGTACCTGCTCAGCACCAAACAGTAGACACAACGTTAGCAACTAGCTTGTGTACATACTGGAGCATTTAGCAGCTAAAAACACATTTTTCCCAAGGATTTGGTCGAGACCAAAAGAGATCTTAGGTAACAGTGAATATTGGACTTAAATTCACAAGATGTCGTGAGTCAGGACTCCAAATGAATGCTATTGTTGCTCCTTGTCGGCTAGTGAGTATGTAGGCAAATGTTTGCTAACACGTTCACTATATCAACTTTAAAAGATGAAAATAGTGTGGCCGAGTTAGCTCAGCTGGTAGAGCAGGTGCACATATATAGAGGTGTATGCCTCAACGCAGAAGGTCCAGGGTTCGAGTCCGACCTGGATGATTTTCCTGCATGTCTTCCCCCTCTCTCTCCCCTTTCATATCTAGCTGTCCTTTCCATTAAAGGCTGTAATGCCCAAAAAAATCTTTTAAAAAAAAGATGAAAATGTGTCAGGATTGTGTTTACAGCATGTTGCACTGCCCTCAAGGGGCCACAATATTAACTAATGTTGAAGTGCAGTTTGGTTCTTATCTTGTGTAGTTTAACTCAGATCATTACTAAGAGATACAGATACAGTATAAAACACAAAGGTGTTTGCACAGCAGACAGGGAGACAGAGCAATAATGACGAGAGTTACCAAACAAAGGAAACCAGCCAAAAGGAAATTGCTTATTTACCTGAAATGTATGACTCCTTTGGTCCGGAGCCAAGCTATGAATAACACAATGAACTGATATAACAGGCCTCTTACAGGAACAGGTATAGTGGTACAGTGGCCCAGTAGCCAGCACTCTGTGTCTCGGCTCTACTTGCTGCAGTCTCCCTGTGGAGGGAGTTCTGTTGTCACTTCCCAGCACTGATTTATTATCCAGACACTTAGTTACAGAGGAGGTCAGCTCTGGGGACGCTGGTGGCCTGTAGTCATGGCTATTCCCACACCACCCTGTGATGCTGCGTCCCAGCAAATGTGTGATAAATGTGGATGCTAGTGTATACATGCTAAGTTCCAGGCGTTACTGATGCTCTCTACCTGCGCTGGGTTTGTGTTTGATGGAGATGTTCATTAGGATCCCTAAAGGAGGGCAGGGGTGTTGTTGTGATGCTTCAAATCAAAACAGGATACAGTAGAGCTGCATACTGAAACCTAAAATACATGAAAGTACACATTATACAGTAAAAAAAAAAAGAGTGGAGCTGCCCTTGACTTGAATACAAAAAGCATTGATTGAGATGGAAAGACTGTGCTATCAATAGTCCAAGAATCAATATGGATATCACTTACTGTTTGACCAAACATGAGCCATGTTTTGGTTTTTCAAGGCCTGGTGTTGACTTCTTTCATTGTTAATTTTGATCACATTTTCCATGTGCGGTTTCCACTCCAATGCACTACAGTCAAAATGTTTGAACAGGAGGCGTTGGTGGGTGTTTTTGCAGATTTGTTTTGATAGGACTTTGACAGGAGTTAATCCCACCTCCACTGCAAATAAATAATAGGGCGATATATTCATTCACCTGTGCTTTCCTGTTATCATACAGGTGCAGGTTATCTAAGTCGGACCTAAACTGCACATACTGTATACAGATGGGTGACAAATTGAAGGGATTGAAATTAGGTGTTTGGTCTTTTTGCCCTGTATGGAAGCATCTGCATTTGTTAATGTTATGGCACCCATTTATTCAGGTTTTCCCTTACATTTGTTACCTGTCTGTAATGTGATTGAGCAAATCAGTATATCTATCAATACTTTTTGGAACACAAATTATACTGTAGAGCTGAACTTATTAGTGGATTAATCCATCAACAGTCGGTTGTCAGTTATCCGATTCGACTCACATACTTCACCCAGAATTTCAGCTTTTACCCTCTGGTAGAAGATTCAGGGTTCCTAAATGCAGGCTAAACCAATATAAACACTCATTTGTGCCTATGTCCATTAAGTTCATCAACACCAACATGTAGGCTGGCTGGGTTGTGCACTGTCATCGTGCAATAAGTAGGTTATTGGGGTTATGCAATATGTTAGTGGTGCAATACATGGGCTGTTGGATTGTTCAATATGTCATTATGTACTGCATAGGTTATGTGGAAATGTGTCATTTGTGCAATATGTTGGCTATTTGAGTTGTACATTGTCATTTTGTGCAATACGTAGGCTATTTTGGTTGTGCATTATGTCAGTGCACTGTGTCATTTTGTGCAATACGTACAAGGTCATTCAATTAGAAATTGCCAATGAAAGGAGGAGTTACTGTGCTTACTAAATTTAGCACAAAAAGTAGGGAAATTTGTGTTTGGTAGATTATTTCTCTGTGGTAACAATGCTTTTTGGTAATACATCTTATACCGTTGGAAAGCCTGTTTAGTTCCCTTTCAAATAGTGCCCCATTTGTAAGGAACATGCATTTGTGGGATGAACAGCAGCGCTTAGTATGTGGGTTGCGCCCATGAAAAATTTACCAAATCTTCTCTGCCAATGCCAAACAGCTTATTCTGCCATTGACTTGTTCGGTGTTTGGTGGATTGGATGATTCTGCCTACGGCAGTTGGATCGTAGGGTCAAAGTGTGGAGCAGATGCGGAGAACGCTATGCTGATTGCTGCACCGATAGAGTAACACATTTTGGTGGAGGCAGTGTGATGGTGTGGGGCGGCATCTCCCTCACTGGAAAAACAAGGCTTGTCATCATTGGAGGCAATCTCAATGCAGAGAGATATAGAGATGTGATTCTGCAACCAGTGGCAATCCCATATCTCCACAGTCTGGGACCGAACTCTATCCTCCAAGATGACAACACTCGCCCCCACAGGGCGGGGTTTATCAGAGACTACCTCCAGAATGTGGGAGTGGAGAGGATGGAATGGCCTGCCAGCAGTCCTGACCTCAACCCCATTGAACACTTGTGGGATCAGCTTGGGCGTGCTGTTCGTGCCAGAGTGACCAACACAACCACGTTGGCTGACTTGCGACAATGCTGGTTAAAGAATGGGATGCCATCCCACAGCAGTGTGTGACCAGCATGAGGAGGAGGTGCCAGGCTGTTGTGGCTGTGTATGGTTCTTCCACACACTACTGAGACTCCTGTTTGTGAAATGAATAATTTGTTAAATTGCCAATATGTCTTGTTTCTTCAAACTTCAATCATCCAATCCACCAAACGAGTCAATGGCAGAATAAGCTGTTTGGCATTGGCAGAGAAGATTTGGCAAATTTTTCATGTGCGCAACCCACATATTCAGCGCTGCTGCTCATCCCACAAATGCATGTTCCTTACAAATGGGGCACCATTTGAAAGGGAACTAAACAGGCTTTCCAACGGTATAAGATTTATTGCCAAAAAGCATTGTTACCACAGAGAAATAATCTACCAAACACAAATGTCCTTACTTTTTGTGCTTATATAGGTACCTGTTTAATGTATATGAAAGCATGTTTTGTGCTGCATGAGAGTATGTGTTGAGAGATGCTTATTTTCTGTATTTTGTGTTGTCCTTTAAAGCTGCGGAACGGACAGAGTCCAAAACAAATTTCCCTTCGGGGACAATAAAGTATATCTTATCATATCTTATATCTTCATAGATTTAATTATTTTGGTTTTGGACTGTTAGCCGGATTAAACAAGCAATATGAATATGTCAACTTGTTCTGAAATTGTGAAGGACATTTGTTACAGTTTTTTTTTTTACATTATATTGATAAAACCATTAGTCAAGAAAATAAACAGCAGAATTATTGATAATAAGTATAGTCGTTAGTTGTAACCCTACTTGTGTTAATGTCTTTTGACATCTTTTGTCTTTCTATCAATCAGACTACCATTTGTACTGATTTTACGAGGTACAGCTGTAAAGCACAAATGTGGATGAGACCACTGCTGATTTATGTTGCTGCTTGGCAACAATAAACAGAAAGTCAATAAAGTCCAATAAATTTAAAAATAAATAACAATTTTTTGTAGTGCAAAACATGCCATGATGTGGTTTAACCTTGCTTTTACACTGATAGCAATTTATCAGCCACAGTAGTTTCTTTTTTTCATTCCAGTTCCAAAATAGGGCAATTTACCGGCATACTTTAGGCCATGATAGGTGTACCATTAACATTTGCCACTGGTGCATGTGTAACACTGATACAGCCAAGGTAACTAGCCAAAAAAGTCATGCATTGGTTCCACTCAGTCACCCAATTACCCCAACCCTCCTGTTGGCTCTGCAGCACAGCCTCCTGAATTGGTCTCTTTTCAAGGCCAGCAGCTTCCTCTGGAACTGCTCACTAGCCACAATATACAGCACTGGGTCCAGGCAGCTGCTTACACTGCACATGGCCTCAAAGAACTCAAAGGAGGCGAAGAGGACATTGGTGTTAGATGGTGTGACCTGGTTATTGATCCTCATGAACACCAGGGTGATGATCATGACATGGTACGGCACAAAGGCAACCACAAAAACGAGTATGGCAGCAGTGATGAGCCGCAGAGGCTTCCCTCCTGCCCGCTGGGCTCCTCTGTGCCTTCCACCCCTCGGGAGACACCTCAAAACACGAACTGTCTTTATGTAAAAACCCAGCATCACGCTGAATGGTAGCATAAAGCATATTATTGTTCTGATAATGGTGATTGTCTTGACGTAGATAAAAGGGCCCTGGATGTGGTCCATGCACACAGTGACGTTTTCTGGTCGCTGAATAGCAAAAGTTACAAACAAGTCAGGAATGGAACTCAGGACCAACACAACCCACGTGCAGACTGAGCACAGCTTGGCTTTACCCACATCCCACCAGCGGAGAGAGCTGATTGGGTGCACCGTCCCAACGTAGCGATCGAAACTGATAAGAGTGAGGAAGAGGATGCTGCCATAAATGTTGATGTTGAAGGAGAGCTTCTTGAACTGGCAGAAGATCTGTATGTCTTTGAGTTGTGGCCTCTGCAAGGTAAAGTAAAGGGTGAAGGGGAGGGTGAGGATCCAGGCTGAGTCACACAGGGCCAGGTTAAACAAGAAAAGATTGCTGGTGCTTGAGGTTTTCCTGAAGCAGGAGTAGTTGATTAGAGCTGCTATGTTTCCCAGGATCCCCACAGGAAGTGCAAAAGAGTAGAGAACCAGCAGGATGTAGCAGTACCACTGGCCGTTCTCAAACTGGCTGCAGAATACTCTTGACTGGTTCAGGAACTCCAAAAGCACCTCTGGGATTTAAGGACAGGAGGTAGAGTCATTTTGCAACTTCATTGTTTTTAATAATTTAATGTTTTGAGTAGTAAAAGAGTAGTCCAGCATTTTAGTATTGCACTCCCATAAAGTTGGAGGGCTTGTGGGAAACTGATTGTAAGAAGTACTTCCATATTTATTTCTGCACCTCCAATGCCAATCTTCCGTACTAATACACAAAGCAATGTGCCCTGTATGTAGCTAGGTGGAAGGTAAGAGTGTAAAGGTCGGGGTGGTGGATGAGCAGTACTTTTGGCCTTTGTGCAGGAGACTGGAGTTTGCATTCGGTCATAGGACTGCAATTCATGTTTTTTTTTGTTATTAATCCATAACCACAATATTGCCTGACTTATAGCAACTGTTCCTAGTTGTCTAACTTTAACCATACTTAACTGTAGTTTATTTCTCATATCAATCGTTTACTTACCTTAACCACCATAGTTGTAATGTACAGATATTGCAGAAGGTGAGGATTTCAATAACATTGGCATTGGACTTAATAAAAAAAATAACATTGATTTAAACATAATCAGAAGTTCTTATTTGGCGATGTCTTTGAAAAAGAATTGTCAAAATCAAGAGACTGAGTTATATTGCATTTCAGTTTTTAGCATAGGAACACTGATTCCTACACTTCCCATAATGCAGCTTGATTGAATCTTTTGTTACACAGTCAACAACAAGTTAAGTCCCATGTCTTTCAGACACAAGCTTTCCGGTAAATGTCGCTTTGAATAATTTTTTTGTCAAAGCTACTACAGAGTCACAGAAGACATTTTCTGTTTTCATAGACTGCGTAGTACTTGCTGTGACTAGTAAATTGACATTGACATGTAAAAATAGGTGGAGTGCCCATTTAACACCTCAGAAATCCAGTCAAACAAGACTGACAAAGTGTTGATATTATTTCTTTTAGTTGGCTTGAACTGTCCAATAGGGATAGTTTAAAGCATAGAACAATAAAGATCTGCCAGGTAAGTTGTCAGTTGCAGAAAATTGCATGCATACTTTCCTTTTAAGGGACCCTTTTGGCACTACATGCATTATCCTATTGAGTAAGCAACAGATTAAAACATGCATTTTATATTATTTTTGAGCCAGTTCTCTAACCACATAGAGGCCACTATGCTAAATTCTGTAAAAGCAAGTTAACTCATTATCATCTACTTTCTGGTATTTAAAATCTACAAAACACCAGTTTTATTTTTCAAGATTTGAATAACTTCAGAGTATTTATTAGAAGGATAAATCCCTTCCAGAGTAATGTAAGCCATAGTCTGTTTTATTGACTCTGACACTAAGCCCTGCTCTTAGGGAGTACTTTAAGTAAGATGTGTTCACCCACTCTCTCCCAGGGCCCTTTTATATTTACAGTAGCTGTCTCCATAGTCTCTGAGCGTCATCAGCATGTGTCCAGGAAGCGAATGCTTGACTGTCTGCTGCGAACAATGCAAACTGGGGACTGTTGATCTATTGCCTTCAATATGTCAGCCTCTGTTTGCACTTGATCACAGATAATACATTCATTTTGTTCAGATGGGCAGATCTTAACAAATAACTTTTAGCACAATTCAACCTAGATCATGTCTCCCTGTCAGTACCCACTGACAGACAGAAAAGGCAAAGTTTGTATATCCTATTTTGTGATTATGAAGTTTAATATGTGTAATTTAAGTATTAATAATTTTTTATCATACAGCTTCACCGCAATAATAATTTTAGAAAGTATAAGGATGCTATGTAATGTAGACAGTATGGATATACAGTCCTGTGAGGGAATTAGTATGACAAGTTTATTAGTTCATTATTGTATCATAAATTATTTAAAAGTTTAATACATTTTATCTAGAATATTGTAAGTGTTCAGATGGTCACTTACCTCCTTTAGCCGTGTCAGACTTGTTGCTGTTGAAGAGCGGTATCATGATGAATGGAGACGTTGATCACATCTCAGTCACCTTCACTCCTCTTCCTCCTGCTGTGTGCTTCTCATCTGTCAGGAGCAGTTGGTGCACTGCCTTACCCCTGAGAGAGAGAGAGAGAGAGAGAGAGAGAGAGAGATATGTATGTCTGTGTCCCAGTGCAGGTGTTCAGCTGATGGTCTCTGCTAGTTATACTGTTAAGTTTGTGGTTCTGGCTCCAGGGCGTCTGTATGTCCTGTGAGTGGATTACTTCTATAAATCTGGTGACTTTATCACCTGAGCACTTCCCAGAATTATTGCATGTGATCTTATTTTCAGACGGGTAACCATAATGTCAGCAGTTTGTCTCAGACATTCAAGGGATTTAATCTGGACTGAGTGGGAAAGAAATTACTGTAAATTAAAACATACTCTCAGTTGCCAGTTCATTAGGTACACCTAGCTAAAACTAATGTACACTAATATAACAGTCCTGCAATAAATCTAACATGCCCTCGTACCTAAACGACATAAATGGTCTGAATAAATCTTCCCTTCATGAAGTTTATAATGTACTGTCAGTATGATGCAATACAGTTCAACAGAACTACAACCTACATTCTCCAAAATATTCATACAGTTTATTCAACACCTTTCTAAAACAGGTACCACAAACACTGAACATTATCACCTTCATGAAGGATTTATTGCAGAACTGTTGCATTAGACTACATTATTTTTAGGTGTACCTACTTGGAACTGAGCGCATAAAAGGCACTCAAGCCCCAGTTTCTTCGATTGAAAAGCGTGTATCATAGGATATGTAACTTAACTGCTGATTTTGTGGAATCAGTGTCATCCTGTTCAAAGCAGGTATCTTGGCAGGCTGCTTAGCCTAAACTATTGAGCGTAATGCCTGGGTACTCTTCTGTCTGACTGCCGCTCAAGTGTATCCTCACCAAACGGTTGGTTGTTTCTGTTACGCTCAGTGCGGCCATTAGTTGTACTGGAAATGGGCTGTTGAGGATAAATAGTAGGCTACAAATGCTAATAATCGGGGACAACTTGCACTAAATTAGAGCTGCAAAGTATACCTACCAGTCAGCTCTAGTGTGTGTCCGTTTATCACCACTAGATGGGGACACAGCTACATGATTTTAATTTGGAAACAACTTAGAGGTAGATATGATCTCATCCTTAAGACAGCACTATAAATAGCATTAGAGGAATATACTGTGAATACTGTAAATTAGCATTTCAACTGTAATTGCATTCTTTTGATTCATACAGCAGCTTGGTCCATGTAAGTGGGTGTGTTTGCAGTGTGGGTGAGTGAAAGTAGGAAAGATAAAAAGTGTGTCCCTCTGTTTTAGTTTTTTGTGTGCCTGTGTTGGTGTGGCTGCCTTGTCCATGTGTGGTGTTGTTGTTGTCCAGGCTGAGCCTCGCAGTAGGCAGTGCTCATGAATCACACCTTATCGGGGTCCTCTGTCAGGAGCTGCAGTGACTCAAACGACTTGGCTGAATAGTCTTGAATCACCCCTAGTTACATCCTGCCCATATAGGAGGCGACCGTGCTCGCTGACTCAGCGTGCTACTTTAAAAGTCAGATCTGCCCGATACACACTGCGCTTCTACATCTAAGCCAGGGCTCATTGGCACTGGAGGCAATTAAGTTCACCCATGCAAGTCAATTCAATTATGCATCTGTGATGAGCCCTGAAATACCACAGAGTAAGACGTATGGTGTAGCCTCACACTAGGCCACTTTGCTTTTGCTAACCCCCCCCCCCCAAAAAAAAAAAGAAAGAAAAAGAAATGTAAGGTTGACTCTTGTTATTAAGGGAATATTAAAGTTTAAATTATCTTCTGTAAAGCTCATAAATAAACAACTGAAGTTTGAACAAACATTGCAGATGTGAAAGCAGTTTCTTCATAATATATTTGAACATACAACAGGAGGTTCATTTATTATAACTGCACTTTAACTCAAAGATCCTCATCTCCATAGGAATCTCAACATCTTTGTTTTTATGTGCGCAGCTGTAAAAAAACTAAAAGTGAACAAGCTGAGATTGAACAGCATGTAAAACTATAGGAGAGTGAAGCAGCCAGGCTGTAATGGGAAAATAAATGGAGCATTCTGCTTTGCTGTCTTTCTGGCTGTGTGTGTGGACACAAACACAATGAGTTCTCAGAGGAGCTGTAACTCAAAGGGAAGCTGGAGAAGAGAAAAACAAGGAGTTGTTCCTGAGAAGATGGCCGCTTGTGTGTGTGTGTGTGTGTGTGTGTGTGTGTGTGTGCATGCATGTGTATGCATGTGTGTGTGTGTGTGTGTGTGTGTGTTTGTTGTAGTGGAAATAGTGGTTCATAGCTAAGCTTATAGATGATTTCTTTTTTAACAGTCAATTGACTAACCTTGAAGCAGTTGATGGTTGGAGTTTCACTGCAAGAGTACTTAAATATTGGGTATCTGCCGATACTGAGCTGATACTTATATTTACCTAAATGTTGATTAAATATGTATCTGGCACATTGAATTAGCAGCGGTAGTCTTCTAAATACTACTAGATACTTGATCTAAATACTGAAGTTTCTGATTTAAATCTATAAAATTGATAAGCTTTAATTATTGATAAGATTGAAAGTTTAACTGGGAGAATGAATCCTGAAATGAACGTGACTTGAACGGCAACAGAGGAGACGTTTTGCTCTGTTAGAGCTTCTCAGAAACAATCTTTGGCAGAGGACAGACACCGATTTGTAGAGAGCACTAGGGCTGGGTTAAAAAATAAAATTTCCGGTTTGAAACAATCTTCATTTAAATGATCTGATATTAATTCATAAAATCTCAAAATCGATCTTTTAACCCTAAGAGACCCGCTGGAGCCCTGGCAATCTCGGTCGACATTACTTTAAGACGCTCCGTTTTAAGCATGGAGATATTTTTATCATATGAAACTAGAAGGGAAGGGGGCAAAATAACGCTCCAAAGTTAGGCTGAATTTTAGCGAGGGAAAAACTAGCATGGGCATTTTAGGTATATACAGTATCTTTAATTAAAAGGGGCACTTACACATCAGAGTCAAACAGGAGACTCTTGACAGACTGCCTGCAAGGCAAGGGTCATGTAGCTGACTGGAATAGCGGAGGTAGTGCTACCGCTAGCACGCTAATCTGCTAACATGTATGCTGTCGGCTGACCACTATGGGCTGTGGGAGCTGTTCAAATAAACTTAGCACAAAAAGTAGGGAAATCTGTGGTAACAATGCTTTTTGGCAATAAATCTTATATCTTTGGAAAGCCTGTTTAGTTCCCTTACAAATGGTGCCCCATTTGTAAGGAACATGTATTTGTGGGATGAGCAGCAGCGCTGAGTAAGGGACTGTTCGTTATTTATTTAAGGGGCCACCGAAGGAGTTTTGGGTCCTTTAGTCAAAATAGACCTGACCCTCCCTTCACCAGCATTAAATTTTTGATGACCCTCCAAAATGATTTGGACAAAAGGGATGACCCTCCCCAACAATTTATTGTACTGGTTTGCGCTTGGCAAAGATGTACAGATTCACATTGTTTTTCTACAGCCTTTACATACGAAACTAAACCTCTGCATTCTCATCTTACACATCACACTCCTCTGTTATGGTGTGGTGGCCATTTCAGTAGATTTACTCACCAACATTGTTGTGGAAACACAATAAGCATGGAAACTAAATGCACACTTCCTGCATTACTGCATTACTTCAAATACTAAGTTACTCATCTAGTAAACTAGTATTCACATGCAATAAAACAATAAAACATTGAGACCATTCAGCAAAGCACACTGGGTAATTCAACACTGGTTGCTATGGACTCGTCACTAGGCTTCCTCAGTCATTGTATATTTTAGCATAGGTAAGCTTGCCGAAGCTGAACATTATCCAAAACTCCATTTCTCAGATGAGCCTCAATTTGGGAGCTTGCATGCTACCACTCCTTCCTTCTCGAATGCCTTGAAAAGTCTGTTGTTTGCACATTTTCACAAATAATCACCGGGACCGAAAGGATATACCTCCTGTCTCATGCCTTCCCGGCTGCCGGATGGTGCCGTCTGCGGCGCAAGTTTCAGCTTTTCAAAATAAAAGCTTGCGTCTGGTCAGCTTTCTTAGTTACAACACGATTGAGCTAGCAAAGCAGTTTTGTGTTTATATGGGTGAGCGGGATTTATTCAGTTTGGGTAATCCCACGGTCTCTAAAGCTACAGGTCTGGCTGACTAAACAGGGAAGGACCCATCTGCTAGCGATAGGGGCCGAGACAGAGGGCTACATGGAGCTACATGGATAAATATGCACCAAACAAGCCACTTTCAAATTTTGCTCTACTCATGAATACAAAAGTTGGGTGACCCTTCCCCGTAGACTAAAAAAAATTGGATGACCCTCCCCTCAACAAAGAATAAAAAGACATGACCCTCCCCTATTTTCCTCCGGTGGTCTATTCCATAAATACCGAACGGTCCATAAGTGGGTTGCGCTCATGAAAAATTTGCCAAATGTTCTCTGCCAATGCCAAACAGCTTATTCTGCCATTGACTTGTTTGGTGGATTGGATAATTGAAGTTTGAAGAAACAAGACATATTGGCAATTTATTCATTTCACAAACAGGAGTCTCAGTAGTGTGTGGAAGAACCATACACAGCCACAACAGCCTGGCACCTCCTCCTCATGCTGGTCACCAGCCTGGTCACACACTGCTGTGGAATGGCATCCCATTCTTCAACCAGCATTTGTCGCAAGTCAGCCAACGTGGTTGTGTTGGTCACTCTGGCACGAACAACACACCCAAGCTGATCCCACAAGTGTTCAATGGGGTTGAGGTCAGGACTGCTGGCAGGTCATTCCATCCTCTCCACTCCCACATTCTGGAGGTAGTCTCTGATAAACCCCGCCCTGTGGGGGCGAGCGTTGTCATCTTGGAGGATAGAGTTCGGTCCCAGACTGTGGAGATATGGGATTGCCACTGGTTGCATAATCACATCTCTATATCTCTCTGCATTGAGATTGCCTCCAATGATGACAAGCCTCATTTTTCCATTGAGGGAGATGCCGCCCCACACCATCACACTGCCTCCACCAAAAGGTGTTACTCTATCGGTGCAGCAATCAGCATAGCGTTCTCCGCGTCTTCTCCACACTTTGACCCTACGATCCAACTGCCGTAGGCAGAATCATCCAATCCACCAAACACCGAACAAGTCAATGGCAGAATAAGCTGTTTGGCATTGGCAGAGAAGATAGCAAATTTTTCATGGGCGCAACCCACCTACTCAGCGCTGCTGCTCATCCCACAAATGCACTTTCCTTACAAATGGGGCACCATTTGAAAGGGAACTAAATAGGCTTTCCAATGGTATAAGATGTATTGCCAAAAAGCATGGTTACCACAGAGAAATAATCTACCAAACACAAATTTCCTTACTTTTTGTGCTAAGTTTATTATCTTACAGACCACACTAGGTGTTGATTTCACAATGTTTTTTCATAATTTTGAATTTGAAAAAAGGGTACAGTAGACAAATGACGTTTGTTTACTAATTACAGTGGTATTACGATGTGTCCTGTTTATTAAAATCATCCAGGACCCAAATCACATCTTGAATAGTGAGTATGAGGTGATGCCATCAGGCAGAAGGTACAGGTTACCAAACTGCAAGCTTAACAGGTATACATTCTCATTTGTGCCACTTTCAATCAAACTAATGAATAATAACAGATAAGATGTGTATGTGCATTTCGGCTGCAGTGATTATGTGTTTTATCTTATTACTTGGCTTGGGTGTGATGGTGCTTAAGTTAAGCATTGGTACTATTTGTGGTATTTACCATTATGGTTGTAGGATGTGCAATATCTGATAGGGTACTGGTGCAGTATTTTGAAATTGATATGGTAGTGTGCAATTATGCATTGGGCATTGTGCAGTACATAAGTTGTTGGCCACAGCATGAGTTAATGGGAAATGTGCAATCTGGGCAGAATTAAGTGCAATATGAGGGGGACGATGTGTTGTGGGTTCTCTTCTCTGTGAGTGTGAGGGAAGGTAGGGGGGCTCAGGTGTGAGGTTTATCAGATGTTTATTTACACATTGGATGAGATATTGTATGATTATGTTTCTATGTATGTTTACTGTATGTTTATGTATGTTTATGTGCAATGGGTTGCCATTTTCAGTTCTCTTCACTGCCCAAGACGAATTTCTCCGATAGGAGACAATAAAGGCTTATCTTATCTTATTGTCTAATATTTCCCTGACTGTCTGAATAGAGCCGTAAAGCAGAAAGTCTTTAGTTGGACGACATACCCAAGAATTTGTGGAAAATTCTGTAATGGTATTTCTGTAAGACATGGAAACGATTTGAAGGGATCCTTGAATGTGGTTTTAAAAATCTGATTAGTTTTGTTTGCATGATAATTCATAATGTACATAATAAATACAATGTCATATTTTGGAAGAAGGTTAGCTAATTATGTTTCTTCTTTAATGAACTTAGTTTTAGTTTTTTTCATTTCTGCATTGTTCAAAACACAAATGTAGAATCAGTTGAAGAATAAAGCAATGTAACAGGTTGATTAAATTAAGCTTTAGTGTGTTTTTCTTTTTGCTGTCGATGACAGTTGCGCACTTTTTCACCGGTACTTTTCTTTTACAGTACAAGTAGATAAGATAGCAAGGCTACCAAAAACTAGCCTACATCAGTCACGTTACCTTCGCTTTGCAGGTCGTAGCAGCTCTTCAAGATTCTATCAGGGTCAAATGAAAAAGATGCTATTGGTTGCATTACGGGAAATTTTGGATACAGTGGTTTTGAAGCTTGACCCACACACAGGGCTAAACAGTTGGATATCGCTGCCTCTGCAGCTTAAATTCTAACCTTTAAAAAAAAAAAAAATCTGTTTGATTTTATCTATTTTATTTGCAAATCTAATTTTGACCCAGGTCTGAATGGTGGTAACAGACACCCAAAATGTACAAAGTAGATTGCTTCTGTTACATGAGCAGTGTGGGAGGTACATAAGGACTATTACATTATGCATCACACATGTTATTTCTTTTTATCTCTCAGTAATTTATACTGCACTTATGTAATACCACTCTCACCAGAAAAAAAATGTGAGCCCTTGAATTAAAGGTATAAATATTCTTTTATTTGTCATTCGGAGCAGCCAAAATAAAAAAAAATGAGTCTGTCATTATATTTATAGCTAGCCACAGAAGAGTTAAAAGCACTTTCAAGGTACAACAACACGCTAAAAGTCATATAATAAACCTTGTTGTCTTCATGAAATTTGCTGAGCGCTGCCACCACCAGAGGACAAGCTCATGTGATTATTCGTTCTGTGCAGAGGGCTGCGTATCCGAATCAATCTCATGCTCTGCCAGAGAGATATTTCTCCATAATTTGATTCCAAGCCTGGATTGTATATAAAAAAAAACACCACACCTCACAATTGTTTGTATAATTTCTGTAATCGTGCAGAACTCAAATCATGAAGCACAAGCGAGCATCAATCCACTGACAGCATGTCCAACAGATTAAATGATGTGTATGTGGAATATTTTCTGTTTGGGTTGATGATGAAACGGTGACAGTTGAAATTGGTCCGGAGGATAAGACAATTACTTCAAGGCCGTGGAAGTGACACCTCAAAGTGGTCTTTAATCTTCATTCCGATGCCTAAAGGGCACGTGTCTGATAGAGTAGGACATTATTGATCTATGTGACTAATTTATTTACTTTCATCCATTTTCGTGGCCATACATGTTAGCAGGTTGACATGCTGTTTGAACCTCCACTGACAGCGGTGTCCTTGTCATGCTCCCTTTAGGTCGATACCTGCGGCTGAAAATGTTCCGCGAGGATCATGGCTCCTGGATGACCATGTTCTTCAGCGCCATCCTCTTCCTCTTCATCTTCTCACACATCTACAACCTTTTCCTGCTGATGGCTGGGAGCATGGAGTAAGCCATTCAATCTTTCTCTCTCTCTCTCTCTCTCTCTCTCTCTCTCTATGGCCCGTTTCCCCCATTCTCTGCTTCCCATTTGTAAGAGCCACTGTACCTTTGACTGGCGTGATTGATCTTAACGTCTTGCCTGAATAGAGACTCAATAGCAGTCTAATTAATCAGCCCAGACTTTAAATCACAGGTATTGGAGCAGGCAAGGGGACGGTGGTTAATACTAAAGATCACCTTCAGCACCCACACTTATTCTCCCATGGTCTTGACTAGTTTTTTGACACATCTCTGGCCAAATACCAAGATGTTTTTGCCATGTCTCTCTCATTCAATGCCTTGGTTTTTCGCTCCTGTTGCCCCGGCTTACTTGCTGAGAAACCACTGCGCACTGCAGAGCTTAACACACATACATCAAGCCTAGTGACAGGAATCCGTTTATGCATTTGCAATGTGTCCGTCTAGAGGAAGGAAAACATGCCCTTGAAGCCAGCCAGCCAGACACAAGGTCGCAGCGGGGTGATTTACCAGTTTGTGTGTTTGGGCTGTAAAAAACTGTGTGGCAGGCAAGTGTCTATTCAGGTACAAGCTGTCAAGAGGGAGGCCAGGGCTATAATGGGATCTGTCCATACAGTGCTGCTTTTCCATATAAACAACAAGCATCAACTATCTATAAGGTGCAGGCAGATGAAAGCTATTAGCTTGCAGGCAAGGTGTTGTGTTTTTCTATGGCCAGAGGGATGAGTTTGTATAATCAGCCCATCTGTCACTCTGGCCAGCGCGGTGACACCGGCATCCATCTTGTCCGTTCTCTCTGGTTGGCTGAGAAAAAGGAAGCGAGCGGCTGAGCAGAGAGGGGGCAGGTCCGCTGAGACAACAAATGTTGCTTGCTCAGGAAAAAGTTACATTTGCAGTCGCACTGAGTGCATCTGTCACAAAGAGGATTCTTTTTTTACTACCTCTGAGAATGTTGAGGAAAGGGGATCGTTTGAGTCTGTCAGTGCATTTCTTTGCTGTCAGAAATGTTTCACTAGATGACATTTGGATAATAGTTAAGGAAAAATAATGAGTTACTCAGACATTTTTCATAGAGACTAATATATAAGTCATAATATGATATATCATTTATGTACATCTAACATGTACGTCACTCTGGTCATATTAGCAGCATCACTTGTCCAGATATGAAAAGTAGCAACCATAAAAGCCTATTAAACAATTAAACTGGCTGACACACTAAAACTCATCCATTACTATTTTTGTTGCATGTGTGTTGAGCAGCGACATCAGTTATTCAATGTTGTAAGGCTCTCCTCACAAAGACAGATGGTGCTGTTGTAAAGCAAGTAAACCCGCCGCTGCCAAGACACCTGGTCTTTCTCTGCACTTGTCCCAAACCCCTCCCATCCTGTCCCTCTTTCCCGCTTGTTTTCTTTCTGCTCCAGCAGTGTGTCCACTGAGGACCCGGGCCCTGCCAAAAACCATTAGTGTTCACATCTCTGTTCAAGGCCGACATGTAAGAGCAATGTTCACACTCTGCCAGGATGCCCCTCGGAAGACGGTCTCTGTGCTGCGATAGCATGAATGCAGCAGAGTGAGCAAAAAGGGGGCTGAGAGGATCGGAGTCTGGGGGGAGTGATAGAACTGTTCCAGCCCTGATGATGCAGTGAAACTTAAGTCTTTTGATCTATGTCCAAACCCTATTTGCATCGCCCCTTTCACTACTCCACCAGTCCCTCACCCCTCAGCGAGGCTGTTGTAGTTTTCTCTTATGCCTCAGCACAAAGGAAAAGTACAATATCCCTTTGTGACTGCAGCTGCCCCTCTGTGGGAGTGAATGGTGTTTTTCCTTTTCATTTGTACTAAAAGAACAAGCCGCTGTGAGGTATTATAACTGCCAAGGGTTTTTAAAGGGTAGGTATTTTGGCATGGGTTAGCTGGCCTTGACATCTAGCCACGATGGTGCACTGCAGGGGATGCTCTTCTGGTGGCTAGAGGGCGTCTCACACACACACACACACACACACACACACACACACACACACCCCAACCACATATTGTTCACGTCTCGCACCTTGCTCAAGTTAGCTGGTACACGTATGTGTATGTGGGAGAGAGTGCATGTATGAGTTTGTGTGTGGCGAGGTAGGAGGGGGGGTGTGGGTGGGGGGGTCTGTCTCCCTGCTGTCTCGCTGACCTGATGCTGTATGCTGCCCGTGCCCTTTGCTCATTAATATGCTTTAATTTTCTTTGACCTTTCAGTCGGTCTTGAGCTTGATTTAATTAAAACTAATGATACATCCACAAGGAAAGACGATAAACTGCACCATCAAGACTGTAAACAATCACTGATAAGAGATTGTATATCTTTTTTGGATAAGAAGTATTTATTGATGTTTAGTCATGTAAAATGACATCAAAGCCATGTTATCCCTCAGCTCAAAGGGAGTAATCTTACACATGTCAAATAGTGCCAATATTTAAACAGCCACTTCTAGGTCAACAGCTATCAACCTGTTACCTGGCTTATATCATATCAAGGGGGGGGGGGGAGAATCCCATCCATTGTGGCACCCTGGGAGCTGTAAACCACACTTGATACCAAACCCCCACATCTGGGCTATTTGCATTTTAATGTAACTGTCAGATTAGGAGGGGGCTGTTTGTGTGAAACCAGGGGAGTGTGACCGCCCAGGGAGTTTGACGGACTTGTTTTGTCATGCCGCACAATCCCATTCCACCATTTTACAGCGCTATCACCAGCCGAAATCAGCCCCTAATGAGATGGTGTTATTTAATTAAGACGGCCCAATGCGTGGCGTACACATTAATCACGACTAATTTAGGAGGGAAGGAGGGAGTGTGTGGGGATCTAATAGGAAGCTGGAGTGGGACAGTAAAGCTGTAAAATGACTATTATAGTTATTCTTTTTGTTACCCAGTAAAGGATAGACGAATGGATGTCAGAATAGGGGGGAAGTGAACTGAGTGATGGAAGAGTGGAGCACGGGTTGCAGCTGGTGGATATCTTTGATGAGGAGCAGGGATGGATGGATGTGGCATTTGACTACAGTGATACCCTGAGCGGGATTAGACCCCATCGTATGAGGGTATTTGTCTTTTGTTTACCATGATCCTTTGTGCTGTGTGCATGCTAGTCCCCCTCGTCTGTCTGTTTGCTTGTCTGGCACTAAGCTGGGGTAATACCATGGACAAGTGGATTTAAAAGGCTGAATAAATAGCATGTTGTGGTATGCAGATGCCTCCTGTTGCATGCACTCACATATGGGACTTGCTGCTGCCTACAGTACAGCAGCATACAGTATTTCTAACAATGGGTTCTCTAATTCTATTATCTGGCTGTTTCTTAATGCTGAAATGTATAACAAGCTGTCTCTGTTAGTTTTAGATACAGTATATATAGACATAGAGATAGTCATAGACAGTGTTGGGCAGAAATGTGATTACTTTTAGTAGTGTAAGGGATTACAATTTGAAATTCAGCAATCACATTACAGTTACTAATCCCAATAACGCTCAAAGTTACTCAAAGTTTGGATGTCAGTTTGTTTGCTGTCTTGATGTCAGTTTGGTCTCTCTGTGTTCAGTGGGCAGACTTGTTCAGGATGTGCTGGTTTGGTGCAGGAGTTTGAGGTGTGACCAGACAAATCAGCATTTCTCAATAGCAGAGTTTGGAAAGCTTCTCCAAACACAGTTCAACTGCTGGTTTGTGTGTTTTACAATACTCTCCCACACAAATAGGTTATTGTGGTATTATAACAGTTTATTAAAAAAGAAAAAAAGACGATACCAGATTTATTTATCTATTTACTATTATTTTGATTATTAAAGTAAAAAGACATGGATTATTCCACATATGTTTCTTCTTTATGTGATTTTGGGGCATGTAGGCTGATGAGTTTGGACCTGAAAGATTTGTCGAATGACATAATAAATGATCTGCAATCATTTTTCAAGCAAAATGACCCAAATGTTCTGGCTCATGCTACTTAATTGTGACATTTGTCCCTTTTCTGTTATGTGATAGAAAATTAAAGATCTTTGGCCTTTGGACGGTCAGATAAAACAACAAATAGTTAGTTTGGTCTACAACATACCAAAAGTGTAATCAATTAATCAAGAATATAACTGTTAGATTAATCTATAATTTGTTGAAGAAGTCCCGTACACTGTCCATTACGTATGCAAATACTTTATTTCACAACGTTTCGATTTTTTTCTTGTTTAAATGAACTGATTGCTTGTCATAAGACTTGGGACAACACCAAAACCATACTAGACATTGACGGATTAAGACATGATATAGAAACCTGTTGCTGTTTGTAAATCGCAGTAAATGTCTCGCATTAAAGATTCATTGATCTTTCTTTGCCTTCCACACTCCACACTGCCTCTCATACTTTCACACACCCACACCTACTTTCTAAGCATATCTGCTGCTGTCTTTCACACTCCTACACATGCACATTACGTTGGTATCTCAAAATGACTCATTGTGTATTTAATGAGTGATGTTTAGTGTAGAGCTTTCCCTTTAAAGTAATTTTCTCTTTCCTCAGAATACCTCTGAAACAGACTGTGTGCTATATGAAGCAGTGAAGTTGGTCATTTCCTCTCTGATTATATTATCCTGCTGTTTTCTGGGACAGAGGGGGGGAGTGTCAGTGGTGGCTGCAGCCCAGGTCCTCCATATACTGTACCTCACTGTGACATAAAGAGAAACAGCCACATTGTAAAGAATAAAAATCATAACCTTAACAGCGGTGTACGTCCACTGGCAGTATACGATACATGTACTGTATTGTATTATAGATGAATGTGTTGGCATTTGTATAGATGGAAGGTGGGGAGTGGTGTTGTTGCATGCATGTATGAATGTTTGTGTGTAATACCACACAGCCACAGTCAGTCTTCAGTCTTGTCATCTCTTCCTTATGTTTCACCATAACCATAATAATTTCTCAGTTCTGTTTTATTTAAAGATCACCATTTTGCATGTTGTGTTCCCTTGTTGCACAAAGTGGTTGATGTTCTGGGGCCAATTTTTCAATAAAGGCCCAATCATAAAGCATGTCCTGACATTTCTAAATACCACACAGTGCAGAAGAAGTTATTGTAAAGCATACAGTACAACCAAAAAAAAGAAATTAGAGAGAGAGAGAGAGAGAGAGAGAGAGAGAGAGAGAATTTGGTGATTATGGTTGGATTTAAATGTTCTTTTATAAAATAAATTTTAGGAAAAAAAAGAAAAACTTTCTACTAAATAAATACCATTTAAAACGCAATTTGCATGTAGACCATCAATACATTGGTAATCATCTTTTTCTTTCTTTTTTAACTGACTAACTGCTACATACCTTGGATTAAGAGAGCACCTGCTCACATAGCAGAATATAGGCCTAACCAGAATATGGTGCAAAACATAATCAGGCTATTTAAATTAAACCTAAAGTAAAAGTAATTTATGACTCTATGACTGAAAGGAAGTCAGGTGCTGTTATCTTAGAGCGTCATATTTCACAGAGGAAGGAGGTCGAGGTCAATGGATTTGACAAACCCTAACCCTAACCAGTTACCTACCATCAGCCAACATTAACATCAACGTCAACCAAGTGATTAATTATTGTAACCATGACGACAAAGGTCCCCTAACCTTAACTAAGTAGTAATATTAACCCAAACATGATGTTTCCCTAAACACAACGGAGTCATTTGTGTTCCTAAACCAAACCTTAACCATTGCCATTGTCACATCATAAAACAGATTTTTTGACATTGATTTATGACACTCTTGAAAGGCACTGACAAATAATGTCGTCCTGATAGGGTTGTCAGATCGGAAAACACCTCTATGTATCATTCTAAAATGTCATATTTTGTCGTTTAGTTTGAAGGGCTTGTTGGCAATACTAGTATGCATGTAAATCAATGTAAATGTAAATTAGGGATGTCCAGATCCGATCATGTGATCGGAAATCGGGCCCAATCATGTGGTTTCAGACTCGATCGGAATCGGACGTTACCTCCTGATCAGGACTCGGATATATATGTATATATATATTCTCATTATTTTTTAACACATCTATAGTTATGCGGTGGCACAGAGTTAGACTCTTTTGACTCCACACAGAAACAGCAACGCATGCGGCATAACATCACTTTGTTGCAGAGACGCTATTGGTTAAATGCCGGCAAAGTAGAACACGGAAGCAGCTTGAAGCGGAAAGCACGAGTATGTCTGCGGTCTGGAGGTATTATAAAGTTGATGACAACAACATTGCCATAGCAAACTGTGAGATATGTAACAGAAGTGCTCTGTTTGTTAACAGAGTTGTTGAATGTTAAAATAAGGTGAATTAAATAAAAAATAAGGAACATCCTGGATCTGTTTTTTCGCTCTTCTTTATTCTTGTTTTATATATTATAGAAGTATCGGATCGGGACTCGGTATCGGTAGATACTCAAAATCAAATGACTCGGACTCGCACTCGAGGGCAAAAAACCTGATCGGGACATCCCTAATGTAAATGTACAGTATGTGTTTTGGACCTGATGGTATTCACTTCTGCTCCTGAGCCAGGGGTATGATAAGGACTAAAGAACTTAATCTCCAGCCAGTTTAATACAATACGTGGGCTGATTCTGTGCTGAGAGATGAATTGAGATTGAAGTTTTAAGTTGCATTGAGAGATGCTATAGTGATAGTAAAAAGAGTATTGACAGCTTTATGCTCCCTGGTAACTACTACATCTCAGCATTGTATACTGTAAATACAATCGTAGGTACTGTTGTGCACAGGGAGGGGACAGGCAGTGCATTTCGATGTGGAGCCATCCAAGGTCGCAATGTAATGTTCTGAATGAGTCAATTCAATTCAATTCTATTTATACTATCAAATCATAACAAGAGTTATCTCAAGACACTTTACAGATAGAGTAGGTCTAGACCACACTCACATAATTTACAAATTCCCCCAAGAGTAAGCATTTAGTGTGACAGTGGCGAGGAAAAACTCCCTTTTAGGGAGAAACCTTGGGTGTTGAGGAAAACTTCCTTTTAGGGAGAAACAACTCGGACAGACCCAGTCTCTTGGTAGGTGGTGTCTGATGGTGCCGGTTGGGGGTGTGATGAACAGTGGCAATAATAGTCACAATAAAGATAATGGAACTATGACTAGAAATAGTAGTTGTAGTAGTTCATGGCGTAGCAGGGCACTGCAAGGCATAGCAGGATGTAGCAGGGCACTGCAAGGCATAGCAGGATGTAGCAGGGCACTGCAAGGCATAGCAGGGCACGGAGCAGGACCACAGCGACAGCTGCAACCATGATTTAGGTGCCACCCTAATCCAAGGAAAACTGCTGGGCGAAAAAACATAAGGACTCCAGTGAATAAGCTCCCCAGAGCTAAGTAACAAGCATTTCTGGGACATGGATGCGCACAGCCGGTCTAGGCAAACGCTGCAGCCTATACAGGGCAGAATTCAATTCAATTTTATTTATAGTATCAAATCCTAACAAGAGTTATCTCGAGACACTTTACAGATAGAGTAGGTCTAGACCACACTCTATAATTTACAAAGCCCCAACAATTCCAATAGTTCCCCCAAGAGCAAGCATTAGCAGTGGCTATTGCGACAGTGGCGAGGAAAAACTCCCTTTTAGGAAGAAACCTCGGCAAACCCAGACTCTTGGTGGGCGGTGTCTGACGGTTGGGGTTATGACGGTACGGGATGTAGCGTGGCACAGCAGAGCATGGGTGGACGCGGTGGACGCAGCAGGACGTAGCCAGGCATTGCAGGGAATCGCAGAGCGTAGCAGGGTGTAGCAGGTCCATAGCCACAGCTGCACCCAAGACCCAGGTCTTGGTGTCGCCCTAATCCGAGGCGATGTTCTGGGCGAAGAAGAAACATAAGGACTCCGGGGAGTAAACTCCCCAGAGAAAGGTTAGTAACAAGCACTTCTGAGACAGGATGTGCATAAAAGGAAACAAAAGAAAAGAGCGTGTCATAAGAAGGAACTTCCTCGGCAGTCTAGAATTATAACAGCATAACTAGGAGAGGCACTATATTATTGTTAATAGGCGTTCACTGCAACTCCTCACTCCTCACAGAAGAGGTCACTCAGTTGCCACAGCCACTAAATCACTGGCTCTCTGACCGAGAAAACAAGTTAAAACCCAGCATGAAGACATATACGTGCAAGTGGGCAGTGAAAATAATAATGGAAATCGGAGTATTGATGACTCAGAGTTGTGAAAAGTCTCTCAGCATGCTGTTGTAATAGATTCATTTTGAGAGCTCTCATGGGCCTTGAAAATCCATGACTTGGGACTTTGATTAAAAATAAAATTAAACTTTAAACTTTTTTTTTAAAAATTGATGAATACTGGAGTTGTAGAAAGTGCTTGCTTAATAGCAAAGCATGACATTGCAAAAGTGTTCTTGGCACTATGCTGCAGTGTGGGTTGTTTGTGATTAAATGGGAAAATCAAGGGGAAATGCTTTTATAGGTTTAGATGTATTTAAAACCTCTTTACATGGGAAATTAGTTACTAAGAGTCCTTGGAGAAGTTATGGGGAAACTGCATTCATGTTTCCACAGTTCCTGCACATTTTAAATAAGAAAGCATTTTCATATATTACAAAATATATAATTTATAATATTTATAAATGGAAAATGAATCACAAACAATTTTGATTACAGTTTAAGCTCCTTTAATTAAAAAAAATATTTGACCTATAATTATAAAATAACAATCTGGTGCACAGTAGGTGACCCATTGTATGATAAAAACATACTGGAATTAATATAGATGGAAAAATTATGATGTGAACATGTGCAGTGTTAGCTAATCAGACAAACAAAAGAGGAGTATCATGACAATACTCAAGCTTTATCAATTAAAATACAATGAGCATTTTTAACCAAGCAATCACAAAAACATCACAATGACTTCTTAGCAATAAAGATCATTAAAGCAAGATTAAAAAAAAAATGCAATGATCGTGTAGGTGACCACTTTATTAACAACACCTAAAATGGTCTTTTTCACACCTAATGTCACACAAGGGTAACATCTAAACTCATAACGCTATAACTCCATAACTCCCTGTACCCTCTGTAGCACAACATTGTAATTTCTTGCATGTGATAGAACAAGACTTTGAAAGGCATTTACATGTCCTTGAATATTTTGTCTGAACAAGTGTGGGGAACCTGATAACATTCCACAGAGGGTCAAAGCTGGCTGAGCTGGCCGTGCTGGCACTGCCACTGCCACTGGCTCTGCGATTAAGCCACGGGAGCCATTTTAGGGCTGATTATTCATGGTGCTACTGTACTGATGTTCCACTACACCGAATTCTCTCATTAGGTCATCCGGCTCTAAAGGCCATTAAATTTTCAGTCAGCATGAATAAGGCAGAGAGTTCTGCCTCTGATCATGCAGTGTGAAAAGTCCCCAAACTCATCATAGGTGCTCTGCAAAAAAATAAAATAAAACCCTCTCTTCTCACACAGGGGTAACATTTGCTCAATTAAATATGGAGAAGGGCAAGGGTTGATGGCAGGTTAGTTTTTTTTTTTTTAGATTTACAGCCTAGCCTGTGGTGCCAGACAGCATTTCCAGAAGTATTGATCAGAATTTGGCTGCGGGTAAATGACTCCCAATGGGATCTCTTTGGTAACTGGAGCAGTGCCAAGCCACTGAATGTCTAATTGACTTAATGCAGATAAATCGCCATTCCAATCAAGGCCATTTTATTTGCAGGCTTGAGCAAGGCAATGCGTCACCCGTGGTACTGCATGTTTTTGTCAATAAAATCCTGTCAAATCTGTTAAATGCATGCTGCATTGACGACATATGATTTTTAAAAGCTTTTCTTCCAGGGAAGAGTATTACTCGCACAATTGCAGTAAACAGGTAGTTGGCATTTTGGGTCACTGGCTTGCCACAACTCATAATTCTTCTGTATTGCCTATGAGCACTTGTTATGCTCTTCAGATCTGGACTCATACATAATATGAAAAGGCAGGAGCAATTAACATGAATTAAAAATGAACACCTATTAAAGCTGCTCATTAGTTAATAGCTTAAAAGGATTAACCCTCCATTGCTTTTCAAATGATTGTTAGACTTGTCTGACAATGACTCATTTACAAAGTGAACAGCACTGCAAATAAAACTCTTATCAGCTAATTGAGTAAATGAAAATAAACCATAAATCAAGGGGAAAGAGAGGAAATGAACTGCGAGACACCAGCAAGACTGTAGGCAGGTTTTTCCAGAGCCCTCTGCCCAATAGAAAACATTTGTATTGGTGTTTGCAGACGTCCAGAAAATGACCGGGGGAAAACAAAGACAAATGGAGCCATTGACTTCAAATACGACCCCTTGAAAGCACAGCCAGAGCCCTATCCATCGCCATCTATTATATTCATGAGTGTGACCTGTGTGTGTGTGTGAGGGGGGTGATGGGTGCCCACCTGCTCCACTCAGCCTCTAAGACACTGGCTGCGAGGAGATCAAACAGGCCTCCTCACTACCCTCTGTTCTCCTCCTCTCTCCCCGGCACAGGTTCCATATAGGAGGTGACTGACCCACTTTTCCTCCCTCCCTGTGCTATTACCTAGAGAAAAATAGAGTGATGTGGTGTGTGTGAGTGTGAGTGTGTTGGGTGGGTGGGTTTGTGGGGCTGAACAAAAGCTTCTCATCTTCACTTACTGTACAGAGATGAAGGCATAACAAGGACTCCAAAGAAAGCATGTCATTTCTGATCAGATACTATTGCATGTGAGATTGTTTCTCTAATGGTGTGTCTTAACCTAGTCTATGTTTTGTTTCTGCAGTTTGTTTGTGCTGCTGCAGTTGATGTTAACTGAGCTCTCTCATATCTAGTGCATTAATCTATAGGTCTATTTGGGATGACAGTGTTGATTTGAAATCAACTAGACATGGGACAAATTTGCCAAACAAATGGATAATTTGCCAGACACTACAGGACCAAATGTAAGCGGTGATAGTGCATAAATTCCATTGCGCTGGTGTAAATAGTTTACAATCCTCACGGCTTTATGGAAGGTAGAGACATCGCTCATTGTTTTCCCAGGATCAGATTGATATTGATTGATTCTGACAGCTAGCATCATGATACTTAGCGGCTGTGACCATTTTCTTTTTGCCCCTTCTCTGACTCTCTTTTGGGTCTTTTTGTCAGTCTTGTTGCTGCCTTCCTTTTTTGCCTCCTTTTACTACCCTCATAACATATATTTCATTGTTTATGTCCTTTTCACTCTTGGCCTTCTTTCCTCGCAGGCCTCACATGGTGACGGAGTACATGGGCATCAGGAATGAGAGCTTTATGAAGATTGCTGCAGTGGGGACGTGGATGGGAGACTTTGTCACTGCATGGATGGTGAGATTCCAACTCTTATGTCCTAAACATTAAATAAGTTTGCATTTTGTCTTGTGCATTTACGAACGATTTAATTTAGAATTTTAGTCCTACATTATTAAAAACACATTTACATAAAAATATTTTTTTAGCCATGCTAGCAGCATGGTTTGGTAACTTGCAGATGTTCATGGTCCCCAGATGATGAATCCAAACTATTTTGGTAATCCCCTAAATTATCATCCTGTTCCAACAGGTCACAATTTACACTGGTTCAACACTTAATTTCATTACAAGATAACTCTTAATTTAATAACCATGTTCAATAATCAAATTCCAGCAAATTCCTGCTAAATTGTTAAACATTAGTACGCTATACCAACATGCTAAACAATTTTTGGTATTGATATGAAAACAACAATTCCTTACCATACCTTACTATGAGCAATATAACCATGTGTTTGGATTTAATAGAAAGGCCAAGTTCTAAAATGTTGAATGTTGTTTTCAGTAGTTGACAGTGTTTGTCTTGTGTTAGAATAATTTGCATTATCAAACGATAGACAGAGACCACTAAAGAGATATTAAAGTTCATTTTACTCAAGAACCCAACGAGGAGGCCTTCTCCACACTACGGAATAGTACAGACAATGACCTAACGAAAAGCTCTCTACAGCAGCTTTTGTAATACAACGTAGAATGTGATAATCATGATACAAGAGTTGGTGTTGTCAGTTGTTTATCTTGTCAGAGTCGATGACGTCTCCCCTATCTGGTGAGAGGGCATGTATGCCCTCAGGACACACCGTGCTTTAGACAAGGACAAGCAATGGCTCCAGTTATCTTGTTTAGAGTATGTAGTATAATATTATTCTATGCAAACAGTTTAATAATAACAAGAGAGAAAGTATGTAAATCAAAATTTCTCTAACATCTTGACAAATTTCTTTTGGTACAAAAAAGTGGTTTGATGCTCACCGTTAGCTAAATGTTAGCAGGCTAACTTGCCAAATATTTGTATGCTAACATTCTAAAAGTGTTATGCAAATATGCAAAGTGTTATGTCAGCGTGTTAACGTCCAGTAACATTTGTAGTCACAGTAGCTACCAGCTAGCTGTAGGCATGTTAAAATGCCAATGTTAGCACTTAAGCATGCTAATTTTATGTTCACAATTGGCTTTTAACATTCAGCTCAAAGCACAGCGGTGGCTGATGAAGTACAGCTTGTGCTGTGTACATGTAATATTGGATTTACCATAATTACCAGTTTCTGAATTGTAAAAAGTGTTAAAGTAAACATTTAAATCATAATCATGATAATTTGTTTTTTTTAAAAGCTCCAATATATCTGATTTGCTGCATAATAATGTGGAAGTGCCTGAAAAAGCAAACAATCATGGATGCTTCACATCAGCCAAAGCCTGTTTTTCAAGGTAATGAAACCCAAATTAAATGGATATGGTGCTGTATTGTCCATGCACAGAATTTAACCCTCACAAGACCAACTCTGCAGCCATACAACCGTCTTGAGTCCGCATATCATAAACATGGAAATCTTTCGCATCCCTACCATCCATCCCACATGACGTGATTGTGGCATTGTGCTGACATCTGACAATGCCGAGCCAAGTCTGAGAGGATAAAATGAAGATACACTTTTAGGGCCGTGTAATGGACACACACTTTTGAATTAGCTAATTTGCAACAATGGCAGTCCTTTGGCATCGTCAGCTCAGGTCAAACTGCAGATTGGTGGCATGCAAGAATAGAATTTAGTCAGTTTTCTTTTGTTGTGTGTATTAAGCATTACAGGCTAGCAGAGCAGCAAATGTAGCTACGTTTAGCTGTGTTTTCAGATCAAAATTAATATAATGAGTATATTAGAATCATATAGAAGATACACGGTGTAACCATTCTTCACACAATCTTCTAATTTCTAGGTCAGGTGTATCCTCTCAAAAGGTACACACTTAAAACCCTCTCTGCCGATCTAGTTTAATCTGCTCCCAAATCCTGAGAGTAACATGCAGTGTGATCTAAGAAGGGTCAAAGGAAACAATGAATCCACAGGGAGGGACGGAGTATGTTGGAGGAGAAAGCTACCTCTGTTCATTTATCAACATAAAGAGAGGAGGAGAGCTCCAGCGGGAGTTGACTACCTGTGGTGGGAGGAGTGGGGCTCTGGCACCGACATACACACAGCTGAGACAAGTTGACAAGCTCCCTCACCGGTCACATTAGTATTCTACAGTACATACTGCAGAGAAAGAGAGCGGGTGGAAGGAGAGACAGGAGAGTCGGTGGAGGAGGAGGAGGAGGAAGGTAAGGATTAAGAAACAGAGGTGAAGGGGAAAGGGAAATGTAGAGTCTGGTCAGAAGGGAGATGGGGGAAGCAGCGAGTGAGAAGGTGAATCAGGGAGAGGGAGGTGTGTGTGTGTGTGTGTGTGTGTGTGTGTGTGTGTGTGTGTGTGTGTGTGTGTGTGTGTGTGTGTGTGCGTGTGTGCGTGTGTGCGTGCGTGCGTGCGTGCGTGCGAGAGAGAGAGAGAGAAAGTTGGGCCCAGGCAAAGTGCTGATTCCAGAAATTACTCACAAGGTTTTTTACATTCGATTAATTCAATAACTTTTAAGATGACCTCTGTGTCTCCTCCGCCTTGCATATTTACAGTGTGTCTTCACTAGATGAGCGAACAGGAAGTGTCGGTGTTTGCAATGCTGTTTGAAACATCTCATACATTGCCTGATTCAAATGCTTTTTTCAACAAGATCTACAGTATCTGCTGTGAGGGGCTTTATTGACGTACTGACCTTGCCCCTGCAGTGGCTACACAAAAAGAATATAGCGGAATTGTTCAAACTCATGTATAAAATGCTCTCTGATACAACTCTGTATTCATGTAAGAAAATCTACTATTTATTTTGACTTAGAGATTGACAACAACATTATCACCAACTGATATAGGCAGTGGAAAGACCACAACATTAATAATGAAACAAGTCCATATTTACTGAATGTAATCCCAGACTCATCACAGACAAAGTGTTATTCAATATCAATTATTCAATATTTGAATATAAACAGCCATATTTTCAAATTTTTTTGTGTTTATAACCTGTCTCATCTAGAATTATTTTTTATTTAGCATATATATTTAGCATATATATGTACGAAAATGCATGCACACTAAAACATATGATATTCTACGAAATTAGGAGACCGCCGGCTGGTCACGTGACACAGGCTGGCCATGAGCTCCATGATGCCGAGCGGTAGTTGCTAGTTGTTTAAGCTGCTACAGAGCTTCGTGACGCTGGCTCCAGACCTCCGTTGTATCAGCAGTAGTTGGTGGTTCAGTTACCCGAAAATAGGTGACTTTGAGCCTCCTCAACATAAGTTATTGTATAATGCAATTTCCTTTCTGCAGGTGACTGATATGATGCTCCAGGATCAGCACTACCCAGACTGGGGCAAAACAGCCAGAAGGTTCTGGAAACAAGGCAACAACAGGATTGTTCTCTTCTGGTATATTGTCTTCTTACATTTGAGATAAACTGTCTGTTAGGATGTGTGTATCTCTGTCTGCATGCACATGCTCATAACAATTTCTCAACCTACTGGCTTACTAAAATGCATTATGTATTCCTAGAAGTCTCTGTAGATGTGTGTGTGTGGATGCATATGTGTGTGTTTTGTGGTCTCCCTAGCACGTTGCAGGGTTACACACAGTCAATAGCCGTGTTAATCTTTCCTCACTCAGTGTCAGCACCTTTAATTAGAAGAACAGGGTGAAAATCAATGGACACAGCAAACCATAACCCTGCCTTCTACTTCTTGTACCACAAGCTGTGACCCTTAAATAACTGCTAAACAAATGCAGCTGTGCAAACCATATCTGATATGTCCATTACTAGACAGCCAAGTAGAAGCATTCCCTGTTTAGATGTATTACACCACCAGCGGTGTTCATTCACCAAAATGGCTCAGTGCTGTCAGTCAAATACGACATGCGAACGCCTCTCCAACGGTTAATTTTAGGGTCAGAGGGAGAAGTGAAGGACGTTAAGAAGACGATAGGGTTGAAACAGTTTGACATCTGTTTGATATGTATACAAAGAGGTCAGGATATAGACATCTCCCACTTCAAACACAGTTTGGCTGTGGTTGGCTTTAACATTTCCTTTCGCAGAATTGATTCACCTGCGAATAGAATGCAAGCAGACAAATTGTTCTCTGACTTTTTCTGTAGCCCTTCATTTTATTGGCAGATGCCCCGACTCGCACTGTTACAATCAATGCCAGATTTGACGAGCTTTCGTTTGAAATTCATGGCTTGAAATATGATTGATAAATGCGTTGCTGGATATATATATTGTCAATATGCGCTGAAGGGCCGTGGCAAATTGTAAAGGACAGAGCCAAAAATCAGGCATGCTGAGTAAAAAGACTTCCTCTGTGGAATAATAAAAACCCTAAAAATGCATCTCCCTAACAGTTGAAATGGGATATGAGCTGGCATTCACTATCTGCAATGCAGCCAGCCGATGTGTGGTGTGAGAATGCACACAACAGCACAGCAATCACTGGGTGACATTGAGACACAATGCACAGTGGAGAATAGTACTAGCCTTTCTCATTTCGCCTCTTTCACATGGCTGAGACATTTTCCAGTAAACTATTAATGCAGAATTATAGCAATGTGACATTTAGAGTGTGTAAAAGATCACATAAGAAAACACAGAAATCACTGTATGAAAGTAAATAAAATATTTTGGCTTGTGTTAAATATGGAAATACATGGAAATATGTATGCAGTAGGGTTTCAAATTGCATTGTCTCTGCATCCACAAACAGACAAACAGACAGTTTTTCTCTATGCACATTCATCTTCCTGGAAGCTTTATCCGCTGCCATTTTTCAAATCCAGGTAAAATTGTTGTTCAATACATTATTTAGTCCTTGAAAAGAGAAACTGAATTTATCTGCTTTATCTTTTCTTGCAGGTAAGTAAGTGGAGCTGTTTGTCTTCCAAGATATACACTATTAACTGTCATCTAGTTTGAAATTTTAAAATTACATTTAAATGTTTTTTTCAAGGTCCTGCACTTTTTAATGTGCGTCATTCATTGATTTATCTTCCCGCCTTCCTTTTCTTTTCTCTCCTTGCCTCTCTCTCCCCTTTTCCTCTCTTGTGCTTCCTCCCTTCCTCTCCCATGCTCTCATCTCCTTCACTTGCCTCTCTTCTCTTCTCTTTCTCTCTTCTTTCTTTTTCCTTTCCTTTCTTCCTTCCTTCCTCCACTCTCCTTTCCTCTCATCTCTGTGCCTCTCCTTCCTCTTCCTTCTTTCCTCTCTTCTCCTTTCCTTTCCTTCTTTTTTGTTCCCTACTTAATTCCTCTTCTTTTTTCCTCCTCTCCTTACCCTCTTCTATTTTCTCCTCTCCTATCCTTCCTTTATTCAACTCTCCTTTCTTTTCCTTGTTTCCTTTCCCTTTTTTCTCCTTCCTTTTCCTTCTTTTCCTTCCTCTACTCTCCTTATTTATATTACCTCCTTACTTTTCCTCCTCTCCTCTCCTCTCCTCTCCTCTCCTCTCCTCTCCTCTCTTCTCTCTGCAGGACAGTGCTCATCTCTCTGACGTCGGTGGTCGTTCTGATCATCAGTACCGACTGGATCAGCTGGGACAACCTGAACCGAGGCTTCCTGCCCAGCGACGAGGTCTCCAGAGCCTTCCTGGCCTCCTTCATCTTGGTCTTCGACCTTCTCATTGTCATGCAGGTAGGCTGCTCCCCTGTGGCCAATTAAAAAAAGGAAGCTGGGACGTATCTTGGCTTACTCCGCTACCTATCATGCCAGTCGTCTAAACCCCTCCCCGCCTCCACTCCTATTCATCAATGGGGCACTGTGGCACAGAGCAGCAACAGGGGTGTTTGATCAGTCTTAGTTGGCATGGACACAAACGCATGCACAAATACACACATATATACACCCACAAATATTTAGATATACAAACTGTTTACTCCTTTACATCTCCTCCAACCCTCTTTCCCAGACCTCAGCCATGAACTCACCCTTTCCCCCCCAACTCCCCCGTGAGCCTAGTTTATTTTCTTTAATGATGACTCACAAGATTGGAGTATTTCTCACTTTCTCTTTCCCCCCTTTTTTTTCCCACCCAATGTCCTCCCTCTCACAGGAGAGTGTACATCAATAAAGCCTGTGTCAGTGGCTCATAAATATGCAAATGTGTTTGTCTGGGCATAACTGTGTATTGAGGAGAAAGAGAGTGGGAGAAGGCATTTTTGGTTTTTCTTTACGCCGCTAGCCAGGAGCCAGAACCACAGGCCAATCATCTATGGGGTTTGACTACGGGCCTAATTCAACACAGCTCGACCAAATGCTTAATGAACATATTTCACAAGGCCTTGTTGGTGGGTATTTGAGGACACAAGATTAATATTTGGTATCTTACGAAATATACGATTCCATTCTGTTGATTATGCTAATTACTAAAAGCCTGCAATTGCATGGGAGAACATCTTCTAGTGTAACAAATACACCACTCCGCAGAAACCTGGCAAGGACACCACTCTAATTCCCATGGTAATATGTATTAGAACAACTGCACCACTAAAAGTGATTTCTCGACTTATTTATTGAAACAATTCATTAATTTAAGGAGGACTTCTGGCTGCTCTGGCCAGTAATTACTTCACACTGTGGTGTTTTTCTCATTTATTGAGCCTATTATTGTGATTATGCAGATATACTGTATAGAAACAGCTCAGCCTACTGGTATGCAAGCATTTTATCACAAAGATACTGGCGTCTTGCTGAGGCCAACTTTCTCAACTTTCTAAAAAAAAAAAACACAGCTCTGATTTGACATGAAGGGCACACTCCCTATTTTGACATCTCGGTTTGACCCACAGGGAGGGTCTGGTCCCTGCGACTCTCTCCTCCCTGTGACTCCCTCTCCGCCTTACTTGGAGGAGGTATATCACTCGCTACTCGCATGGATTTGTTTACGACAGGCCCTTCTCATTTTCTGCACAGTGTACAGCAAGCACATTTATTACAGTTATTTATGAGTTGAGTTAGCCTGCGCTGTTACATGGCCCAAGCACTGGCAGCCGTTGCTACGTTCCACCAGTCAATAAAAATTCATCCGCCACAGCCCTCCCTACAGCTTCATTCGCCTCCATCTTGGAGCACAAGGTGCCATAGTTAATCCTTCACCTCCATGAGAAAAGATGGGTGTTGTTGTTCTCAAACTAATTAATACCCCAATTAATGACCTGTCTGGATTTGCCTCCAAGCTGGGTTTTACTTTTTTTTCATAGTTTTGTGTATAATTGTACTGTTTCTTTGCATTTTCCCAGCTAAGTGTCATATTTCTATATCCTTTGTGTATATGCATACACACATTTACATATTCTGATGATATGCTGGTACACACTACCAGTTTACTCTTCCTTTATATGTCTTCGAGACTCATTATTTTGTGGGAGGGAGGTACATGGCTTAAATGCCATGCCTGTTAGTGCTATAGCAACAGATACTGCAGATATGGAAGAGGAGTGGAGGACTTAATTAATATCCAGGGGGCCATCACCAAGCTGTTACGCTGTTCTTAGATATTGGCATGGGAGACTCTGGATCACATGAGGATACAGGAAATGTAGACTTGTTGTACTAATGCAGCAAGACGCTCTGTGCAAATAACGGGAAAAAATGGAAAATGTAGCTAATATAAAAATGAAAAAATGACTTGTGCTTTGTTTTTGTTTCTTTAACAGCGACGATAAAAGCTAATTTGCAAGATGATAAAGTCAGCTCAGTAGAAAGAACATTTAAATGTTCAGCCTCTGTGTGACTTTCATTAGTTTCATCTGTGTTTATAAAGCAATTATGGTATTAATGTCCAATAATAAAAGACATTTACCTTTTTATTGAAGGAACCATCTGATGTTACAAAGTCAAATACAGGCCTCCGAAGTCAGTATTTTGGGAAACAATAAGACAGTACATACATTTTAATTTTCTTAACATATTCACTGATGCAAAATTGTCTACATTTCATCACTGGCCAGTGAAAACTATGTATCTTCAAATTTTTTAGATTTTTCAGATAAGCTGAAGGGGTTTACTGTTCCTTTATGAGTTGATAAAATGAGTCTATCTTATAAGCTAAGTAAACCATTTAAAATGTTTTTGGATTTACTGAAAAGTCACAAAGGTGATCACAGTTGTGTTTTCTTAGCCCATTTAAAGTTGGCATTTTAGAGATGCATGGTTTTGGAAAGATCCGCTCTAAATTGTTTGCCACCCATAAAAATATATTTCTTTTATCGGATTGATTAATTTATTTTGCATATGCAGCCCATCAAGAGTAGCGACTGCTTCTGGTCACCAAATATAACCACATACTAGCAAAAAGAGCTAAGTGGCACCACAGGGCATGGGCTGCTTCTAAATGTCAGTTTGGGGTGCCTGTTGATGTGTTTTGACATGTTGAAATCCCAGTGCACATTAGTACACTCCACGCCTGTAAACACACAGTATAGTCTTCAGTCTACAGCAGCTGGCACCATGTTTGCCCTCCAGTTAGTGCATGAAGAGACTCCACAGAGACTTAATATCAGCTAATATGAGAAAGTTCAGTGTTCCTCACCCAATAAAGCATGATACATGGCTGACATTTGTCATGTAAATGTGGTTAGTTAAATGTGTTTTTGCAGCTGAGGCAACATTATCACAGTGGCAAGATACATTTACGTGCGTGTGTGCATGTTTTTGCTTGTTTCAGGACTGGGAGTTCCCTCAATTCATGGGTGACCTGGATATGAATCTACCAGGAATGTCAACAACGCATGTGAAGGTCAAGCTTCCTGTCTGCAAGAGTATCTTTAAAGAGGAGTACCACATTCATATCACAGGTACAAGCAGACACGTGCACGGTGCTGCATACAAAGAACAGTACCTCTACCTTTACTAAATAGTTCTTTACAGATTCAAATTAAAGCCCATATTTATTAACTGATTAAATAGCAAAAAATAAAGCAAAAATGTCCACAAGGGAGACATACTTACAGTTTATAGTTTGGCCTACTTCTGCATTGTGTTATGAATACCAAACATGCTCTCCCTGCTCTAGTTTTGCATTTTCCTGCATGTAGGAAACAGTTTGATGGTTAAACCACAGCAACAATTTATAATACATGTGTAGCTGATGTGGCACACAGGTGGCTCCACCGCTGCAACTGTGTTTCTCGTGTTCCTCCCTGCCATGTGCCACGCATCTCTCCTCATCTTTCACGTCTCTGTCTTAATGTTCTCAGCAAGCGTGTGTATTTCTCATTTGAAACTGTCCTCCCGGTTTCTCCATTTTGTTCCGTTGAGTGCACACGCTGACTCACAACCATAAAGAGAAGGCAAAACCAATGTTCCTGCGCTAAATGTTAAGCTGTTCAAACGCTCAGTGACTCAGCGAAGGTTGTTAACCCTAATGCGTTGCATATCCATTAAGCATTATGGAAATGGCTACGGCTCTACGTGATTGGTTTAACTAAAAGCTTATTAACAGCATATCACGGGGAGAGAAAGGGAGAGGTGTCGCGTATACCCGGGGAGACATCTGCCTGCTATCAGTCAACCTGGGGAGATGGCTTGTGGTAATGTAGTGATCTCGTTAGAAGATACTGTTGAGGAAGTAGCACCTACAAATGGATCTGTCTCAATGCATGAGAGATATGCAAAGGGAGTGGGATTCCTGATAAATGAAGGTGACAGCGTATCTATCTGTCTGACTCTGCCCTTTAAATCTTGTTTGGAGTAGGACACTGTACATCAATCTGCCTGTCTATTAAATTATCTGTACAGTGTGTGCATGTTTATTCCTTGGGTTACTCTTTACTTGAAGGTATCTACATAAGAGTGACATGACACTGTCATGAACGTGTCATAAACATTATAAACAAGTCATAAACAATAATGACATAACGCTTCTTTTAGTAAGTGTCATTCGGTTTTTGTCATGACAAGTTATGGTTAGGGTTAGAGTTAGAGTTAGGGTTCATGTGTCATGTGTTCATGATAGTGTTATGCCACTCTTATGTAGATACCTTCAAGTAAAGTGTCACCATTCGTTGCTTATCTGTCAAAATATAGTTTGTAATCTAACCGAAGTCCCGTGTCTTGTTACAGGTAAGTGGTTCAACTACGGTATCATCTTCCTCGTGCTGATATTGGACCTGAACATGTGGAAGAACCAGATCTTCTACAAGCCCTACGAGTACGGTCAGTATGTTGGGCCTGGTGAGAAGATCTTCACAGTGGAGGAGCCAGAAACACTCAGCTTCTTCAACCACAGCACACTCACCTACAAGTGGCGCTCCACCAACATCAATCCCGACAGCAACTTAACCTACGTGGAGCGGGACATGTTCCTCCATAGCCGCTACACTGGAGCCAGCCTGGACATCAAGTGCCTGGCCTTCATCCCAAGCCTGGCGGCGTTTGTCCTCTTCGGATTCTTCATTTGGTTTTTTGGGCGATTTCAGGAGAGCGAGACCTTCACGGAAAACCAAGACAAGACATATGAGAGGATAAAGAGAAAGTCGCCGTCGGAGTACAGCAAGGAGATGGGTGTGACGCCAGAGGAGGTGCACATGACCATGAGTGACGGTCTGAAACGAACGGGAATGCCCATGCTTCTCTCGGTGGACGGGCCACACTTTGGAGCGACGTCCTCTACGAACTCGACGATTTCCATGGAAACCCAAGAGACCCATCCAAGCATTGTGATTGACAGCGCTGAGGAACCAGCAGTCTCTTTTGATGTCCACAAGCTCTCTCCATAACGGTATGAACTTGTGAAACATTGAACTATATAACTGCGGACTGGTTAAAAATGAGAGCTCAAAATGCATTTCATCAAGATCTTAAATCGACGTTTTTCGTTGGATAACGCCAAGCTGCAACAGAAGTTGACCACAACTGTACATGAGACTCAGGAGAAGGACAGAGCTATGCTACATAATCACCAAAGCCAATCCTGATGGCTATTGCAGTTGCATTTGTTTGAATATATTTTTGTAAAACTATCTTTTTAAAAGCCTCTAAAATGGCACAAATTCTGATAACAAACCCATCTTTTAGAACAGAATGCAAACTTTTAATTCACATGGTGCTCGCTCGGATTTTGCATTTTCATAATTAAATTTTGTCACGGGAAACTATTTTGGTGCCTATATCAGAGGAGTATTTCTACAGTCGTGAAACTGCAGTCAGGTGGATTTTATTGTATCACACCAGTGTTGCAGCTACACTAGTGCCTTTATATTTCATATCTTCAGATACAGACAGAAACATATTTAGTCCATACAGGCAACAAAATGTAAGATGTCCTAGTTCCGGTCTGCTTTATTAATGTCTTATATATGCTTTCATATACAGACAATTGTTACCTCATTAGATCCTAAGACTTCTTTTTTTTTTTTTTCATGTGAGGTCACTCTTACTCTCACTTCTTGTTGAAATTACATAATTATGAACATCAATGTACTTTGAAGACCTATTCATATCCCTTCACTTGATATTAGTTGCAGAGATAATACATAATAAGATCAAATATCCAACCAACTAGCCACCTCATGATTGCTTATGTTGCTGCTGCACCTGGACTGAATACCAAAAGACTCAGAAAGGTGGTTTTGCCCTTGGCATAAACATGTCATTGAAGTGCAGGGGAGGCTTCTGCTCCAAAGCTCAGGGCTTCTTTATGTCTAGATAAACCTTCAAAGTTTTAGAAGCAGCATGGTAAATGCATGAAAATGTATTTATTTATTTATTTGACACATTATCCTAGTGTAAAAAAAGAATCCCTGACATTTAACTGCAACTGAAACCTGCAGTATGTATCTTTACACTGGCTTTGAAAGTGTTCACTGCCTTTTTAAATATGTTCCTTTGCTACGAAGTCTCTTTAAAATACATATATATTTGGTGTTTGTGGTCCAAAACAGTATGCCCTTCAGTTGTTTTCTGTAAAGTGCAAATACTAACTCAATTATTACAACATTACTAACAGTATTGCTTTATATAAGTTTGGCACATTTCAGTAAGTACTTTGCATCTAAATGTGACCAAAGATACCAAATAATTCAGTATTGAACAAATAGTGCTGCATAAGATGATATGCTAATTCAAAAGATCTATTCATGATAGACGGAGTGGAATGATATTATGTGCTCTTGCATCACTCTGCATTATAATGGACTGCAATGTGCTATACTGTCCTGGAAAAATGATTTTGAAAAAACAGGGAAAATCCAGATCCTTTGCTCCCTAACAACCCAATCGTGACAGAGTTTTGTTCAACATTATTATAAGTAATGTAGCCCGGGGTTTTGCAGTATTAAATTATAATCAATTAATAAATTGCTAGCATTTATATATTTATAAATTAAAGTACAAAAATAATGATTAAAATATCATTACATTTGCCAATTAATGATTCAATTTGCATTATTCTGTCTTTAAATGATAAATTAAAGTATGTAGTCACAAAATGTATTTATAAATTTGTCAAAAAATGACATTGTATTCCATTTACTTGTGTGTCTCCCTATCATAATGCATCTCACAATTCATGTGTCTGCTGCTTTAACATTTACAGTTTTCATTTCAGAATTGCTTGAATTTAAAGACATCTCTCTATATCTTTAGGATGTGTAAACACATCTTAAAGTGGAATCTAATCCAGACAGAACTCTGATTGCCCAGCTGCTACAGTAGGTATTGGCCAATCAGAGCTTCTGCTGCTGCTCCGAGGGGTTGGATTTCATTCTTACATGTCTTAGTCAAATAGTTTATTCATACACCATTTAAATTAACCTCTAATTAATTGATTAATAATCAATTCATAATAGTTTGTATGTATTAATTGATTATATATAACACTACCCGAGTACTTAATAATTATTCCAGTGGCGCACTCCAGGCTCCTTAAAGGAATTCCGTGTGTGTGTGTGTGTGTGTGTGTGTGTGTGTGTGTGTGTATGTATGTATGTACAGTACATTGTGGAGTCAGAGGTGTCTATTTGTGTCAATAAATTGTGTCAGTTTTATACTTAATAGTGCATGTTGTGTGTGAATGTGTGCTTGTGTGCACTGGAGGCTTGTAAAGTGTGTAAGTGTTTGCTACACTTGTTTTTGACAAAGGCCATTCTGTGAAGAGGTCAATTAATTTAGCATAATTGGTTTGCAGCTCTTGGTTTTGTAATGATCCTTTTATACATTACAGCTCTATGAGGACATTAGATATTAGTGTCTCACCAAAGGGCAGAACCTCTCTGGACTTGGAGGGGTCTAATCTGTTTGTAATGTATTGTGTTTAATGTGAAGTGAAGGTTTCCTCTTTGTTATTACAATTTTTTCATTGTATTGTGTTGCAAAACTGACACTTCCTTCAGTTCCTGTGTGTTTGTGCTTTTTTTCTTAAAGCAGAGGAAATCTCCTTTCGGTGTTTGCTCAGTGTACTGTACATCTGTTGAACCTTGTGTTACCAATAAATTAATACATTTGTTATCTACTCCATTTTCTCTTGACCAATTTGTGAGATTCAATAATGTTAGAAAAATTTTCAAGGTTTACAACATTTCTATTTTTCTATATGCTTGGGAAATTGTTGCCAAGCAACAGCACAGTTCAAGCTTCTTGCAGCTGCTGACCCAATTAATATGGGCGATATGAGAAATAATGATACTATCTTCACAAGGACACTTGAATATGTAGCCTTCGTACACATGACAATGGGCTCAGATTAGAATGAGTCCTGCTCTGGGACTGTCCTCTGTTTGATTTATGCCAGTGAGAAACATTTTGAATTTGTTATGTGTTTTGTTCCCCAACAGGATTTGCTTACAACACATGTATACGTGTAAATGAGTTATAGATTGGGTTGAAAATATCTGAGGAAGGAAAAGTGAACATACAGAATTGGAGGCAGTAGTTATCAAACCAGGGTTGGGACCTCTCCAAGTGCTTGTAATATCTGAGGGCTCCTGGGATGATTAATAAGTTATGAAATAAGGAAAAGGTGTGGCTCTTGGGATAGAGAAGTCTATTAAATAGATTGCCATGAAACTTTGTAGATATTCACATTCCCTAAAGGATGAATCAAAGTGTTGTTGATCCCCTGACTTTTAGTCTAGCAACACCTTGAGGTTGACATCTGAGGTAAAAAATGAAAGAGCTCTGTTTTGCCACGTAAACGTTTGTGGACTGTAGTTACACAAATTAGCTAGCTCAAACTGTCAATTTCAAGGTTGATTTATTGTCATTGTACAACACAGGGTCGTAAAATGCAGCTGTAGCCCCTTTATGCTATACTAAAAACAAACTACTACAGCTAAAACAAAAACTAGTGCATTCCCATGCTTGGGTGACCCAGGCCCACCCATCCCTTCGCTAACGAGCCTCAGTTGTACATTGTATTGAGTACTAATTAGGAAGGGTTAGCTTGCTAAAGTTCAAAACTAAGATGTATACATGGAATACATGGAAAACAGTACACCTGCTATGCTTGCTAAGCATGTTAGCACTGTCATTGTGAGCAAATTAGCATACTGTAGTTAGCATTTAGCTCAAAGCACAGACGTGCCTAGCCTCATAGAGTCGCTATGCATGGCTGTAGAGTTTTGCTTCTTGTGAAAAAATGGACAGATTCACCATTGTAGGCCTCTAACAATTAGTCAAATATTACAAGCTGACATTAGAAGAGAAAATTATTTTTTGGTAAAAATCCTCAGACTTCATACTGTAGTATGACATGTTTGTACATGACAAGGGGCTAGGAGTAGACAGTACTTTCTTTGTTAAGGGTTGAAAACCAGTAATTAGAGGGAGTGAGCTATGAAAGACTTTTAATGGAGCAACAGTTTAAAAAGGCTAACCCCTGACCAAAATACCATAGGTTATAATATAAAAAATATGTATTGTGTGAAAACCAAGCAGCTGTATGAACACTTGAGCTCTTACTGTTCCTTGTCTGAGAAAAATCTTTTCCATTGCCAGCTGTTTGACTGAGGCCTCTTCTAAGTCTGCAATTGGACTGAGAGATGAGATAAAAACAGTTTCAAAAATGTTTGTGTGGTGGTGTTGAAGCCTGATGCTGTTGTGTTCACGGTGTATTGGCTACTTCCTCAATGCAGTGGATGCAGTTGTGTTGGCAATCGTGATCGATTGCATTCGGCTTTTAATCAAAATTTTAAGATGTGTTTCTTTTTTCATGTCTTTGGAGGCATTTTTTAAACATTTCTCATTATTTACTATTTGCTCAATTCACATGTCTTCTAGCACCTAATCAAAAAAAGACACGGGTTTGAAAAACAACTGCTAGTGTTCGATCTACAGCTAAATATAAACCAGCCACAGCTACAGATCAACTGGACTCTCATAATGCCTTTGAGCTATCCCCCAATTTGATCAGTGTATCATGTCCTGGCATGGCCTGTCACTCTGTGCTGACAGCTCGATGGTGTTTTTTGCCTCCAACGGCACCTTCCAGGCAGCTAACCCTAACCTTAACCCTAAACATAACCATTGCCGCGCTGCCTGGGAGGAGACGTTGGGGGCAAAAAACACCAAAGACCGTGCTGACAGCTCTGTGACTAGACCCCTGTGAAATGTATCAGTGCAGTCAATTCCAGTCAGCTGCAGTAGCAGGTTTCCCCTTCAGTCCTTTCACCGAGCACAAGATGGTTTCGGTCCCCAGTGGCCACAAGGGAAACACAATTCCTCTCTAATGCCTTCTGCAGATTTCTCATACCTTACAAAGGAACATGTGGCTCGGATATATTTCTCAACACATCCATCAACTCACTTGGAGGACTGAATCCCCAGACATGGGTTTGTGATAATGATGTCTGCCTTACGCTTTCTCTGTGGGGAAAAGTGGTTGAATCAAGTTAAGAATTTAGATATCAATATAAGCACTAACTGTTGCACCGCTGAGAGGATTTGTAGCCACTAGTGACTGTTGAAAAATCCAGCAACTTTTGCTTTTAAATCCTGTATTGATTTCATTTGAATTAGAATTGTTTGTGTCATCCCTTTGGAATGACCCATCCCGAGAAGACATGACACACAATAATATAGAAAGTGACTATTCATGTGAAGGACTCACAAAAAAAGAATAACGATTTGCTGTACAATTATTAAATATATCTAACAGTAATCATCACATTTTTCTTGAGCATGAAAGTTTATTCTTGACCTTGGAGACCTTGTTGGAGGACTCTGAAGTAATAAAAAACAAGATTTATTGGACAATGCAATGAAACAAAACTAAAATGTAGTTTGAAAAATCGTAACTCAAGGTCCACTCACTCTGTTTGATTTATGCCAGTGAGAAACAAATTTGAATTTGTTTCCCAACAGGATTTGCTTACAACACATGTATACGTGTAAATGAGTTATAGATTGGGTTGAAAATATCTAAGGAAACGTGAACAGACAGAATTGGAGGCAGTAGTTATCAAACCAGGGTTGGGACCTCTCCAAGTGCTTGTAATATCTGAGGGCTCCTGGGATGATTAATAAGTTATGAAATAAGGAAAAGGTGTGGCCCATCCCGGGAAGACATGACACACAATAATATAGAGGGTGACTATTCATGTGAAGGACTCACAAAAAAAGAATAAAGATTTGCTGTACAATTATTAAATATATCTAACAGTAATCATCACATTTTTCTTGAGCATGAAAGTTTATTCTTGACCTTGGAGACCTTGTTGGAGGACTCTGAAGTAATAAAAAACAAGATTTATTGGACAATGCAATGAAACAAAACTAAAATGTAGTTTGAAAAATCGTAACTCAAGGTCCACTCACTCTGTCTCCCTCAGCAAACTGATTTTTTTAAATGTTGTTTCTGTACATTGTCCAATTAACCTGACAATTGTTAAATGTAGCTTTTTATTATTTCAGAATCCTCCATTAAAAAAAAAAATCACATTTTAAATTCTATTAAATCTCTCATTCCAATTATGATATAAAAGGAAACAAGACTAAGGGTTGCACTACAACAGAACTAGCTCTTACGACATGTCTGACATTCGGTAATCAACACTAATCACAAAGTTAATCTGAGACTGACGGGAATGTCATTCATTTTGCAGGTATTTTTCTTTGATCGTGCCAAATGAAAAGTCACTGGGTCAAGTTTTTACAAGTCATCCTGAGGGTGACATAAATGTGTGCACAAAATGTCATGGCAAATAGTTGTTGAGATATTTCACCAATAACCTGGTGTCAACCTGGTGGTGCTACAGGTAAAGTCAGGGGATCAGCAAAGTCAGAAAGAGTTATCATCTGGGAACCACAAATGTCCATTTATAATTGAATGGCAATCCATGCAATACTTGTTGGGATATTTTAGTCTGGGCCAAATTGGTGGAACGTACCACATTTACATCTTGACAAGGTGCAGGATAGGCTTAATCATACCAACATAACATCTGGTTTCCAGATGTAATATACAGCTACAACAGCAGAACAGTTTGATTTGTAGTTTATTCAATTTGGAGAGGACTAATGAAAACATTTGCCAAATTTACACAAAAACACAGTAGTGCTTCCCATGTTTAAGTGACACTTGCATAAATCCACTCAGGCCCACCCATCCCTACGCTAACAAGCTTCAGTTTGTATTTAGTGCTAATTAGCAAGTGTAATTTAAGTGAATCGGTTCCTGATGAATGGTGGCTTACCTGATTATTTAGGTTTCAGCAGCAGCCACAGTTAAATCTGGAAAACCACCAAGCCATAGGCACCGTGGGACTGTAGAGCATTTGTACTTGTGCGTGTTTGTTTTCATACAGACAAATATGGCGATTCAAAGTGACTTTTCTTCTTGTTCTGGCTGATGCTCTATATGTTTGTGCAGTCAGTCAATCCTGCACATTTCTAGAAACTGACAAATAAACAGAAATATCAGAAACAGAAGTCTACATTGCAGTGATATGAGGTAAATATTCTACAAGTAAAAACTTTAAACTACACTTGTTTATGTTATGATTCTTCCTATACTTACTGCATACATGATGATTGCCAAGTGATTGCATGCTCCTGTTCTCTCTTTCTTTCTCCACAGAGATCTCTTTACCAGCGCAGTGAGTTTTACAAACCAATTAGAGCCAGTGAAGAATGGAAGATCACTGAAAACGTAATGAAAAAACGGTCATAAAGCACATAATATTGCATGCTGATGCATTTTTATCAATTTAAACTCTCTGCTAAAGTAAAACTGAATTTTCTCTGTTGCCTTGCTTTGCCCGCCACAATCACAATGATATGTGTGGTTATTAACGGTGAATATAGGACAGGCAGTGAAGTGGACTCCCCATGGGTCCCGGCATCTGTTGCAGAGGGTTCAGCACTGCCATGGAAAATTGGACATTTAGGAGCCAGCTGGAGGACCAGTGTGCCCTGCTGTGCCACCACTACCCAGGTGCCCACTGGCTCCATGCCACCACCAGCTAGAAGCCACTGGACCAAAGCAGGCCAGATGGTGCCCTTGCCAACCTACGAGCAGCCACTGCGAACTGCCCACTGTCCACTGCCCATGTCCCCTGCCCTATCATTCAACTCAGGGATGAGTTTGGAGTCAGGATAACCTGAGGTAAAAAGTTTTTTTATTGGGCGAGAGGAGCAGAAAAAGCTCAAGTGAGCGGAGAGTGTGTTAGAATATAAATGGGCTCCATTACGTTGTGTGTTTGTTAATGTAAGCAGCTGCGAGGTAGAGTCAGGGAATCAGTCAGTAGGGGAGAGGATGCTCCACAGGGAAATAAAGCCATCTCCAGGCTGAACTCATTTGTCCGCCACTGTGAACTGATAGATAATTATATTAGGAGCTTTGAGGGCTCTTCTGCGATACAAGTATTACTACTATCTCCAGAGGCACAGGACAAAGTATGGAGGAGAGGGATTTGTGTGCTACAACTAGGATAGTCTTTGCTCTGCATCCAAATATGTGGATGTTGAAGTGTATTCAACACAAGAGGCCTCATTTGAAATCCAAATCATGGTACAACTCTTAGTATTGTATCTATGAAAGCCACAAATTTGATTACTTATTCAATTTACAGAATCAATCATACCCTCTGTATCGCCCAAGGTAGTGTCTGATGGTGGAAGGCTAAATCGCTTATCTCAGCAGATGGTAATAAATACTGATAATCCTTTTAAAAAAACACTTTTAATCTAGTATGAGATTACCAATGGTGCATTGGTACTAAGGTAAAGCATTAGGTTTGTAACCTATTAACATGCACAGTTAGCCCATTAAGCCATCCAATATAGATAATGACTAGTTTCATATACATACTGTATAAAGAGTGAGGCCACAATCGCAACACATATCCTGTACTATTACTCCATGATGAATATACTGAACTGCTAATTTTATTTATTTTTAAGTATTTAAGATCAATGTAACTTAATGAGCATGATATCACTACATCTACTGTACAGATTGTTGTGTTTAATGTAATTTAAAGCTTTAGTGCGTAACTTTTTGATAATAATGAACATCCGTTACATTCTAAACATTGCCAAATGAGTTGCTACAAAGCTAATTAAGACTATCAGCTCCACACAACTCTCTCTGTATTTCTCAGTATGGCTGTGTTCCCGAAGATTGTGTCGTCCGGTGACTTTCCCGCGCAGAAGCTTGAGTGAAGACATTTACCTCCTCTGAAGAGTCCATCATGTTTTTTTAATCCTCCGTGTCCTCCTTGGCTACTAGCAACTGCGTAGAGGAGGGGTGGGGGCGCGTGCGCGATCACGGAAGGCTGTATCACGTGGACGCGCTGACAGTGTTGTTGTCATTACTTTGAATTCCTCATGGGGACAACAGAAACTACGCACTATAGCTTTAAAGGAAACACAAATATAGAAAATTGAAAATATTAAATGTATTCACCTATTATAGGTAGGTGAACAGAATTAATAAGATGTTGACAAAACATTCTCACCTCAAGGGCCACTAAAACATTTACAACTGCATGCCAAGTAAGCAAAATGAAGATGAGGTGAGATCATTTTGTCTGTCGTTGTTTGCAAGGTCAATAATGAACTTTAAAATGATGTTATCTTTTACAAAGACGTTGGCACTGTTAATGGTTAATACGTTTGTTCTTCATATAAAAAAATATTTTTATTGTATGATATGTTGTTTTATTCTTGGTTCCTGATGTAAAGCACTTTGGATACCTGCTGGTTACTGTAAAGTGCTATATAAATAAATGTTGATTGATTGATGTTGATAAAAGTGTTTGTAAATTTTGTATTAACATTTCATAAATCTAGTATTTACAACTTACCCGTTATAAGGGAGGCCATAGGAAAAAGTACCCTGCACCTGATAAAAACTGTATTACAGTACCAAATATTCATATATAGTCAATTAAATGAGTGATGTTACTCTAATCTAAGGTCATAATATTCAGTGTTTGTTGAAACTGTTTTAGAGAGGTGTTGATTCAACTTTATGATCATTTTGGAGGATGTTGTTTGTGGTGCTGTAAAACAGTATTGCTATATACAGAGAGGTGTTCTGTTATTTAGCCTACCCTCATTGATATAAATGGAGTAGACAAAATAATAGAAACACTTACACGAACATTATAATCTTCATCAAGGTAGGATTTATGGCAGGACTGTTGTATTACACTGCATTCGTTTCAGCTAGGTGTACCTAATAAACTGGCAACTGAGAGAAACATCACACTCATACATAAGCCAAAGACATGAATTAAATGTAAATGGAAATACTTTTATTTCACTATTACACAATAACAAGCTTGGGGGAAATAATTACAAAAAAGAGAAATGGAACAAAAAGCTACAATGCACCACATAATATAGACAATTCATAAATGTGGCAACAGAACCTTATGCTAACTGCCTTTACTCTATCTAAGATATCATCATAACTGAGAATTTAGAAATCAGCAAAAATTTTTGGACATCAAGCACAGTCATGCCAGTAATATTAATATGTTACAGATTCATGTAGCGATGATTCGGAGTGGGGAACGGTGATCCTTAAAGGTTCACTCTTAAGTGGTGAGACAGAACAAAGAGAGTGGGTTTTAGGAAACTGTAGTCCGTCATCTGTTTGGTATGATATAGGTTTGCATTTGGTATAAAGAGGAGTTGAGGAGGCAGACGTGGGTCACACAGTATTTGAACAATGTTAATGCTCGACGTGCATGAGGTACCAGTTGGCTGGGGTTTTACCATATAGAACATACAATAAGAGCTAGCAATCTGCAGAAAGTACCTGAAGGTTACATTTGAGCAATTGTCTGTATTGGACAATGTGACATTGTATGAATTATCCTGATTAGTAACCCCCATCCATCTGGTTTAGCAGGCAAAAACAAATCTTAACAAACACTATCTGACCCACGCCTGTGAGGGGGACAGTGGGGAGACATAGGGGTGGTGTTACTTTTTTTTTTTACATGGAGAACACTGTACAGGTGCCTTCAGATCTGCCGGGACTAAAGGCACATGGGGTCCACTGAGCAACAGATGTGTCCATTCTGGAGAGGAGAAGAGATAGAAGGCAAAGAAACACGAGTGGATTATCGTCACAATTTAAACTCTTCTTCAAAAAGTCTTTTTGAAGCTCAACAGTTAATATTTTCAGGTGGTGGCGATGCTGCAGCATACAGATTCAGTTACGCATTTAGAATTCCTCTGTGTCATTTTGGCAGCAACTGATCCAAGGTGAAGTTATTCTACTGAGAATACAAATGTGTCATTTCGCTTTAAACTAGGGGACTGATAAACTCCCTGGATCTCTAAAGGTTTGCAGGCACAGCACTGTATGTGCGAAATCCCCAAACTGACCAAAAGAACTCAGTAAAACTGACTGTACTGAAAGCAGCACTGTTCAAAAATATGTATTCCACATTCATGTATTTAAATGCAATGTAAAGGCCTAGATGCATGCGTTTTGAAGTACACCTATTGTTTTAAATGGCCAAACACGCCCCAAAGTATTTTGAGGCGTGTCAAACTGCTTTGACGCTCCTACTCAGACTTTGGTTCGATATTGAACTGTCAAATGAGGACCCAGCGACCAAAGCTGTCTTTTCTTCAGCTGTTTAGAGAGAGCTTAAAGAAAAAAAAGAGGAGGCTTTTTCCCCCAGAGGACAATATTTATTTAAGAAACAAATTATTAATTATAATTATGCTAAACAAATAAATAGATTAAAAAAAAAATCCATATTGAGCCTGTTTTTAGCAGAGTTCTTATTTTGGATGCGGGCCAAACATTTCTTGACAAGCAGCTGCTGGCTTTACCGGTGTTCTACTGCCAAACAAATGACGAAAGCAGCAGCAAGCACCCAACAGTTGCCCTCCTGTCTTATGTAACGTTATATAACATTAATGGGGCCATCTATAAAGCATACAAACTTGTGCCTGCCTAGTGCCTAAATATAAATAACAACCTTTTACCAAAATACTGTTGGAGCATCAATTGGCGCGCACCAATTATTGTTTTCAGTACATTTGCCTTATGTCTTTGACATTATTTTAAAAGTTAGCAGAAATACTTTAAATATTTATCAGTTTGTCTGTTTAAAATGGCTGCCATCATTTCTGAAAGATTTGTTTTCATTGTCAGGCAAGCAGAGAGAAAATATTCCATCCTAGAAACTCAGGCAAGGGAGATCTTTGTGGATAAGTCCTAAAGCTGGGGCAAAACAATTAATGCTCACAAATGTTAAATGAAGAGAATATTCGCCTACATAGTTCACTTACCCAGTGACTGTTCTGTGCCACAAAAACTTGTGGAGAGCAGCTTTCTCCATCTGATTTACTCAAACCAATTATGCGAGAAAAATGGAAACATTCTTATATCTGTGCATTAAATATGAAGCCACAGCTGGCTGTCTTAGTTTAGCATAAGACTGCAAAAAGGAGTTTTGTCGTCAGGTTGCTAGGCAACCTCACAGTGGTCCCTTAAAGAAATAGTTCGGCACAAAACGCAACTTTTTTTAGACGGATATAATGAGGTATAACGTGTTAAGTGAGCTTTAGACGTGCTGGCAGGCAGATTTTGTTAACTTTGTACAGAGCCTGGCTAGCCGTTTTCAGTCTTTATGCTAATTTAAGCTAAATGGCAGTTAGCTGAAACTTCATATTTAGCAGACAGATATAGAAGAATCAATCTTCTTATGTAACTCTCTGCAAGAGAGTGAATATGCACATTTCCCCCCCCCAAAAAATGAACTATTGCTTTAAAGATAAGCGATAGAGTATTCTTGTTAATACATTGCCTATAAATTGGTCCCTAATAATATCAAACTGAAGACAATTGAAAGCGAAGTTCTCAAATCTCAAACATCCCATCTTATTTGGTATTTGGCTCTATATTGTGCTTTTGAACAAAAAAGTACATTCTTGGAGTATGAATATTAGATTTTCTCTCTCAAGGCAACCACTATCACATGGAACTGTGTGTATTTTGGTTTACATGATAGATTGAGAGTTACTCATTTCATTAACCTCCTTCTCTCCATTTGTGGCCATTTTCTATTAGCCTACTGCTCTTTAAAATTTGGTGAAATGTGTCTTTCCTATGTGCCAAAGGTTTGTGTGTGGATCAGAATCAGCACCAACAGCTGCATCAACACCTACAGACATATTTACCACCACGTGTAATAAATACAGCCATGAGCTGTTAAAGATGCACAAATTGCCTCCACAATACACAGTCTGGGCCACAGTGTACTCTTCTTTTTCTGACAAAGCACAGAGGGTTCTCAATTTCCAAACCATTTTTCTTTGGTGTGTTGTCTGCCACTGAAGTAGACAAACTGTAATTTGCTGCTCGGAGGCTGCTGGTGGGGCTGGTACCTTACCTTGCACTGGCACAGGGTGCACTCTGTGCCATGTTTAATCCAGGAGGAGCCACTGAAGCGTGAGATGTTGTGCTCGTCCGTGCACGTCTTGGTGATGTCGTTGCGGATAGTGTCGGCCTGGCAGGGGTCGGTGACACAGCGGGGACAGCACTCGCCCTCAGGCACCACGGTAAATTCACAGTCCACGGGCGGGCATGGCAGAGGCCAGCAGTCCACCTGCCCCTGCTGTAGAGGCAGAGAGAGAACATTTGAGATAGATCGACAGACAGAGAAGAAAGAAAATAGTCTGTGCAAACGCACTATTGCATTTTCCAGCCCTAATCAAGTTATTCATGCAAATATACATGTTTCTCCTGACGCTGTGTATTTGCATGCTAGAGGGAGCTTCTCCACTTGATGAGAAAAAAAAAGTTAAGGTACTGAGAAAATATAGATGAGCAGAGCAATCTTCCAACACAGTCAGCAATTATTATTTTTTCAGTTTATACAAGTAAATGCTCCAGCTTTTTAATTGACTTGTTCTAGTCCCCCTCTCTCATTGTTGTTACCATATTAATCTCCCAGCAAACCTTCGGCACAGAGAGCCTTATTGGATTCCTCCTGCTGCCATTTTCTATTGGCCTGAGAAAACGGGTCATATATGTTGACCAACTTTACACATCCTAACTACTTTACACTACATCACTCTGGCCTGACCCACTTCTGCTTACACTGCCATCCATGAACGTTTCTACATCACCCATACTCTGGACATGAAATATGTGCTGTATATGTTTAAGCACACACACAGACACAAAAGGCATACACACATTAAGTTACAACTGGCTTGATGCAAGTGTCCCACTGGGGATATTTAATATCAGTGAAAATCATCTGGCTCAGCATTTTTGGGAATGTTGTAGTAAATTAGGCTGGCTATAAAGCAGAGGCTCACGCAGTGTTAATGCCCACTCCCTGCCTCCGTGCAGTGTGTAAATATTTGAAGTGGGAAATCCCCCCGAGTGGCACTCTTTGCTCGTAGCCGGAGGGAGGGATTGAATGTAGCCTCAGGTATCCATCCCATACTGCGAAAAGGGACACTGTCATCTTTGTCTGTTCATGTAGATGTGGCCTATGATCCAAAAGCGAAAGAGATTTGCTATACAACCAGCTTTTATTTGCCTTTCACACAGAGCAGTGTGCCATAAAAACTTGATCAACCTAAACCTTTTTATTTCTTTGTGATATTTCAGAAGGTTATTATTTTAATCTGGCTATGCATTCAGTGGTCATGGTATCTCACTGTAATTTAATCTTTTTGCTTTTACATAGACAGATGTAAGGATAACACTGCATGTTATAAAATGCCTCCAGGAGATTAAAACTAGTGACATTTCTATTTGCCTGGGAATCAGCCAGCAGTAATCACGCTCTCTGTTTTATTCGCCTCGACCTGAAGCGCGACCTATGGCGAAGGAATTTGCTTCTTTGATCTCCTGGTGATTTAACAAGATAGCAAATCACATTATCAAGTGGCCCATGTGTTCACATTCTGCAAAGGACACATTCTTGATTTCAAATGATTGCGCGGGTAGAGGAGAAGGATTCACATCTTGGTCTTGGGAGAATGATTTGCCCATCTGGCTGCTGTCACTGTGTATTTTAAGGCCCCTGCTGAGTCTGGACAGCCATGGCTCTGCTAAGTGTAGCAGCATTCAAGGTTCATTTCACGTCCCTGTCACGCTACTAGGGCCCCGTACGGTATCGCTCAGCAGCCTTCTCCCCCGCCCTTTCAAGTGCTGTTCTTTATACTGTATGGCTGGTGGTCCTTTGCTTTGCCGTGTATGTTTCTGTGCATCTTAAATTGAGTGTGTTTTATGTCTGACTGTGTGTATGCATGGATGTATGAAAGCATGAACATGTGTTTATGTGGTCACAGGTGTGACTACATTTTCAAACATGGAGTATGTGTGTGTGTGTACTACAATATGTACATACTCATGTTTGTATACTGTATGTGTGTGGTTGTATGCTCTGCTGCTGAGACTGGCATGCCTGCATTCTCAAAATGCGTTTGTGTCTGTTTCTGTCAACATATATAAGTGCCTACAGTGAGCACTGCCTCAGCGAGAGTGAAGCCGTGCAAACCCATTTTCATCCGAATGTGCTTCCCAGCTGCCTCTCAGCTGAGCAGTGATTTTCAAGCTCACCTATAATGGCTCGCTGTAAGAAATCCAAAAAGCAACCCTCAGGTCCGGGCATTACAATGGCGGGCGGAGGGAGGGAGGAAATGGCATTGCTGTTGCTACTCCGACCATAAATCTGTCAGACTGGAGCCAACTTATATTAGCTACACGTATGGTTGATCTTTAAATGCAACAAAAGGGAGTGGAAATAGAAGAAAAAGGAGTTTTAAAGTGCTTGTTTGAGATCCACACAGTGAAGATGATTTGTGAGTCACTGAACAGAAGGAGTGACACTGGTGTGGGTGTGTGGTACAGCTGAGTGGGGGTGAGACAAGACAGTGAGACAGAATGTAAAGGATGACATTTGCATTTAATATGCATTTGGATGTGTGGTGAGGGGGCATCACAGGTAGTTTGTTGTTGTTTGAACAGCAGCACTGTGTAAACCTTGGAAAAGGTCGACACAGCAGAAGACGTGACCGCAAAGAAAATAGTGCATATGTCTTACTGTGAGAGATTTATATGACGAACACAATGTTTTTTTGTTTTGTATGAGAAATAGGACTGCATGTACAATAGAGGACACTCAACACCACAAAACACACATGCTGCAAATACTCATCAATCAACACAGCCTTCTCAAAGCACACACAGATGATACACAGTGTTACAACTCTCACTCTCCAGGCACACACATTTTCTACTGTTCTCTCAACCTTGGAAGTATCCTTTAATAAAAATGTATAATTCTATCACAGCAGACAACAGTGCAGAGGGTCCTTTGAATTCTTTAAAATCTCACTAAACACTCACTCCCTTTCTTCTGCCATGAGTGGAAAAGCAATCTTCATTTTCTCCTCTCTACAACCTTCCTATTCACCTCTTAATCAGTCCCCGTCTCTTGCCACAAAACTTCTCTCCTTGACTTTCTTTACATAGCACCTCTCTCATTTGTGAGCATTTCCATGGAGACTGGAGTATTTGTTCCATTTCTTGTGTGGGCACTGTGGCACAGCAAAAGCTTATGTTGCTATTGCTGTCAGCGTAATTTGCTTCTGATAAAAGCGTGGACTAAACTCCTGCGATGTAAGTTTTATAAACATGCAGTGGTTTATTTATCCAGCCTTACTCACCAGGCACTGGCACTGCTGGCAGTTTTCCACCCATGTGTCCCCGCTGCCATAGGTGAGCAGGCCGTTCTGGTGCAGACACTGGCTGCTCAGTCGAGGGTCGCACTCAGGGCAGCAGAACAGGTCGGCGTTGGGGTTGTCGCAGTCGCAAACCATCCTGCGGCACATCACTTGGCCAGCCTGAGCAGAGAGCACAAACATATATCACATGAGCAAACATATAAATGCATGCAAAGACAAGGCCAGTTGTGTGATGGGATCATTATGCATGTATGTTGATAATAAATACTGTAATAAAGGCTGTGCAGCCTAGCAACTGATTTGAAGCTATATTTTATGGCTATTCAGTCTCAGCTCGTACTTTGGGAAAGACACACTGGAGTGAAACGTATTTCATGAATACTGAGACTCAATGGTTCTTTAGGAGTTCCTGTTCATCGGTTTGGGGGTTGAAGAAGTGCTACTTGGCTGTCTAGTCTCAGTGATTTAAGTTGCCTTCCACATACAAGAACTGCTGGGGGTTTGAATTCAACTCATTACATTGGTCGCATATTTGTCACATACTTCTCTCTACATACATCTGGTGCTGCCACTTCAATGTGCAACTGTCTGAGCCACAAAGGAAATAAATAAAATAATGTTAGTTCCAGACACATGAAAAAGATTAGTCGATTAATCAATTAGTTGACAGTTGATAATGAATTGGCAACTTTTTTTTTAAATCGATTAATAGTTTACCTAATTGTCTAAGTAAAAATGCCCAAAAATCTTTGGTTCCTGCTTCTCAATAATAAACAAATGATCTTGACCAAAAAAAATTAAAAAATACCACCAAAATAATAATAATAATAATAAAAACAAATATACCTGTATATATATATATATACACACACACACACACCACTAGAGACTTCAGGGATTTAAAGATAAAATGTGATCCTTTAATTTGTTTTCAGCTATTTTTATGCCTTTACTAGGTCATTAAAAGAAGAGATGACAGTAAATGAGAGGAGAGAGATGGGGAATGACATGAGACATGAACCAGGGGCGTTGCTGTTCATAGTTGCTGCCTTAACCTCTAGGCTCCCAGTCTTATGATTCTTATTGGCAATTTTAATTATGATGATGATGATGCTATTATTGTTTAATTCTGATGTTGTGCCATACTTTGTTTTATCTTTTTTTTTTTTACATGTTAGTCTGTTATAGTTTTTTATATCAAAATGAGTATTAATGAAAACAAAAATGTACTAAATGCATGACAAATAAAAATAACATTTAAACCTGCAGGTTCTTCAACGCCCAAATAATAATTTCAGTTCTGCATAGTTTTTCTTTATTTTCACCTCATTTAGGATTCTGGGCCACCTAGGCCATTCTGGGATACCTGGAGTTTCTGCCAATTAAATCAAATTTAATTTTAAATTTAATTTTTGAAATGTTTTAGAGCTTAGCTTCCCCACTGACAGATGCACTCATGCGGTAAACCCCACCCATCTGGTGCTCTAAGAACTATTTGCATATTGCACATCCCAGTCTTTGTCTTCTCTGTGATTTTTGACCTTGGTTTCCCCCATCAGTTAGTCACAGCTCTCCCTCTAATATCCAGCTGTGTCCGTCTAACTCCAAAACAATAACATGTTTACTCCTCTGCTTCTTCAATCGCTCAATACAACTCATTTTGACAGGCAGCTCTTCAATCTCTCAAATCAATTAATATGACTCATTTAATTAAGAAGCCATTTCTGCCCTGGTCCTTTGTAATCAAATGAATAATTTGCTGCTTGATCATTCACTACCGACACTAATCCACTATAATCACCTTCCACTACTGCCAGACACTTGGCATTAGGTTGAGTGAAACGCTGAAATGCAAAGTATGACTGGTCCGTGACCTGATAATCTTTGAGAGAAAATGTGTTTAGGATGATCAAATGAGTTTTACGGACAACTTGTTCCCAGATGCCTTGTCACTGTGGTGTCAGAAATCACTCAAAGCAACTACATCAAAAGCCTGAGTCACTCTGGTAGACCTTTAAAAATCACTACATATAGCTCATGCACTTTAATGAAATTACTCATCACAACAGCATCACTGTCATTGTCAACAGCACTGTCACATCAGGGTTTATGGTACCAGTGTTTCCATCAGCAGTCGGCACTCACTTGTAGTCTCTTTCCATGGCTACACATTTTCTCGTTTCTTTAAAAAAGGAGAGGGGGTATGCACAGGGTCTTTCATTTTGAGCAGAAATTAATCTTTTGGAAATGATTGACGTCACTGCATGACGCAAAAATCAATGTACAAGACAAGCAAGCCTGATGACACATAAAAGACACACATTGCTTGCTCTTCCACTTGCAGAAAAGCCAGAGCTGAGTTTTTGATGTATGACAAGCCCTATCTTCATTTATTATTCTTTAACTTAAACCTGCAATAACTGTTGTTGTTTTTTGGCTATTTGGGAGCAGCAGAAACACGCTATAAACACAACACTGACATTTTATCAACTTTATCAACTTGTATTTGGAGTCATGTTTCTGGTGATCTGTTGAAGAACAATATTCAGCCTCCTTTTAGCTCTGTTTTGGTCTCCACCAACTCCTAATAGAAATATCTGCTCTTCAGCTGCTAAGTGCCACAGTGACCGCAAAGTTGGTAATATTTCCCTCTGGGTTCATCACTACGAGTGACCCCTTATACCTCCCACCAGCGACTCATCACCCATTGTTTAATTAGAGAAATATAGTAAATGAAATGACAAATTTGAACTTGAGAATGCACCGCAACTTATTTACTTAACTGTCATAAATGTTGATGCCACTGGGTCATAATACTAGTTACCCAAAGGTGGCATGACATTGGTCCTTAATGCACCGTCACGTCATGTCTAAATAATAAAAAAAATAAAAAAAATCATTACACCACTGTGCTTTTATAAAATCACTGACTGGTTCAAGGGGAGCAGTATGGTAACATGACAAAACAAGGTGACATTTGTTGCTGATTGGCACTGTGGGAGACGTCATCATGGGAAGGGAAGAACAGGTTTACAGTTGCTTTGTTATTTTTTGTTTAGTAGACACTTAATCAGAGAGAGAATAAACAAAAAACAGAAAATTCAATCATAGACCAGTTGGGTGCACATACAGTAACAGACAGAGGAAACATCATTACTCAACTATCTATGGCACTGGGCATATTTCCTCTGTTTCTATCTGCCTCTACATCTTTTCGTATCTTATCCATCCTTCCACTTGTCTATCTCTGTTTCTGTTTCACTCAATCTATATACCTCTGCTTTGGCTTTTCTCTGTCTATCTCTTCTCTCTCTGTGCACTCAGTGTTTCTTACCTGGCAGGAGCACACAGAGCACCTATCACTGTCCAGCACCCAGATCTGCCCACTGTGCTTGACCTTGTTGTCATGGATACAGTCGCCGCTGCAGTTGTGCCCGTGAGGGCACCGGCAGTCGTAGCCTCCGTCCAGGTTGAAGCACACTGTGTCATTGGCACAGGTGTTCCTCCCCGTCTTGCATTCATTAATATCTGCAGGGAGCACAAAAAAGATGATATCATACATATGCTCAGTGCAGGCAACATTTTTTTATTTTTAAATTTTTAAATTACAATCCCCATTATATTTGCTTTAGTAACATGGTGACAAGGTAAAGGAGCATGTTCTGTCACAGATTGGTTTCGAAGTACGTAATGTAATGAATATGTAGTAATGAGCACCCACATCTTTGTCCTCTTGAGCAAGACAAAGACCTGCTCTCTGCACCCGTAAGCTGCAGCTCAAATGAAGCTGTAAATTGTAGCGATACAACATTTTTCAGATCTCGGAGAAACATACAGTATACAACTGTAATGTAACCCAGAAACCTACTTTTGGCGAAATAATAACTTTGCTTTGTGAAGTCCGGACAGGTTCGGTTTATTGAGAGTGCCTTTAATTTGCTTTTTATCCCCTGCCTCTCCCAACTCAAACTGACAGCCAAGATGGGGTCAACGAGTTGAGCAGCGCTAGCACTATTGTTACAGGCAAGGCTTAGATGTTGCTGTAGATTGAGGGTTTCCATTTTGACAGCTGACACTTCTCCTGACAGGCTGTATCAGAGAGAACGTTCCAGAAAATGAGCAGGCTGCAAAAAGCAAGCTGACGTTTTGGGAGGAAAACACACTGATAATGACATACCTATCCAATCACACCATTACTTACAGCAGCATAACGACACATCTTATAAAACAAAAGCTTAGTTTCTCATGGTGGGTGGCGCACATATTTCAACAAAGTTCTGCTTTAAAATAAAAAGCACTATTTTTAGGGCTTTCTTCTTGAACGTCTCAATCCTGAAGCTAGAAATCAAAAGACCTTTAAATCTCGGATGGGACTGAGATGTAAAAGGGGGACATTCAGTGGAAAATGAATGGGGTGTTTTCCGTTAATGGGGCATTATGGAACTGTAAGATGCAATAAAGGTATTCTTGAAGTGCTAAAAGATATGAACCAGAATTTAAACCTAATTTTAGTTACATTTTACGTCCAAGTGGCAAAGACACATTTAAAAATGTAAATTTTAGGGCTGTCAATCGATTAAAAAAATTCATCTAATTAATTACAGACTCTGTGATTAATTAATCGAAATTAATCGCATACATAATTAACGGTGCCTGAACCGATACTTTTTAAGAAAGTAAAAAAAGAAAAGAAAACAAAGGGTACTAACAACAGCTGGTGACATTAAAGAACGGCTTGTTTATTGCTAAGGCCATATTGTCAAAATTAAATGATTTAATAATAATGTATAACAATAACTTATTTCACTAGTAAATTGCTGTTGAACGACAAAAACAACCACCAAGGACATTTACAATAACTTCAAATGCACCACGAAGCTGTAGTTTACCAGTTTCACTGAACGCACCGTCTGTGTTGTTTTTCCGAAGGCAGCTCTGCAGCTGCAGATTGTTACATCCCGCTGTTGAGTCACAGTCCTCTACAGTAAAACCAAAGCCCGTCTACGGAAAGCCGTTCCACTCCCTATTCAGCCCCATTGTACCTACTTTGGTTGCAGTTCCACCAGAGTTCCACTGGGGGTGATCACGGTCCAGTGCAAAATGAATGGGACCCTATGGAGCTAGACGGCTAAATTTGTCTCTTTCGCCTGATTGTCGTTGAGAAATCTCAGATTTTATTGTAGTTTTTGCAAGCTCAACATGGATTATAGGTCGAAAGTTGAATGAACGAGTACTTATGTCCTTTCCATTTCTTACAGGTTGAGTCATTGTTGCCCATAACACGCTAGCATTCTGCTAATGAATGCTGATTGGTCAGTGAAGGACTGATTACGATCAGAGATCCCGCTTGACGGCATCCGAAGCAGAACCAGAATGCCAGAGTGAATATTTCGGCATGGTCTTTAAAACATTAGCAAACCTCTTTCTAGCACGTGTGTTGACAGGGAGAGCCTGACCTGTCAGCTGTGTTGTCGATGCCTCGAGAGAAAAAAGGAAGTGACTCAGAGCTGGCTGTAAAGCAGTATCTCTGGCCGTATATGTGTGTGACGTCATTGACATATTAAAAGGCTTTTTAGAACAAAAAAGCCACTTTAAAAAAATCTAACTCCCAGCAGTGTGTATTTTCTTAGCCTCCCCTTTCGAATGCAACATTCAAATTACTTGACAAAAAATTATATCCTGAGAAAAGTGGATTTTGAGGGGTATAGCTTCATAGAGTCCCATTCATTCTGCACTGGCCTGTGAGCACCCCCTATATGGAACTCTGGTGGAACTGCAACCAGTTCAGAAGCCGGAAGTAACGAGAGAGTGGAACTTCTTCCCATATTAGAAATTCTTTGGTAAAACACAGTCAAACTTTACACCGTTCGGCGTTAGCTGTCAGCATTGTAACCGTGTTTAATCCAGCTACTGCTACTAGCTAGCGGTAGGCTAACGTTAGCTGCTGTCGAGTATAGTGTTAACTAGCTAGCGGTAGGCTACCGTTAGCTGCTGTCGAGTATAGTGTTAACTAGCTAGCGGTAGGCTAACGTTAGCTGCTGTCGAGTATAGTGTTAACTAGCTAGCGGTAGGCTAACGTTAGCTGCTGTCGAGTATAGTGTTAACTAGCGTCACATGCAGCGGTGTTTGTGTTACCTGTATCGTCTTCAGAGCACCAGAGAGAAGTGCAGACATATCAGTGGCACCAGATTTCGGTAGCCAGGGTTGGCAGGAAGAAGATTTTTACAAGTAAATGTTCCAGTTAATGATCCAGGCAGCACATTCTCGTCTTCCTCCTTCATTTTACAGTCGAATGGTGGCTAGAACGGCTCCGGGTCAAACGTCAATATGGAATGGATTAATCTGCGTTATTTTTTTTAACGCGTTATTTTTTCTCAGATTAATTAATCGAAATTAACGAGTTATTTTGACAGCCCTAGTAAATTTTGTAAGAATAGAAAACCAAATAATTTCTTCATGACATGAAACATTCATGAAATACCACAGTTTTACACGTGATACATTCACAAGTGAAATTTGTGCTCTATACAAAATGTGATTCCCCTGACTTATCCACGTTGCAATCCTAAAAACAGAATAAAAAAATAAACTTTTCCACCATTACTGTTTTAATTTGCATAAAGAAAGCAAAGGTGGACCACTCACCTACACATGATTCCCCACTGGCGGAAAACAAGCCGTTGTCATGGTAGCCATCACGACACTCACAGTGGTACCAGCCGGGCAAGTTGACACAAGTGGATTTACTATCACACTCAACAAAGCCGTCCGCACACTCATCAATATCTGAAGAGGAGAGAATAGAAGGAACAATAAGACATCCATATACACTATCACTATCATGTTGGTTTCAAAATATGCTCTTTACAGTGAATGGACTATTGAGCTCCATTCTTGCCTGGTAGGCATTTTCAACATTGACTGATTCATAATTGATAAAACAACGTGTCTAGAATTTGAGTGAAACTAGTCCGTAGGCTTTATAGATCAAGCATAGTTGCATGACCAGAGAAGGACATCTGCATCAATAAAAGATAGCAGGGAATGGATGAATCTAATATAACAAGCCTATTCTTAGAAGCCAGAGATTTAACAGGCTTTATTTTGAAACCAGTAAAAATCCTACACAGTCAAATCCTCCAACATATGCAGGCAAACAGATAAATTCCGAGGTGTGTGCAAACTTTTATTGAACGTGAACTGCTTGGACATCAGGGGACATCAGAGCATCCTTTGGGTGGTTGTCAATAGCTGGATCTGATGTTTGTTTTCACAGAGCTCCACTAAGAAATATCCTTGACTTTGCCTCCTCCTTCAGCTCTCGTCTTTAATTAAATACTTTTATTACATGCTCTGACGTTCTCCTCTCTGTAGTTTTGTTTTTTCCCCCCGTTTTTTTCTATTCAGCTCTTTTCATATGGGTTTCCTTGTTTCTCTTTTTCACTCTCTCACTACTCATTTCTGTTTACAACAGGCCAACATTCAACCCTTTTATTTCAACAAGCGACCCTGCAACGTTCCTGCACACATCAACCAAGAACAAATCCAATACAATTTTCAACAATGAGCATAATACACACAGAGAGACGGATCACTCTGATATTTCAGCTAACATTTAATTAAACTAAGGGCCAGGCCCACACGAGAGAGGAAATAAAGCCTGTCATTACACAGTAGGGCTAAATATGTTAGGCCCAGACATGCACCGCGATTAAATGTGCCTGTATAGTCCGTGATGGCTTTTTTATGATTGTGCATGATGCATGATGCTCTGCTCTCATTATGAAAATGGCAGTGTGCTGTGTCTGACCTTCTCCACAACTGCCTGCAACAGTATCCCCCATAGAGCGTCAGGCAGACGGGCTCATGGTCCCCCACCGCCCTGTCAGTAATGGGATTAAGATCTATTGGCTAATGAGCCCTCAGCTTTTAATAGAATTTCTGCAGCAGATTAACTGTTGATGAAATGTCCTGCAGATTAGGGTGTTATCTATTCAAAAATGACCCGTTTTTTTTTCTGAGAAGCAGGTTTGCTAAAAAAACCTACAGCATATTCCTTTTTTTTCTGTTTTCCGTACTGGCCAGGTTCAAAAAGCTCTCTCTCTTTCAGTGTGGCAGACTTTAAAGCGAAATCTCACATTTCACTAATTACATCAGTTTGGTGCAAGCAGAGCACCTCATTTTCTCCCCTTAGGACAGCAACGCTGGGTTAAAAGGACACTGCTTAAAAATCATGAGTCTACAGCAAATACTATAACTAGCCTATCTTTGAAATTGATATAAATTCTCCCCACTACTGAAGAGAAATATAAAATGCTCTTTGTTGCCTGTGAATTTCAGTGTGATAAAGGTGCAGGGAGCTTTTAAAGGGAGAGCTGCAGGAGGTGTATTGCCAGTATAGAAAAATACGAGCTGAATTTGTCCGAAGCATCTTCTCCTCCCCAATAAGGCTGCATGAAATTGTTCAAAGTACAACTGAGCAGTCAGATACTATTTATAACAGACACTGATGGTGAGGTAAGTCTAAAAATATGTAAATGGTTTATTTTCAGCCAGTTTCATTCAGGTGTTTTAAAAGCTTGACTGTCTGGCGATAACAACAGAAGGTTATACCCTCAACAAAAGATTCATGATTTTCTCTTTTAACTGAGCCAAACCTGTCAGCTACAATTATGGCCTGTCGCTTCTTAGCCTCCTGTCAAATCAACTTCTGAAGTGCGGAGGTGTTTTAGGACAGTGAAACTCACTGTTGTCGCACCTAGGACTTGACAAGATTGAATGTGTGAGGTACAGCAAGGATACAACATGCTTGCAAAGATCTCGCCTTCTCTTTTATCATCTTGCGTAAAGGATAATGGAAGATCATTGTAATTAAATCATCAACAATGACAATCAGACAAGGGTGCTGGCTGAAAGCTCTGTCGCTATTGAATCATGAGGCTTTTGCTTTAGTTGAAACATAGATGGGGATGGCACAGTATTTTCACTTGTTAAATCATGTCATCTTTTTCCTCTCTCTGCTCTGGAAAAAAAAAAACACACAAACAAACAAAAAAACTGGCTTTCTGTCTCTATCTCCTGGACGGAAAGAACAGTTATTTTGGAGTTACCTTGCTGACTGAAAGACGTGGAAACTGCCAGAAAGAAACCTCCACAAAGAGAGGAGGATGAGGATGGGAGGATGAGGGGAACAGGAAGGAGGAGGAAGTGGTGAAGGAAACAAAGAGGAGTGGGAGGAAGAAGCAGGTTGAGAAGGGGGAGGAATAAGCAAAGGAGGAGAACGAGGGACGATGAGACAGACTACAGTTATCCTACTCGTTATCCTGAGTGGCAGCTTGGAAACAAGGACTCTATTAAGGCAGCTCTCTGAGGACAAAGTGAGAAACAAGCGGACGGTCTTTCCTCTGCACCCTCCTGGGCTTGTTATGCCACTCTGCCAATACCACCCCCCTCCTCTCTTTCTTAATCCCCTGCCTTTACCTTTCCATGTGTTCCTTTTTTCACCGTGCTGTCTATCTCTGTCTCAAAGCTGAGGCAAAAACAGAGGTGCCCTCATCGTCACCTTTCCCCATCCCTGCAGTTTGCTCTCTCTTTGAGCAGAAAAAAGCAGAGTTTAGAGTTTAGTCTTGCCTGCCCTTTTCTCTTCATCCCTCCCTCTATTGTCCCTGCTCCCGCCAACCCCTTCACTTCATCCTCGCTTCCTATTTTCATCCTGGACAGGTACAGGTCTTTGCTTTTACACCTTCTTTCTTTCCTTGCTTTGACCACTGACGCTTCCCTCCCCATGTCTTTTCCCTTCGACTGACAGATAGCCCTGGGGGTTGGGGTGGAGTTCTGCTGTGTTGCATCACTATTACTGCTGCCACATGTACATCTCCCGTACAGTAACCTAATTCAAACTGATTTCCATTACCACAGAGGTCTACCTGATAATCCTGATAGGCTCCAGGAGGAATTATTCAGAGACATCTCTGGATCTCAACTGAAACTTTCCTCCTGATGCCATTTGACAATACATGGATTTTAAAATTAGCTGAATTTGTCATGTCAGATCAAGGTTATTATAGTTTTGCATTTTTCATTAGTTTTTATTTCGTTTTGACTTTTTGTTTTCAAATTCAGTTTAGTTTTAATTAGTTTTTATAGCGGGTTTGCTAGTTTAGTTCCATTTTTATTTTTTGAAAATGCTTAGTTTTAGTTTAGTTTTTATTAGTTTTAGTCTTTTTTTGTGATATGGGTTATATGTCGGGGGATTCAAAAAGGTCAGAAAAAGTATTGTGTAATAATAACTCAACAAAAACATCATACAATTTTAGAAATATGTATTCACAATGTATTCAACAATAACACCAGTAAATAAAATGTAGCCTACATATGGTCATAAACAGTCTACACAAGACGCAGTATGTGCAAAATGTACAAGTGCCGTGTTCCAGGAAAAAAACCTAAATAGCCAACAGACTAAAGAAGACATACATCAACAGGTGTTTTCAACTTTGGTTTGAGTAAAGTGGCGAACTTTTAGAAGTCAATCGAGTCACACAGTTGTGTAGACATCCCAGTATCAATCCACATATTAACCCACGCTTCCTCCCGTTTTTGGTGTTCCTGCGTATTTACTAACCAGCAGCTGTCAGGTCGCCGATGAAAGCCTTCCTGTAGTGTTCTCTGTCATGCTGCAGCTGGCCCTGTATCCATACATCCATGCCTGTAACGTTACCGGGGTTAGCTTCTGTTTCGGGGAAAGGGGGCTTTGCGTTCTTCTTTACCTTGTTAAGGTAAGCTAGGTTAGCCTCCTAGCTTGTGTGTGCTTCTCAAATGTACTTTCCAATTCGTGTGATTTTTTTCCCTGTAATAAGTTGTCCACATATTTTACCACCTTCCACCGCAAGGCGCTTTTATCTGACACAGTCATAATCAAATAGGCCTGCCGCTTTCTTCCGACTTTCGGTACCGCTATGATGGCAAGGAGCCACGGACATGTTGTGTTCAATTTGACGTGGAATGTCGGAATTTCTGGATTCCCAGTCGGAAACTATACATGTCTACGGGAAATGTCATGGTCGGAGAGATATAACGTTATTTGCTCTATGAAAGATCGACAAAGACGAAAACTAAGGACATTTACTCGATAATTTTATTTTATTTTAGTTAGTTTTGCAAACAGACATTACAGTTTTAGTTTAGTTATCGTTTTTTGTAATGCCTCGTTTTTATTTTTATTTCAGTTAACGACAATGTTTTTTCCCACCTAGTTTTCGTTATTTCGTTCGTTTTCGTTAACGATTATAACCTTGTGTCAGATCACATTTACAATGACAGCTGAAAAAAGGCTGCAGAATCTGTAAGTCAACAACAATGTATACAAAGCGTTTATTGGCATGTCTTACCTTAATGATAAGGTAAGATATGGATTGGTGATCCCTGGTTTTTTATGTACAGTAAAGTGTAATTGAGTAATTGTCACTGGTCCTCTGTCTTCATTAGGAGAAAGAGCGAACTCAAGTAATCAATCAATCATCACGAACCCGAGGCAAATTGAGTTACACACTCGGCTCCTAAAGATGAAACAGACACTAAAACGCAAATCCATATCTGCAAGCACTTGAGTGGGAGAGTGGATGAGTAATCATGGCAAATTGGAAACAAGCCTTGTGAACAATTGGTAGCTGCAAGTGCATACAGAATGCAATCACTCTGTAATGCTTACCTAGAGCTGTAACATTCCTTCACCCTTTAAAGTACAACTGAAATCACAATGTGTAAACTGATTTTTGTATAAGTCAAAAACATGTGAAAGGGAATTTCAGAATACTTGTTTTATATTTGAGAGTAAGAAAAAAATGTTAGAGATCAGACATTCTCCTTTAATCTCCAAGCATCTGAGTGGGGGGACAGATGCATGTGTTTGATTGACAGCTGGGCCAACAGGGGCACCGAGACACAACATAAACAAAGTTGTGCTGGTAACTATAAGCCAGGGAGTTGTGTTAGCAGCGACATTGAAAGCTGCACTAACAACAACACCAGCAACTTGCTGGTGAGCGTAGTGGAGCACTTAGCAGCTAAAGAGCCAGATATTTCTCTCACATTTGCACTTCAGTGCTACAGCTGTCTGGCTAATTAGCTAACAAGTCTGCAATATTATGTAAGCTGTGCAGAATTTACCCACATACAGAAAAACAATGGCACTCTAACTGGTATATGCCCAGATAGATGGTTCCATCCCAAAACCAAAAAAAATATAAAATTTCCACTTTTGGATACTGATTTTCTTCTCAAATGAGAGCACAGGACATGTCATTTACAGAGCAGATATGTATGCTGCAGCAGAGAAAACCCTTTAAAGCCTTTAAAGCAATATAGCTGTCCAGTGGCCAGTGCAGTTCACTGCACTGCAGCAGCTGCAAGCTAAGCTATCCCTGGGAGATGTGTCATTTCAGTAGAGGCAGCAGGTTGCGCTCAGCTAAACGACAGCTCCGGCCATTAGCCGGGCCTAATTAAGATACACTAATTATGCGTGATGGAGTGAGTGCTTTGTAAGGCCGTCTCTAAATAAATAATGAATACATAATCACTGTGCTTAAACAAGCCGCTTGAGCTTCAACAGTCACAGACCCCCAGGCCTTGTGGGTAAATTGTGGAGCAAAGGAGGGAGAAAGGGAGAGCTGCAGCGATGCATCATGGGAGCTGTCAAGGGGCGAAAAAATTCTTATGGTTTTAAATATTCACTACCTGTGCCTGAGTCGGTAGTGGGGTGCCAAGGGGAGATTTCAACTGTGAGGTTGTGATATTTTCCCCTTGCCTATACCATTGTGTATAGACAAGGGAAAAAATGTGTATATTCACCTATATCATATACTTCATATGTAAGTCTTATTATTTGCTATCTATCTTCCTGCTTGTGTAACTCTGGCTGTCTGTTTCTGTCATTTTGTCCATCTTTCGTTTGTCTGTCTGGTCTGCGTTTTTGTCTAAAACTCTAAAAAGCTTCCTGGAGCTCGACATCAATGTAAATGAGGTCTGAGGGAACAAATTGTTTGTCTGGCCCTGTTCGGCTCTCTGTCCTAGTCAATATGCCAGCATGACCTCAGGCTCCACACTCGTTCTCTCACTGCCTTCAAAGTTTCCTCATGAACTCACTGGCTATTCACTTGTCACCTCCCGTCCTCCTCCTCCATATTCTTCTACGTTGCTCATTTTCCTGTTCCATTTTTACATCTCATAATAAATCACCTCCTTTTTTTGTTCCCCTTTTCCTCTCGTCTTAGCTCCTCTCATCTGCTATTGCCCAATAATTAAATACCCTCTTTTTTCTTTCTCTACATATGTCCTCTTCAAACTCTGCTTTTCTCTTCCTTCCCTCACTTATCTGCCTTGGTCTGTCCTTACAGAACTCAGAGATGTAAAGTTAGAGAAAAGGTTGTAAAAACTCATTGAATATTAAATTTAATATGGAAGCTCTGATGAAAAGGAGCCGTTTCGCTCACATAAACAGAACACTCCCCTCTTTAGATCACATACCTTAATGAAAGTATCACTTCATGACTTCCAAAAATTTGAGTTTTTCCTCCACCAATACAACATCAATTTACAGTGTAGGTGTACTACACCAAGGGTCCCTGGTGGTGCTCTTGAACATAACCCTCCAGGAGTGTGTAGGAGTCAAACATCTAAATTGCATCATTAACACCGAACATAAAAATCTTTTATCTCTTTCTCCTTGTCCTGAGCGATCATTGTTGATGCTAAACTTGCCTCCGTGTCATTCAGTGCAGCTGATGATAAAAAGTGCTTGTGAGAACTTGAGACTGCAGATGAATTGAAAAACGAAAGGGAGAAGTGTCCGTCCACAGCATCTGATCAAATGCTCTTCTCCCTTAAGCAGCCCACAGCGTCCTTTGAGAAGCTAGCCAGTCAGGGACAGCAGCGGCGGCCATTAGTTATACAACTGACAGCATGGTAATTTTTAACTGGTGGCAAAGCACCCTAACACCCTTAGAGGGGCTTGAAAGGAGAAGATAATGAGCTGAAAATAAAAGAAATACAAACGCTACCTCCCTATTCATCTCATTGCCACATTGCTAAATGAGTTGATACAAAGCTAGTTAAGACTATCAGCTCCACACAACTCTCTCTGTATTTCTCTACACACCATAGCTTTAAACATGCAAAGAAACAAAAAATATGAAATATTAGGCTACTTATCACTACTACAGATATAATGTGTTCATGTTAATATTGTTTTTCTTTTATAACAGTATGATTTTAAGAACAATGTATTCAATACATTTGTTCCAAAAAACAGAAAGAACAATACACGCAAAACATTGTAATTTTCCAATGTATTGTACTGCGTGGAAAGTTTCACTCATAGACTGTATATTAATGGACAGTGCATGTGTGACTTCACCAATTGGTTTGTGGAGATCTGCTATCCGTTGTCGAGTTTGCCATTACGGGCGCAGCCATCCTGGTTGCGGATGTGACGATTTTAGACGAGAGGGAGGAGTGAGGGAGGAGCTGCTTACACTCTACGTTACGTTACACACTTTCACTGGCAATCACATCATAGCCACGCCCTAAAACACCCGCTGCTTTATCGCCGATTTTAAAATCAACGAGACCATAATTCAAAAAATGTTCTGTATGACTTAAAACTAGCGATTGAGACCATAAACTCATTATGACAATGTTTACTGAGGTAATAAATCAAGCGAGAAGTGGGTCACTTTCTCATAGACTTCTACAGAAACCAACCTCGTTTTGCAAACACACATACAGCAACACACAGCGTTACTAGTGTCCAATCTGTGTACACACCATTGAACACTTCCTCACTGCCCAGAGCCCATCGGTCCTCACCCAGGTCTCGGTCATGGTGCAACAATAAATGTAGATGAACATGAACACTAAATCAACCATACAAAACTAAAACCCAGATAACATAAATGCACACCCAAAACATTAACAGAACATTATTAAAACACACTTTAACTAGGACAGAAACCGTTCAGAACATATACATTTTATTTTTTTCCCCCTTCATTGCAGAACAGTTCAAATGACCCCGCCCCTCCCATACAGAAACTTAATATCCTCTGTTATCTCTGCTTAATATGATCTGTGCACTGCATACTTAAGCTGATTATTACAAACAACTAATGTGATTTAGTAATGAATATGGTTTTTAACAAAACATGAAAGAATAAGTAGTGACCACTAAAAAAATGTGTTCCAACTAAATCTGGGTTTATAGTGCAGGAATCAAATAAAGGCCAAAAAAGCCCTAAAAATTATGAATCAATAAATAGCCCTGTTGGATATTATAGGGGAAATAGAAAGTATTAAGGATAAGAAGAATGTCTTTATCCTCAAGGAAAAATGTATAAAATCACTGATTTGCATCTAATGTCCATCAGTTGTGCACGACTTCTGACAATTTCCATTGTGATTCTCTTTTTCATCATTAATGTAAAAGCACCCAGACCAGAGGTGTAAGCTACTAAATTTTGGCAACACCAACTTGATTGGATAGTTCGTATATTTTGAAGTTGGGTTTGTATGAGGTGCTTATCCATAGTCAGTGTATTACCTACAGTAAATGGCGGTTGGCATGCAAACAGTTTGGAGAAGGAGGCAGGAGTACCAACATGGAAGCTCAGCAATGTACTGCTGTTGACAGCCAGGTCGGGCAGCAGCACAATGTATTTTAGCCACCTAAAAAAAGGTCGAACTAACAAACTCTATATTAGTTTAAGTGTATAAGCTATATTTAGAATATTTTCACTGCTTTCCTTTCAGTCAGACTTTCCAATGGGGAACTGAAGCTGTTATATCCATCTAGGCTCTCTTTAAAGCCATCCGACTCCTTTGAAAAACATTAATTTTACCTTGCAGAACAAGGGAGTTGTTCGTCTACCGCTGCCTTGATCGGTTGGTTTGTTTGTATTTTTGTGTGACTTTGGTGTTTTAAAGAGTTAGTTCAGATTCCCCAAAATCATACAATAACACAAACAAACTATCCGATCGAGGCAGCGGTAGACCAACAACTCTCATGATCTGCAAGGTAAAATTACTGTTTTTGTCAAAGGAGTCTGTGGCTTTGAAAAGAGCTTCAATTCTCCTCTTCTCTTATTGTGATGCTTTTAGTCACAAGTTTTTTAAATTACATATACAATTTGAAGCTCAATTTCAGCTTAAGTGCAACGTCTAGCACCTAAAGTACACCAGGTTTAGTTTCTCCATCCAGTAGCATGTATCATATGAAATGCTGCAAGCTAGAAGCTCTGATTGTTGACTTTAAGTTAGGCTACATTTACATAATGTACTCTGAGGTTTTTACAAATTTTTACTTTGAATTTGATGTATCTTATTATCTTTATATCTACAATGGTTTATGTCAGATTAAATTGTACCATACACCATGGACAGCAAACGTCAAGAAGCATTTGTATTTGCTCTCAAATGCTGTTTTTAGAAATTGCATGTACAATTTTAACAGGTGTAAAAATATATTAGGAAATAAGGCCTGGTGCAAAACATTGGGGCAACTTTGAGTCTTTGCAGTACAGTGAATGTGAAGAGAGAAAAAAAATTACTTGCAGCCTAAACCCAAATGAAACGGAAAACAAAAGTCACAGTCAAATTCAAAATATGTTGATTTGACCACATCAGAGAAATTCATTATCCACACAAACTAATAACCTTGATCATTCTACCTGGCATTCAAGCACAAAGACAAACAAATACCCATCGGAGTCTTTAACAGACATTTAGTTTGTACTCTAAAACATCCTAATAGGTATAGTAGCACATTTTTGTTTAGAATTTCTCCAAGATAGGGAAGAAATGGACATAGATTTTGCTGAAAAATAAACCTAATATTCCAGTGTTTGCCCATCTCTCACCCAAGCCATAAAAGGAATGGTGCTAGCCAGAGGCTAACATATTATATATATATATATATATATATATATATATATATATATATATATATATATATACTATGCGGCATGTTCGGGGCACACATTACATGGCTGGCCCTGCGTACATTTATATCCATGACTGAAGTGTATGTGCCCTGCCACAGCTGTGTTCTGCATAATTCATGATGTGTCAGAGTTTTCTACTAGCTGATGTCTGTCTGTCTGTCAGCAATGCATGTCCCCTGTCCCTCCCCATCCATTCCTCCTGAATGGTAATGACATGCCACCAAACACACACACGCGCACACACACACGCGCGCGCGCGCACACACACACACACACACACACACACACACACAGTCACATAAAGATCATAACTCAAACTGAAAACACATTAACACACACACCCACACACTTTTGCATTTACAGACACAAAATATTGCACGTGTACACTACAACACACCGACTTACAACCATCCAAAATGGGGAGGCAGGTTGACAATCCACAAACTGTTAGCGTCTTCTCGTACATAAATGTGTATGTGTGTGTGTGTGTGTGTGTGTGTGTGCTCATAGGTGTGCGTGTCTATCCACACTGCCTTGAAGAGCTCCTGTTCGGTGTCTTATGACAGGCCGTCAGTCTGCCGCTGCAGCAGCAGAAGTGGTGGTGTCCCTGGGGAGGCCTCTAAAAGCTCACAGGGTTCTGGGGGTGGGGAGCCCAGACTTAGTGAAAGCTTTTCCATGTTCATCCACCCAGCTCTGCATCTCCTCCTTCTGCTGCACCGACTGCACCAGCCTCATTCCACATCCAAATGCACAGAAAACCCGCTAACCCCTGCACTCTCACTACCCATCTCTCTCCTTGCATTTCCCATTCCATCGCTGCATCTGTCAGTTTTTTCCCAACATCTCTGTATCTTCCTTTCCACTTCACCTCCTCTAACCCCCCTCCTGGTTGTTACTTCTCTTTCCTCTCCCTCCTCGAATTTTGCATCTGTCACTCTCCCCGTACATCTCCATTGCTTCTCACCAAAATATTGTTCACATCCCCCATCCTCCTTCCCATCCTCTCCACCAGTAGAGCAGCATATCCAACAGTACATTAACCTCCATACATCTCTGGGAGCTTCTCCAGTAGACACTTCCCTCACTGGGAGCTCCTGTCACACTGTGAGGAGACAATGAGACAGACTCCCCATTTCACACTGAATGACTGCAGTCTCTAAACAGCGCCAGTGGCTTAAGCCCTGTAGCATGGGACCCCAACGGTGGTCCTAAATTATAAAACCTTAGGAAAAAAAAAGCACATGAGGATGGGAGCTGCCACAGAGTTGACTCGGACGAGATTGGGAGGGAGTCTGATTGTGGGAGGAAGAAGAGAGATAGACATGCACATTGAAGCAGCAGCTGTGGTGACAAGCATCTTGTCGCTTGAGGCATGAGTAGTGTGCAAGAGATTCAGATGTGTGCGCTTCTTTGTGTTTGCGTCACCGAACCTCAAATTCTAATCAGCATCAAAACAGACTGATCCCTAAGCCACCAATCTTCCATCCCCTGATTCCTCTCATGGTGTGATTAAGAAAGAGACAACTGTATTTATGGAGAACATTGTTTGCAACCAGTTGTTTTTTTTAGTCACATTTAATGGAGAAAAGAACATCTTAAAGGGTCGAGTTACCCAAATTACAGTAAAACAGGTTTTCTCACTCACTTCTAGCGGTATCTACCCATGCAGATAGTTTGGGTTTTATTTGTGCAAATTTTAATATATCTGCCTCAACCTCAATACAATAGAGGTAAATGGAATTTTGTTTGTGATGCTCATCTCACAGGATTGAAAAATGGTGCACTTTCTTGCCATGTTGTATAATCTCCCCTGCATTGTAAATCCCCACAATGACAAAAAAGACAATAGCGTAATCATATATATACAGGGTGGTATCAGGTTAAATGGATTTGTCAATGTTGTGAGCACCATAAACACAATTAACATCACCTGCATTAGATTGGGGTGAATTTCTATGAGGAAGCCAAATGTGACTGAAAACTCTCACATGTACAATTTAAGCTTTTATTTAATTCACTTGCCTGTATGTGCAATGTTTGACCCTGAGTAAGACTGGTGTGCAGTCAATTCGTGTTGGTTCTTGTTTTTCATGTAGCCATTATAATAAAGGCTTTTTAAATTATGTACTTTGATGAAGCAGTGTGCTTTGACTTTTTAGGGAATTCATTCCCTTTTTTTGTGGACAGAGATATCCATTATTTAAGAACAAAAACTTACCTCAAACCTAACCTTGATATGATTGATGTGATGAAAATAGAAGTGTGTAAAAAAACTTACTTTACAAAAAAGAAATGTTTTCTAGAAAATGTACTCATTTGTAAAGCTTTTGAGAAACCGAGTCATGAATAGAATCACCTTGGACAAAGCTGCCGTACAATTTGTAAGATTTTTCCATTGATTGACTATTCTGTGACTTTTTTGAGACGCAGGACAATCACAAAAGAGAGTAAAGTGAGAGAGGGAGACAAAGGGAGAAAGCAGAGCTCTAAAACACTATAGAAGGTAATGAAATGTGTGATTGCCTGGACCGTGCCATTACTAAGGGACGAGGTCGTTAGAACCCTCTCTGCTGCAAAATAGGGAGGAGGATAAGTCATTATGGTTAGGACACATACTCAGTAGCCACACACACACACACACACACACACACTCCTTCACTCCTTCACTCCCCCTTCCTCAGCATCTCATAGCAGCACCATGAGGAAATTCATTTACTTTAAGACGGGTAGTAAAAAGGACGCCTCGTAAAAAACGTCCTTTAAGTGCAATCAATACCTAAACCAATGAGCAAGCACAGAGGCTCAGTTTTCTTCACTCAAACACAAGCGCACACACACACACACACACACACACACACACACACACACACACACACACACACACACACACACACACACACACACACACACACACACACACACACAGAGAACTGTCATGACTTGACTTTCTATTAGCTCGGCCGCTTGTCTCCTCAAGGACACTCCACGAAAGGTTGAAACGGATTATGAGAAAGCTGTTGCTGCTATAGATTAGAAATATGGTGCATCTTGCACAACCACCAGGATTACAGTCTTGCTTGGTTACCTTAAATCACCAGCACTGCAGGGGAAAACACACTGAATAGGATCCAAAGCCGCGAGTCTTATCACAACATTGTGTTTGACATATTTCCATGCATGAGAGAAGCAGTGATATGGTCTTTGCGATTGTAAAAACACAGGCCAACTTAATACTCAGTTAAGCTATCCTGCCCTATCGTGTATTGTGCATCAGGAGTTTGTGCAGTTGTTATTTGGACGTGGCATGGAGCCTATGAGGAGGAATGCCATGCTGATTAATATGGGCTGTGTTATGGGGTAATTCCCATACTGCTGCAACTGCAGTTCAAATCCTCCATCGGGCCATTGGAAGAGATACAAGCTCATTATTCACCATGGAGCACAGACCCACACAGTCAGACGCACCCACACACACACGCACACGCAGTGTGAGCACTGGAAACATCTCAGTATTTACAGATCAGGGGTCTCATTTATAAACGTGGCGTATGCACAAAACAGGGCTAAAAATGTGCGTACGCGACTTCCCACGCAAAGGTTGTGATTTATAAAAAACAAACTTGATGGGAGAATGTGCGGTCATCCACGCAAACTCTGACCCATACGTACGTACATTTTGGAAACAATGGGAATTGGCGACGCAGATGGTGAGGTGGTGAACTGAAGTCAGACTGCAGAAAGTAAATGTGGGAATAACGATTACTCTTAATATTTTCAAGTACTGATGCCTCACGCACATTTTTTCACTCCATATCATCCACGTTATCATGAAGATTAAATCCAGCAGTGTTATTTGCACTTCTACTGAGTGATAATTGTTCCATAAACACCTCCAACTCAAATCTTAAATAAAAATTTGTTCTTAAAGGTGCTCTAAGCGATGTTGGGTTACATTACTTCTTGTTGACGTTCAAAGTATTTTCAAACAAAACGAAGACTAGCTCGCTCCTCCCTCCTCCTCATCCCGTTCCCTCCCTTCTGTGCCGAACCGGTACTTTTAAAACGATTCCGATTCCTAACCGATTCCTAAACCGATTCTTGAAAAACTGAAAAATGACATCAAAGAAAGGCTCTTTTATGGAGTTTTTTTTTTTTTTATTGAAAATTATTTAAATTGATCAATATATTAACGTTTTAAAGTACTTAAATATATAATAAGTAAACCTAAGTCACCTAACACATAACTACTATAATTTAACAAATAACAGTTACACTATTAACAAGTAACAACAAAATAAATGTTGTTGAGTTGGTATCCCAACCAGCTTCAAACTTTAGCAGTTCTTTTGCAAAAAAATGACCATATTTGCCTTCTCTGGCAAGATACGACACCTCTCCTGACTTATGGCATGTCCTGCACAGGAGAAAACTCTCTCAGATGGTGTCCAAGAGGCCTGTACACACAGGTAGGAGTTTGAAAGGGCAGACAATTTGGGGAAGCTGTCCCACCTCCCCCACCACCAGGCTACAGGGTCTTGTCTTGAACGATAGACTAGCAGAGCAAGTGTAATATAGTTTACTAGCGATCACGTGCAGTGAATGGTTAATATGCCTTTACGTCCGTTTTGGTGAGCCCAGAGGGAAAATATGGCATTTTAAAAGTAACCTACATTTACGATAGCTAGCTAACAGTAGACTACAGAGAAAGTGTGATTTTTTTACGTCAGTTTCGGAGCGTGTACAAAAAGCCGTCTATCAGCAGTGATTGTAGAGTGCATGTCAGGGGATGGGCATGAGCGGGAATGTGCGCCACTCGGCAGAAAAGGGAGAAAGAAAAAAAGAGTCTGCTGCTGTCCGGAGTGACAGAGGGAAAATATTTCAGTCGGAACCGAAATTTGCGTTCTAATCCGGTCCGAATACTACCGTTTGCGTAGGAACCGGATTCATAGTGGAACCGGGTTTCGGTACCCAACCCTAACGAGGAGGAGATGGCCCGACTCCATGGAATACAGGATAGCATCAAATACCCTACCATTAGATAATGGCAGAACACAGCGTAGGCTAAATAACTAAATATATGTCTTTAAAACTGTGCATATATCATCAAATGTTAAGCTCTCGCGCAATTGTTACACTTAATGTCCTCGTTATCGGTCCGAACTTTAATACTGTTTGTGACAAAACCTGCATGAAGAAAAGTATGTTTGCCTATTAGACTTTCTTTCGTCTTCAAAATTGTATCTCTGTGTGGGGGATACCACTAATTAATGCTGTGATTTTGGCAAGGTGTTAACAATTACAAATTGTTGTAAACATAAATTCTACGGTGTGGGCGTGTACAGGGCGGGATAAGAGGCTGATTCACTTACACACACTTGTGGGTGATCTGTGATTTATAAAGGGAACATTGCTTACAGATGTGCGTACGCGCGGTTTTATAAATCGTACGCCATTTTTGGCTTTTGGGCGTACGTACACTTTTAGTAAGGATCCTACGCACAGTTTTATAAATGAGATCCCGGCTCTTTTGTCGGGTTCAGAGCAAAGACAGCTCCACAAAGTAAGAATTATCACTGAGAGCACAGATATGCCAACATAACTAAAGCAACAATTTTGATCTTAAGTACCTTTCTACTGTAATCTCCCCTCCTCTTTTTCCTTTTTCCTGTTAGATCTTAAGAAAATAACCCCCCCCCCTCACTTTAGGTCACCTCTTCTTCCGTTTCTAGTCACTGATCATTCAGTAAAAAGTCTTTCTTGAGCTATTTTTGAGGAGAGAAACGTCAGAGTGAAACTAAAATGAACTCTTACCTGTCTCGCATCTCTTCCCAGTGAATCCTTGCTGGCAAACACAGTTGTTAGGTGAGATGCAGGTTCCCCCATTCTGGCACAATCCGTCACACATAGCTAGAGGTAGACCAGAGGAGAAGAGCCATTACTCACAAAGATTAACGAGCATTAACTATGTAATTAGACCAGCAGCAGCATATGTATTTGCATACAGAATAAGAGCTAATTTGGTGATGTGATTCATTACAGGCTCTCACGATATTATTCCGCGTGAGTAATGCATATCACCAAGGTTAATTCAAAAATGTTCATTATGTATGGGTAGACTGTTAGTTAATGTGTCCCTTAAAACACAGAGAAATCATTGAAGTTGGCATATACACATATATATATACATATACATATATATATATATATATTTACTTTATTGTTATTAATTGTAAGCCAGAGAAGACATTATGAAACCGTTTTCCCAGGATGTGTAGTACTCCCCATGACAAGTAAATGGATCTTTATGTGTCAATCAAATCAGTGCACGTCCCCTTTAAATAGATTTCTAATCGAGGGATTGATTAACCCACTAAGGTCAATGTGAGATCATTCAACTATGGAACAGACTTGTGAATAGGCCTGAACAACATCTCACTAGAAAGATCTTTAATTGGGCCATTTTGCATATTTTATATGATTGATTTATCTTTTATTTTTCAAAACAGATAACACTGTAATATTCACGATGCTCAGCGCAAATATTTCCTTATGTATAAGAGAAGGTGGTTTGTTGGTACAAAACCTAAATTACAAACATATTGTCTCATGTAAACATACAGTGTAGAGCCTGAAGCACAATTTAACTAAAAGTCAAAGATCTGTGTGTACAGTTATGTGCCGGTACATTAGCCAAAGTCTCCCGGATAGTCTCCATTTCATGTTTTATTGCTCATTTAATGATAATTTAAGTACTACACTTTTGAGTAAAATTGCCTTTATTTCTGATAAATTCTTCAGAATGGATGATTCTAAGTAACTTGAGCTGTGTGTTTTTATGTGGCTGATTTTATTAGTAGAGTCTGGGACAGAAGACAAAGTTCTTTGTTTACAATGTAACGTAAGAGCATAATGTAGTTCATGTCCGACAAATGTTTTACCACTACAACAGTACATTTGGTGTCTGGTGTAAGTCTACTTCGGCTGGCCACGTGTATGTGCATAACATAATAAATAACATAACTAACATGGTGGTGCTTACCTTTGCAGACTGTTCCATTGCCAGTGTAGCCCGGCTTACAGGAGCAGCTGTGGCCTCCAACCATGTTAAAGCACAGGGCGTTCTCATCGCAGTTGTGGAGCCCGCTGAGGCATTCATCATGCTCTAAAGACAAAAACAATAGACGTCACTGCAAACAAGCTCTTTGGTCTATATATTTGTAATATAGGCTACATTCTGCTTAAAACAAGTAGAAAAATGTAGCAGTGAAACTTGTTTCCACAGTAGTTTCATCCCACAACTGTCATTATATTCACATCTGCACATTACTACTATCAAGAAAATAACACTTGATTTAAGAAAACTGAATGTTTATTTTCCTTGTAAAATACGAGGAATGTGTGTGGGTGTGTGTGTTTCTGTGTGTGTGTGTGTGTGTGTGTGTGTGTGTGTGTGTGTGTGTGTGTGTGTGTGTATCTGTCTGTTGGTGGGTGTGTGGGTTTCTGTGTGTGCATGCATGCATTTGTGTGCGAACATTGGTGGTTCACATGCACAAGTGGCAACATGACAACATGAATTGTGTGTGTGTGTGTGTGTGTGTGTGTGTGTGTACATGTGTGTGTATGTGTGTCTGTTTCTGTGTGTGTGTGTGTGGGTGTGTGTGTTTCTGTGTGCGTGTGCATGCATGTGTGTGCGAACATTGGTGGTTCACACGCAATTCGGCAAATTGCAGTCATGGTGCAGTGTCCCTTGCAAATGGAAGCTTTGCACCTGTGAATGAGCACACAAGCACAGGAAAGCTGTAGGAGTGTGTGTATGGAGATGTCGTTTATCTCCTGGATGAAAATTATACTCTTTCCCATTAATTTCCTTTGGCGGTAATTTTTGACCGTAAACAAAAGAAGTGTGACTAAGTGTAACTGTGAAGGATATCATAAGGTCTTGAGGCAATCTGATGAAAAATGCCATATTTATGGTACAGGGAATGTGTAAATTGGTCATTTTTGACCGGAACAGTGTTAGAAGGTTAAAAACAAAATGCGATGTGAGACTCAGTCTTGGATTAAATTACTTGTTAGACAGCTGTGAGTCTGGTAATAAGACATCAGTGACAAAAAGCCGACTGGAGTGCGAGCCATTTCTCATAAAAAAAATTTCAGATGTTTTTCCGTAATTTGTTATTCTTTTTTAGCACGATATGAGGGATGGAACAGTCTCAATGATAAATCCGGGTTAGCTCAGTCGGTGGAGCAGGCGCACATATGTGGAGGTTTGCTCCTCGACGCAGCGGCCACGAGTTCGGCTCCGACCTGTGGCCCTTTGCTGCATGTCATTCCCGCTCTCTCTCCCCTTTCATGTCTTCATCTGTCCTGTAAAAATAAAGGCCTAAAAAATGCCCCAAAAATAATCTTAAAAAAATAAATAAAATTATGAATCTGACTTTTATAACTACTGAAAACAGGCTCATTCATTTGCACATACATAATGAGGTGTGTTGAGGCCACTGGCCTTTTAAATGTTGTACAATAGCACAATTGGCTGTTACCAAGAGAATTTCTTTCTGTGAGTTTCACAGGCATTAACAAAACTCCCCCTCAGGACCACAACTCCCAAGGTTTCATCACTGCTGCTGTGGGGTTAGTGATATGGTTTGTTATGAATATCCCACTGACAAGCTTGACTAATGGCTACAGCCCATGACAATATACTGTATCCAACTGGGAACAAATCGCTTCCCCTCTATCTGGAGAGGAGACTGAGGTGGCAAAATAAAATGCAATAAAGGCCTGGGAGAATAATTTACTACACTACTACACAAATCAAACAATCCAAGAACAAATGTGGTTATGATACCACATGATTAGTTCAAGTTCAAACTGCTGTTATACTAGGAAAAGTGTCAAAGTTTTTACATATACAATAAAATAAATATTGGGTGACAGAGAAACATGAGTTACTACCATTACGAATGAAAATATCATTTTTGTGGTCTACAAAATATGTTAATGGGATCATAAAGTCAGGTACTATCTACTGTAAGTCACTACAGGCACATTAAAGGATTATAGGAGGGTGTGGGATTATAAAGTAATCAAAAGTATTGTACAATACATTTTAATATTTCTCCACAGAGTAATGTGTGTCTCTAACACACAAACTGAACTAAAAGTGTCTTTAATTTGTTACTATAATATCCTCATGTAGGGTAGATAATGCAACCCACGTCTTTTGTTACCTTTATAAACTGGAAATATAACTGCTAATAAGGACTCTCACTCTTAATTGTCATATCTTTTACAGATGGCATCAACATTTATTAATGTATTGGGCTTCTTAAAATGTGAATGCTGTTGCCAATTTTGAAGTTGCAGAGGAGAAGTATTCTTATTGTATTCCTATACATGATCCGATCAGATCCCAGTGTTTCTACTTCAAATTGTATTGTCAAGAAGCTGTGAGCTCAGCTCCGTGTGATTTGATTTCTGTGGAGGCTGCTGGATCTGAGCCTTTTACTGATTTGAAATAACACTATGTTTAGATGTCATAAAGGTGCATGGTGTCAGTAGTTTATATCCAGTATTTAGAAATCTAATATCACGATATTGTTGACCAAATACCTCGATATCGATATTGCGGCGATATTGTAGGGTAGACAATTGGTGCTTACAAAAAAATATTTACACAATGAGATTTTTGATAAATAATAATCATTAATGTGTATATAATGACTAAGTGGGTAAAGGCAAATAATAGAAAAGATATAATAGTCTGGTAAGTTAAAAAATTACATCACTTTACTGTAATCCAGCCATTAAAACCAGGAATGACAACACTACTTGTCATATCACGATATTACGATATCCAAAATCTAAGACAATATCCAGTCTCATATCACGATATCGATATAATATCAATATATTGCCCAGCCCTACCTGTATTACACCAGACACCACAGCTAACTCTTTTTGAATAGCTCCACATTTTTCGGTTATCACCAGCTGGACCAAACGTGTGTACAAAGCTTTTGCACTACCGACTAAGTCCATCACACTGTGCCGACTTATTAAACTGTTCTGGCCTTATTCTCTGGAGCCTCCATGTTGGTTTACATGGAAATCTTTCTCCAATGTTTTTATTCTTAATCCCTGCTGCAACCAAGAAACTGCAAAAGCAATGTAAAATCTCATCTGATGCTGGCTTAAGACTTAAACTGAACAGTTAAAGAATGATACATCATTTAAGCCCTCTTTGCCGCAGTATGAACAGGGACCTTAATGCATGCCCTTCGTCTGCACCTGAACACAAAGGCAGATCTTTATCCCTCTGAGACACACAAAAGAAGATTACTTGTCTATTGTATTTTGGAGATTCCCATACATATTGCTTTCTGATAAGTACTTGCTTACCGAGCAGCACATCAGCTGAAGTGCAGAAAACTTTCTGGACTTGTTTTAATCTTCTTTTCCTATTTAAACAGCTCTGTATCTCCCAAAACAAAAAACGATCATGAAAAGTCTTTTGGCAATAACAGTATTTGGAATACATTCAGTAATTTTTTTTCATTTCGTATTATCGTGTGTTTACAGTGCAGAGGGAACTTTCAAAGGCACGGGTTAAGACAAACAGACTTTAGTGCTAATCTGGGGGAAAAAGTTTGTGCTGTTTCGTGTTAGTTTAGTGAATTTCTGGGCCACACTGGGCCTGGCAGGGGATGGAAAAACATTTATTTCTCTCAGTGGTTTCCTCTTGTACATTTTGTTCAGACATTAAGCAGATCTCAGGAGCCTTTCTCAACCACAGAGATACAATAGTTTTGTATACTTATAGGTATTTTTCCCACAAGTTTTTAAATGCGTGCAATTGTGAAAGACGGTGAGGTTCGAGGACTGAAAGATGGCACCTGAAGAGTGAGAGGATCAGAAATGTGAATGCTTGTTGCAGGAGACCTGAGCCGCATCATCCATTTCCCTGCCATCATCCAATCCATTATATCTCCTGAACAGACCATGGGCTCATCCAAATTGAAAGTGACATTGTGATGAGCTCCTCCATCGAGGGTATGATGTATGTGTGCATGTGTGTGTGAGATGGATTGAAGGGCACTTAGGAGGACCTGCTGCTCTGCTCTTGTTGCTGCATCTCACACACGCAGCCACACACTCACCTGCTGTTGGGCAGAATTAAAGTCTGCTCATGGGCATATAAAAACAGTAATAAGAGCACAGGGGAGAGGAAAGAGAATAAGGTGGGGATTTTTTTCCACAAGGTCACATCTGCCAGAGCAGGGAACAGCCAGCCGTCAGTCTGAACAGACAGGGCAGCAGAGCCACCAAGTGCTTTGTGTGCATGTGTGTATGTGTGTGAATGATCCCCATGACTCTTGAGTTTATTTATTGGTTACTTGTAATTTTGGTTATTTAGGAATTTAGGCTTATTGCAGTACTGCACTCTAAATTTGTGTGTGCGTGCGTGCTTGTGTGTGTGTGTGTGTGTGTGTGTGTGTGTGTGTGTGTGTGCATGTTTGTGTGAGACAGCTATTTCCGCGCTGACTGCTGCTGCTCAGGCTGTAGACAGATCAACTATCAATTATGTACAGCCTGTCACCAGGGATCTCTCCCGAGCTGGTCGCTTCTCCTCCTGCTTGACTCCCTCCACCTTCTGCCAAAATATCAGCCTCAGCGAGATCTGACCTTAGGCTGCTTTCCTGAAAACATTGTAGCCTCGACCTGAACTTCACAATTACAGGCCTGAACGGACGACAATCTTATGAAATGTATGTTGTGAAAAAACTTATCTGCAGAAGGGTTACAAAGAGGATGGCTAAAAGAAAACCACAAAAGAGTGGCACATTGCAGTGCATGGAATTCTGTTTGTTTGGACAAACGATTCAAAGTCCAGTTGTTGTTTTCACACTCTTCGATCGAAGGTTGGTGGCGGGAACGCACCAAGAAATTTAGCAATGTGCCAACAAAGACAAGTAAGAAGAAGACTGCAAGCTAGCAAAAATGCATATGATTTTTTTATTTTCCTCTTAGTGGCTTTGCAAATGTTTTATGTAGAATTAATGTAACATGTTTATTAGACCTCAAGAATGCATACAATGTGTTTTGGTAAGAAACACTGAAATTCAACTAGGGCTGTCAAAATAACGCGTTAATTTCGGTTAATTAATCTGAGAAAAAATAACGCGTTAAAAAAAATAACGCAGATTAATCCATTTCAGCCGTTCTAGCCACCATTGGACTGTAAAATGAAGGAAGAAGACGAGAATGTGCTGCCTGGATCATTAATTGGAACATTTACTTGTAAAAATCTTCTTCCTGCCAACCCTGGCTACCGAAATCCGGTGCCACTGATATGTCTGCGCTCTTCTCTCTGATGCTCTGAAACAGACGATACAGGCAACACAAACACCGCTGCACGTGACGCTAGTTAACACTATACTCAACAGCAGCTAACGTTAGCCTACCGCTAGCTAGTTAACACTATACTCGACAGCAGCTAACGTTAGCCTACCGCTAGCTAGTTAACACTATACTCAACAGCAGCTAACGTTAGCCTACCGCTAGCTAGTTAACACTATACTCAACAGCAGCTAACATTAGCCTACCGCTAGCTAGTAGCTGGATTAAACACGGTTAAAATGCTGACAGCCAACGCTAAACGGTGTAAAGTTTGACTGTGTTTTAGCCGTCAGAAAAACAACACAGACAATGTCAGAAATGACAGTTCAATGAAACTGGTAAACTACAGCCTCGTGGTGCATTTTAAGTTATTGGAAATGTCCTTTTCCCACCTGGTGGTTGTTTTTGTCGTTCAACAGCAATTTACTAGTGAAATAAGTTATTGTTATTGTTATACATTATTATTAAATCATTTAATTTTGACCATATGGCCTTAGCAATAAACAAGCCATTCTTTAATGTCACCAACTGTTGTTTAGTACCCTTTTTTTCTTTTCTTTTTTTACTTTCTTAAAAAGTATCGGTTCAGGCACCGTTAATTATGTATGCGATTAATTTCAATTAATTAATTACAGAGTATGTAATTAATTAGATAACATAACATTGTTTGTTTACAAGAAAACGCCAAAGGGCACCTTTAAAATGTCAAATACTTGGCACCATTAGCTGACCCAATCAGCAGCAATTAAAGCCTTGTAAGTCCAACTGCCCATGCAATGTCATTATTCAAGCAGAATACTTGGATGTCACTGAAAAAGAGGCAAACACTCTGTGTATCAAACTCCCCCCATGCCATACCCTTTGAGTCATCAGGCTGGAAGTCTTCGTTTCTGATCTCTGTTGTTGTCAAACCCCCTGGCTCCACCTTTGGCCCCTGTCCATCCTTTCATCCCCTTCCTCGCCCTGCCCTCCCTCCATCTCCTCTGCTTCAGAGGTCCAGGTCTGGTTATCACAGGATTAGAACAAGGACACACACCCTGCATACACACCTAGTACACACATGCACATTTACACCTAGCACATACGCACACCTCAGGACAGCCTTCTTTAATAACATTCAAAGGGAGAGCACAACCAATCCGCTACCTTTCATGGATTAGCTACTAATCTCACAGAGCGAGGAGCACCTCGGGCACTTTGGGGAAAAGACCAAGAGTAGAGGGAAGAAAGAGGAGGAATCCTGACCTTCAAGATCAAGGATAAAGTGCTAGTCAAAGAGCAGGGCAAAAGAAAGTTGGGGATGTTTCTTTTGCTAGAGGCTCCACTGGATACGGAGCCTGGGCCGTTGTAGTTGTACATATTTCATTTAAAACAAGTACATGAAGTCCATGTGTTTCCGTCTGCCACCAGCTGGGATCTCAACCTGCGACCTCCCCCCCCTCGCTGCAGGTGGTCACGATGTAAAATACAGCTCACTGACCACCTGACAAGCTGAGGAGAAATATAACCAGGCTCCATGCTGTTTCGTCCAGGCTTAAATCTGCAGATCAGTCCTTTAATCCACTATTCTGCACATAAACACTGAGCCATGAAATGAACTACAGTCAACTTAATCCTCTTTACTAGGCAGACTGGTTCTCATATGACACTGTAATGCATTTGCAAATATGGCTATCAATACGGGAACATTGTTTCTGCTGAGTTTGCGACTCGTTAATTGGTGAAAGCCATTGAGGATGATAAAGACGCTCGTATATCATGCAAATGTGCAATGTCAATAGGTACTGAAGGGGGGCGGGTTAATGTTTCCTTCCACAGCTGTAATATTTCTTGTGTAGGCAACTTAGAGGAATCAGCACTCCCTTTGGACTCTTTTCAGACAGAAGCAGATGTTCAATTGCTATTAATAAACAGCAGATTCCTGCAGCTACTAGCTTAGCATCTTCCATTTTTTATTGTCAATTATTGCCACTAGGACAAGAGAGGTGACACTAAACTAGCATATCAACACATATCAACACACAGCACCCTGGTGTGTTTTCCAGCATGTATTCATTTTATTCATTTAAGGGCCCTGAATGATATTGTTAACACCTAATTTGGCTATAATTCATCTTTCTAATAACGGCTAAGAGTTAAGATGTGCCTGTAGTAGTGATTGTGGCGAGTATCAAGCTTTCTGTGATGGTGGATGTGTGGGAGCTGATAGTCCAATCTGTGTGGAGACTGTGTTGGTAATTTGACTGTAGCAGGGAAAAAGTCATTACATCAAGCTGCAGCATAAGCCTTAGTTTAAAATTGACTTTTATAAAGAGACGCATAGCTGTGTATTCCACTACAGTGACTTGAATGCATTTTAATAGGAAACTACATAAAATATAGTGACGCAGTTTAATTCACTGGGTTGGAGGGTATTAATCTTCATTGTGAATCTGAGGAATGAGCACACAGTGAAAAAAGACAAATGCAAAAAACAATAAAAGTTGCCTGGAGCTCAGAAGATTAGAGAAAACATGGTGAGTGAAATCACATAAGGTACAGTGGCTGTGTAAAGATAATACAGAAAAAGGCTGAGTAAGCAAGGAGGTTTCTATCTAAATAAATCACAAGAGCACAAGAAAAGAGACGAATGTGCATTTGTTACTCCATTAAATATCTATTTTGCAATCTCAGTTCTAACTTGTTTATGCTTTTCAAAAGCCTGCTCATAAAAAGACACAAAGTCACAAATCCTTAACTACGCTGTATTATTTCCTGATTCCCAATGACAGAGGAAGAGAGAAACTCTACAGGGGTCCCAGATGGAGCAGGAAATGGGAGTTTTCACCGGGGGTTCGTTGTGTTGCTGAGTCTCACGGCTTTAATTCAAACTCCAACGTCACGACAGGAAGTCTGCAGGCCTAAATCCTACAGCATACAGCGCAGGCTTTAGCCAGCCTCTTCACTTTGCTGCTGCTGAATTAGTTTGCATTGGTGCAAATTGCTTTTTTAATTACTGACACTGAGGAAATTCAGCATGGTGCCTCCTCTTCGGAGATGATGCACACAGGGAGCCACTTAGCATTGTGTTTCACAAGCTGCAAACAACTGGTGAGGAATGACGCAGATCTGCCACTCATCACTGTGAAATGACATTGCGTTATTCCAGATGAAGGACAGAGACATTACATTATGGAAGGATTACCAACTGAGAATTTTTATGTTTTTTACTCTACGTGTGGTCCTGCATTTGGCATTATAACAAAGCCATACCTTTGAACAGACACTGTACTACAGGTGACAATACAATTGTCCTTACAAAGTCCTTCTGTGTTTCCTGTCTGCCTCTATGTTCTCCTATCTACACAGGTGAACATGCCTAAAACCTTGACTGTGAAAGAACCACAAAATCCTGCACACTATACTTCATATATTCATATAGACTGTCTACATTATATGTATTTTAGCCAATAAAGGTCTGAGGAGTACAAGTTCAAACGTTCATTAGGACTATCTATATAATTTTTATCTGATGAACTGATGAAGTGAATTTGAGTTAAAATTCCTTGTGCTAGATTCAGAACCTGAAAAATTACTGAGAATTGTATAATTTCTGGCTGAGTTATACGTTATTGGGGCTTACGTAGAGCAGTGTTTCCTCTATGTTGATTTTATTGTGGCGGCCCGCCATGGCAACATTTCTTCCGCCACGCTATCAGAAATAGGGCAAACGCACAATGTAGTCGCGGTTGCCTTTTAAATGATCCTGCCGACATAATGCACCCCCCGTTGGCTGCCGCTCACACTGCAATTTAACAACAAGTAGAACTATTCAGAGGTTATTGGGCCCGTCCAGTTTAACTCCACATACTGTTGTGTTGATGTAGTTTATTGTCAAAACGTTCGCTTTCTTCCGAGTCGACTATTAAACGAATAGCTCCACCAAAAATGTCACCGCGGGAGATGGCTTTGAAACACAGACACCGAAATCAAGGTAAGAACTAAATAACTATGGCTAACATTACAAGAAACATAAACAGAATAGCTAGCTAACTGTTATCGATCTCACGACGTGACTTTTTGCCCGAAGACAGCGTTGTGGAGAGTGAAACGGGAGACTAGAAAAAGGCGTTCAGGTAGTGTGTTGTTAGGATGGCTACAGTAACTCATAGGCTCCTGTTATCTGAAAGATTTTCAATGTAATGGCTCAATATCTAAATTATTTCGACAATGTGGATGAGGTCGTTATAATTGGATGGCCTGCAGCTTCAAGCACAATTCGTTTGAATACAAGCGTTACATTTTGGAAGATAGATGGGATTCTGAACAGCGATGCCCGCGCTGCGCGCGCGCGCACACACACACACACACACACACACACACACACACACACACACACACACAGTGCATTTCCCTATCTTTGTGGGGACCAGTCATTGACATAATGGATTCCCTAGCCCCTTACCCTAATCTTAACCATCACAACTAAATGCCTAACCTTAACCCTTACCCTAACCCTAAACCTAACCTAATTCTAACCCTAATCCTAAAACCAAGTTTTAACCCTCAAACAGCCCTTTAAAGTTGTGGGGTCCAGCCTTTTGGCCCCACAAAGCTGTCCAGACCCCACAAGTATACTGTATTCCTGGTTTTTGGACCCCACGAATATAGTTAAACAAGACCACACATACACACACACACACACACACACACACACACACACACACACACACACACACACACAGCAGAGGTGTGTTACAACATGCAGCACATGCACCTGACTAGGAAAGATACCGCTACACTCGTTACTGTAAGTAGGCTTTGGGGGGGTTGGAGGAAACACTGTAGAGGTTAAGACGCAGATTATGAATTACAATAATCATGGTTCCAATCCAGGTGAACATTGTTATAAAGGCATAATATATCCAAATTAGTAATAATTTATACTGTATATTCTCATACATAGAATGTGTCTTATCTACAATAACCTTATGACAAACCATAGTGGAAGAAGCTATTATGAACAAGCAGGGCTACAACCACAATCACCCACAACACAGACAGAGAACACAGACAGAGAACAAAGACTGTGAATCATCGACGCAATCTTTTTAGACTGATTTGGTTTGCTTTTGAAATTGACTTTGGTTTCAACTTTGATCAGGAACAAATGGGTCTGCCGCCTCCACTCACAGTCTCTCTGTTTCTCAGGTTCTCCGTGACTTTCCTTCTCCTTATCACACGCACACAGTGCATTCAAACACCAGCTGAAGACAGTACGCTCGCATGCACACACAGGCAGAAAGTCCACGGACACTTTTACATTTCCAAATAAGCTTGAAGTTATGTTTTTTCCAAAGTAAAGTTTTCAAAGCATATAAGTCTTCACACCAAGTATGAAAATCTCTTTAAAAAAATCTCAGAGTTGCAAATATGTCAAATAACAAACAGCTAGTTTATCTCACAATATAATAAAGTTTAGAGATTCATATTAATGCTTTTTTTTTATATGTGAAATTGTGGAGTTTGTCAAATCTAAAGTTTTAACAAAGCAGGAAGATGGATGTGCTTTGTAATCTACATAAGCAAATGCAACCCAAATTGATTCGACACTTTCTCTCAGTGTCTAATGCTGAATCATAACGTACTGAGCTTGGTATTGATGTGTGTGTGTGTGTGTGTGTGTGTGTGTTTGTTTTATTTTAGTGTGGTGCTTGTAATCAGAGCAAAACCAATTGGAGCAAATCAAACTGAGATATTTATCCCTACGCATATCAAATGAACAGACCATGTTTAATTGCAGGGTGACAGATGCACAGACAAGTGTGTCTAACCAGGCACCTTCTGGAATATGACGAACAGAAAAAGGGAGAGGAGGTGTAGCACATGGCAAAGGTTTAGAGTGTGTTTTACAGGTGTTGTATGATATCTCTCTGTCGTAGCATGCCTTTCTATTACACAGCTTCCTTATTCTGTCTCACACTGCACTCTAAAACTAATAACTCACTATGTTTATATCTGAATGTCTGGCTGCCTCTTACTCTGTCTGTCTGTGGACGTCTGTGTGTCTCTTGGCTGCAGAATTTATCTTAATGAAATCAAATATCCTCCAGTGTATGACTAAATATGCTAATTAAATCCTTTCTAACTGGCAATAACCTACTGTAGGTATATGAATGGTTTAAAAGCTCAGAAACCTGCAGTGAAGACATATCCTCCTATTGAATCTCTTGATACCTGCATGTCTCTCCTCATCTCCACACCCATACAACAACAACATTTAATCCCTATTTGTACTAGGGCTGCACGATATGAGAAAAATATGTGATATGCGATAATGTTGAATATTGCGATAACGATATTATTTGTGATAAATAAATAGATATTGAAGATTTTTTGGGGGCATTTCTGCCTTCAATCACTGGGACAGCCCGGACACGACAGGGGAGAGGGAGGGGGAAGACATGCAGGAAACCGCCGCAGGTTGGAACCGAACCCTGGGCCTCTGCGTCGAGGAACAAACCCCTCCATATGGGCCACCCGGGCGCCCAATAAATAGATATGAAAGTACACTCAGTTCTGTTGCTTTCACTATTCTGCTAAAATACAACAAATTGCTTGTTGAATTTAAAACAAATGAAAAGAAATCGTTTCCAACGTTTTTTGACTGAACGAATGAAACACTGAATTGAATATAAAAGGCAGCACTTAAACAAGAATGACAGTTTTCTACTAAAATTTTCTTTGACTACCAAAAAAAAGATAGTGTCTTTCGCGATATGTCGTAGCCTTCCGTGATATGTATATTGCGCCAGTTGATATTGAGATGACAATAAAAAACAATATGTTGTGCAGCCCTAATTTGTGCCTACTTTAAGTCTGCCAGCAACTCTCCACACAAATGGTTACTCTGGAAGCTGAAGCTCACAAAGCCAGAATAAAAACCAGTGCCTACTCCACTTGATTCAAGCCTGTCAAAAGGTCAGCAGAGGAACTCACCTGTGCAGGAATAGTCATCGATCCTGATGTAGCCCGTATGGCAGATGCACATGAAGGAGCCAGGGGTGTTAACGCACATGGTGTTCTCCCTGCAGTAGTGCTTCCCTTCAGCGCACTCGTCGATATCTGAAGAGAAGGAGAGAGGGGGAGAACAAAGCTTGGTTATATGTGGATTGTTTTCACATTTCTATCAAGTGCAACTGAATCTGTAAACGCAACATTTCAGATGATTTCTTAAATCCTTCACATTTAAAAGGTCAGTATATGATTAATATTGGCCTTCACATGCCTCAAACCTCAAGTTCCAGCTTCATGATCGATTTTAACTTGCTCATTATTTTTCGAACCTCTTTAGCTGAGTGGTGTTCAACCGCTTCATCAGATTTTCCTCTAAAAACGAGTAGTAAATGGCCGCATTATAAATGTAATATGTAAAGTTTTAACTGTTTCCGAGGTAGATGTTTAATGACATTGTCTACAACATTTTCACCTATGGTTAAAAAATCTGTGAAAAGTAGTATATCCCATACAGTATAATGTTTTCTAGTTTCATGTTGAGAGGAGTGGGAGTCCAGAATAGTTGTAGAGGAAAAGTTTGGACTGACTTTAGGTATAGGCCTGAATAGATTTGGGAGACAGCCACCGTTATATTAATAATTTTTGCTTCATCTGACAGTACAGAAATGCTTGAAAGTGTGCAACAGGCAAATAGGAGGAAAAAAAGAGGCTGAAGTTAATTGCATGTACAGAAAGGAGCTATAATTTGTTTACGATATTCTGATGTGTGTAGTCACAAACATTAAGCATATTTACCATATTTGTTGATGCACATGTTTGTCTGTGTTGCCACCAGTTTGCATTCTGATTATACAATAAAATTAGCTGGCCAGTGTTGTCTTGTCTGGTTCTACAAAGCTGGTGTTGATGTTTGGAAGCTTCCTGAATTCATCAGAGATGTTGGAGCGGGCCATAACTGACTTTGGCTTTCACTGATTTCTAATTAGAGATAAGACATTAACATGTAGTCACTGGTGATTTCTTGGGAAAAAGATCACGCTTTGTCTGACGGATTTACAAGTGTTCCTTTATCAGCAGGACGACATCAATGTTTCATTGTCTGTGCCATCCAAAATACAAATCGCTGTTGATGAATACATCTGTTTTATGATCTTATGATATGATGAAAACGCTATGGTTAAGGTTTGGTTAGGTTTAGGGAAAGATCATGGTTTGGGTTAAAATAGGTACTTAGTCAAGGTTAGGGGAGCTTTGACGTCATGGTTACAATAATAAACACCTGGTTAAGGTTAAGGAAAGATCGTGATCATGCTTTTAAAAAATAATTTCGTCGGTTAGAATCAGGAAACAAACAACAGTGTGCCCTGTGTTAAACTGATGTTTAACAACGCCACCTGACTACCTCCTTTGCAACTACGGCCACTAGAGGGCTTTGTCATTGTAAAAATCTTATATCTTATAATATTTTGGGGCACTTGCTGAAACGACTGATGCTGTCGTTCTTCTTGGGAGGACTCCATTTTCAATATGGATGAAGTATCTTCACAGCACTGTTACAGTGACATCTGCAGCATTATACTGTGGCCTAGTTGGGGTGTCCCTTCCATCCTGGGAACCACCTTGTGCAGTTTGTCCTAGTTGGTTCTCGCTACAGAAGGTTCCAAAAAGCTTTAATGCAGCCAGTGGGAAAGGGCTATTTGTCTTCATCAAAGGGAAAGAGGTCGAAAAGCAGAGGGTCTATGAGAGGCGGGCGCTGAAGCACTTCAGGTTGCACCACTCGATTTTCAATCTATTCAAAGTAAAGCCCTCCACACAGCGGCTAGACTGCTTTTCTCCTCTTCTTATGGTCATTCAGCTCACCTGTGTGCTTGAGCATATTTTTAAATTGTATATGCTGTAAATAGATGCTGTAGAGTAAGTATGCCACTAGAGAAGTTAATCGAAAAGACTTTGCACACAAATACAGGTGTTATCAATTACTGTGGCTGATTAAACCTGTGCTCTGTTGGGCAGAGATATGCTGGGACTTACATGAAGTCATCAAACTTGTATGTCGATCAATGAGGGAGTGAAGCGTTATTATGGAACCCACGCAACTTCTATGAAAGACCCGCCCTAATAGCATTCACACACTACTATTGGCCAGGCGTCCAGGCTTACGCAAGGTAACGTAACCCAATTTGTTCAGGTCCTATTCCCTGACCAATCGGCTATCCTAACCTTTATAATAAGTGAAAACACCTGTGCAGGTATACCTGGGGCCTGTTTCACAAAAGCAGAATATATAAATCCAGGATAACTGATAAAGCGAGGCTTGACCTAGTCTAATCTGTGCAGCCTGGCTTGGTGTGTTTCACGAAGGCCAAGCCAGGCTGAGGAGGAGCGACTAGGTCGAGTCAGGATGAAGTAATTCAGATAGATGCGCGTCCACGGCTTTCCTCAGAAGACCGCGAGGTCTATCACAGATTTACTGATGCCAAAATGGAGAATACGCATTGTACATACTTTATACAGAGTGAGCAGCAGCTTCTTGTGGAAGTATGATGACGTGAAACACATTATTTGTATAAAAAGAAAAGAAACATGGCCACTGTAATGAAACAGCGAGAGAAAGCGTAGCAGACGATCACGGACCGACTAAATGCGTAAGTAGCCTAAATATATACATTTACTGACCACTGCTCTGAATTGAAGCTGTCATAAACATTCCATTCAAGGATTAGGCTACTAATCATTTGCACAAATTAACAGTTGTACTCTTTGCCTTAAAAGTAAGCAAAAGATAATGTTACTCAGGAAATTTACCATGAAGATCAATTTTCTACAACGCTAGAATATGATGCGTAAATATCTCTTTCACTCTGTTCCTCCCTCTCTCTCATGGGCTAAAATATAAATTTCCTAAGTCATATTAACTTCCACTGCTCGCTTTTAATGCAAGGTGTACAACTGTTCGTTTTTGCAAATGACAAGGGACTCATTGAATGGTTTCGGTTAAGAGCAGTACTTCATAAATGTATATTTTTAGACTATCATTCAGTCTATCCGCTATTATCTGCCACGCTTTTTCTCGCGTTTTTTTGTTTGTTTCGGGTTTTTTTTTTTTATAGAGGAGTTTCCTTCTCAGCTTCTGTCAGCATTAACGCGTTAATCGCGATGCGATTAAGGGCGGGGCATAATGCGCTAATTTTTTTTAATGGTATTAATCGCATGCCATTTATTAATTTATTTTCACTTCACTCGGCTTTGCGTCGTGCCTAACAGGCTACTATTTTGCCATACTTCCTCGTAACACATCCTGCTGCTGCAGGAATAGCAACACGGATTTCGGTGCCTCATTCTGGTGCCACTGATATGTCTGCACTTCTCTCTGATGCCCTGAAACAGACGTTACAGGCAATAGAAACATTGCTGCATGTGACGCTAGTTAACACTATACTCGACAGCAGCTAATGTTAGCCTACCGCTAGCTAGTAGCTGGATTAAACACGGTTACAATGCTGACAGCTAACGCTAAACGGTGTAAAGTTTGTCTGTATTTCACTGTAGAGGATTCCGACACCGGAATGTAACAATCTGCAGCTGCTGTTGTTGGAAAAACACAGACGGTGCGTTCGATGAAACTCGTAATTTACAGCCTCGTGGTGCATTCAAAGTTGTTGTTAAATGCCCTTTTCCCATCTGTTGGTTGTTTTTGTCATTCAACAGCTATTTACTAGTGAAATAAGTTATTGTTATAGTGATTACATTATTATTAAACATTTAATTTTGACCATATGGCCTTAGCAATAAACAAGTCATTCTTTAATGTCGCCAACTGTTTAGTACCCTTTTTTTTTAACTTTCTTAAAAAGTATCGGTTCAGGCACTGTTAAGGCACCGGTACCGTTTTAAAAGTACCGCTTTAGCACCGGTATCCAAACCAAACAATACCCAATCCTAATATTGACTCTAGATTCAAATGTGTGACTAGATTAAATATATAATAAACAAATACAAATCTTAAAATCAAGTTCATAAAGTCATTTTCTTTGCATTCATTTGATTTCCAATCAAGATACACTGGTAAGAATTGCTTTCCATTGTTAATACTTAAAAACAGTTCTGAAATGCAAAATAATAGAATTTTAATCATGTGATAAAACATGCGATTAATCGCGATTAACTATAGAAATTCAACGATTAATTGCGATTAAGACAATTTAATCGTTTGACAGCTCTAATTATATGCCTTGCTCCCTTGTATATATGGACATAGAAAATAAAGACACTGAAGAAATTGGACTCTAAAATCTAGAAACTATAAAGATAATTAAGTGATAAAGTCCATGCACACTGTAAACATGAATGGAACAGAGTATATTCATCGTTATTTCCCCCCAGCAAAATATAAGATCAAAAACCATTGAGGTGTCCTCTCCCTGTTGTTACCTGAATGTACAGTAGCCTACATCATAGTTACTGGTCCAGTGAACTAAGACTATAATTTGGGAGGATTGTACAATTAGGATATGTTGTTAAAATGTACAATCCTCCCAAATTATAGTCCCAGTTTACTGGACAACACAAATTGTGTGCTAAGAATGCCAAATACAATGCACATGGAAGCGGAACAAACATGATCCTTATTGTTAAAGAATTAAAAAAAAATTAATGAACTACAATAATTCAAGGTGCATTGGTCAACTATAGAAATGTATAGCATTGCCCTTAGTAACCGACTTCATTTAAAACACATTTGAAATTTTATCAGCCTTTTCTAATTATCTCAACAACTGCCGTAATATATTCATCAAACTTCTAACAATATGAACAGCAGTCTTCATACAGCAATATAACAGTAACAATGACTGTCACATGAATAATTATTAAAAAAAATAATGGTCACAACTTTAAATAATAACAGTACTTAAATGAACAGCAACATGCACCTGTTGTATTTTAATCCAGGCTGATAACAATAGGGTAAAACCACTGCTGGGTGATCAGAAAAGGCTCCAGGATTAAATAAATCCTGGCTGTTAGCCTGGTCAGGAGCAGGCTAGCTGCACAGAATAAATCTCCATGGTGATTTATGTGCCTCCGCTTTCTTGAAACCGAGTCAAGGCTAAATTCATCCAGGATAACGGGGAAATCCCGGCTTAATCCCTTATCTTGGTTTTGTGAAACAGGCCCCAGGGGTGTCCAAGCCGTTTAATTGTCGCGCAGATCTCAGAAATTGTATACATTGTTCGTCTGCTATTTCATTACTAAATTCACTTCTGAGACTTTTTTATGCGAGAAATCAACTATATAGAGCTCAAATATGGGCCGTTTTATGAAAAAAGATTGGTGGCTAATTACAAATTTGGTGCGACTGTTTCGGACTTGAGAAGCTCCACAATCTTATGTGACAGCCGGCGGCTGCCTGCCGGGGTTGCTGTCTTCCCAGTCGGCCTCTCTACCTTCACAGAACCGCTGAGCTGGAGCTCTGTCAGGATCTCACACACAAGCTTAGCAACAAGCTGCGCTGTGTACTTTAGAAAGAAGAAAGTTTGGAAGTTTTTCAAGGATATTGAAAAGGAACCACGGTCGTAAATGCAGTGTTCCAGGCTGTACAACGGAACACTGGCCCAGAGAAAAGTGTTTAGAATGATATCAGACAATGGAGCGGGAGTTGGGATCTAACGCAGCAGTGCAAAGGACGTGCCTGCAGGGCTTCACTCTCCGCTAAATATCCCCGCGCTGACTAGCTACAGGGTGAGTTGTGATTCCTTGTCTGGAAGTGGAGCTCTTTTATGTCCCAAGGGTAACGTTACAAAAACACTAGTTGTAATGAAAGTTTCAAAACTTTGTACTGGTGTGTGTTTGTGCGCGACACACTGGAGGATGAAACTGTAACGAAACTGTCTCTGGTGCTTTGTACAGTAACAATAGTTGATGAGTTTATGTGTTGGAGCAGAAATGAAGTTTGAAGCCAGCTGCTCGCGCCTGGGCATATCTGTCTATTGGTAACGTTAACAGACAGTGTGTCTGTGTGTGTGTGTGTGTGTGTGTGTGTGTGTGTGTGTGTGTGTGTGTGTGCGCGCGCAGCGCTGTGTCTGTGTGTGCCTGTGTGTGTGTGTGTGTGTGTGTGTGTGTGTGTGTGTGTGTGTGTGTGTGTGTGTGTGTAGGCCTGTCGCGATAGTCAATAAATCAATTAATCGCATGATAAATAAAAATGAGCTTGATCATTTTTCTGGCCGCGATAATTTCCATTTGCATGCTTGTTTGTTTTCCTCTGCCGCCACTTATATCAGAAATAGGGCAGACGCACAACAGAGTTTCCGCAATGTACACCGCGCACCGCCGCTCCTTCAGCTGTTTATGAAAAGTCATAAAGTCGTAATTTCACGACTCTGCAGAGCCGTCTGCTTTACTGAACTCAAGCGAACTGTCATCCGCTCTCTCTCCCCTTCACCCCCAATTTCCACTGGAAATGGAGTCATTAGGTTTCCATTAAAGTCAATGTGCGTATTTCCACTGACTGCGGAACGGCTGCGGAACGGCTGCGTTCCGACTCCGGCACAGCACCGGCGGTCCGCAGCCCTCCGGAGCAGATACGCAGAGCTTCTATTTTTGCCGGACGCTGGAGCGCTCCGCAGCAATTTAGCACACGGCAGATAGTGCGGGACAGGAAGTCGAGCACAGAAACAAAATAAAAATCCGGTTAATTTTCAAAATAAAATACATCGTGCTCACGGCGGATCATATTTCCCTGCACTACACCTTGAAAACCCAGCACAGAGTTGTTTCCCCTTTACTCCTCTGGATGGAAACAAACTGTTGTTGGTTTTGTGGTTCTATTCTACGTGAATTCGCGAGATCTAGCGGGTCCTCGTGACTTCAGCTGTCAGTCATGGCCGCAACCGTGCCACAACAAATCCGGACCTAGTGGGTATTGACGGATGGCGGAGCACAGAGCCGTTCCGCAGCGGTGTGTGTGTGTGTGTGTGTGTGTGTGTGTGTGTGTGTGTGTGTGTCATCAATCAGCACGCAGCTCACCTAAATATTCATGAGCATACCATATATGGCAGAAAACCTCTTGTTCATTCTAAAGCCCATTCTCAGTGTTGCATTAGGGAGCATAGAACAGCACCCGGGCCATTTTCAGCCCAACCAATGTTACATACCCTAATAGGAGACCTTAAAGAACAGTGTGAAATACCCTATATAATATGATATATTGCATCTTCATGTCCTTTTGTGGCTGGTGCAATTCCAGCTTGGAATTTTCTTACCTCAATTTCCCTGTGTGGGATCAATAAACTTTATCTTAATCTTTACTACTACTAGGAATTAACACAAATAATTAACAACCAACTCTGCAGCTCTATTCAGCTTTTAGTCACTTTTAGCTTACTGTTGTTATTGTACCAGTGCATAGCGTACTAGTAGCGTGTAAGGTTGACCACCCACCACATATAAAATCTTAGACGGCTGTTTCCAGATAAACAGAGTGTAAACTACCTGCCGAAAATGAAACAACAGAAAGAGGAAGGAAATGAAATGCACTGATGTATATGTTATGTGACAATTGCTTGCTAACATGTTAGCATAACAACTGGATACACCAATGCTGTGTCAAGGTTTTGTTTCCATGAGATTGTTTTGAATGCTTTCGGCACCCTAGTAATTAAAACTCAGTTAGCGTAGCTCTAAGAATATCATTTATTATTGTTTGTTGATTGTCCTTTGTATTTCCTTCTCACTCTCATGATTCCATATTTGGATCCATATTAGCTGTTGCCCTAGCAACAGCTATTTCTGGGTTCTAAATTGCATGCCAAACCATCAGACAGAAGATGCACAACACGGCCAGGGTAAACAAAATAATCTTGATAATGTGATGCAACCAAATGCAATTCGATGCAAATACAAGTTGATCCGAACCAACCAAGCTGTGTAGAGAGCTCTCAAGTTTTATGAAATGTTTGGAGTTAGAGGGGGGTCTGGGGGCATCCCCCCCTAGAGGTTTTTTTTTTGGGCCAGAAAAGACCAAATTTGGTGGCCTCTGGCACATTTGAATGCCACTATTTCATCATATACACTGATCTAAATGATTGCATATAATGATAATTTGCCTCCCTGATTGTAAATGTGGTGAATTATTGTAGAGGAGCATTTGGCTTCTTGTGAGTTTTAGCCCACACAGTCTGTAAATAGCTATTTATATTTCAAACCATGCCTATTCCTGACTCATCAGAACTTTTGTAATAAGAATCATTACACCTTATTTATATTGTGCTATGTTGCTCATAATTGAACAGCATTAGAAATTATAACACTTGGTAAATCTGATAATTCAGCCAAATAAAATAAATTGTTTTATGTAGGCTAAAATCAAATACAAATGTATCAAAAATATGCCCACAGAGCAACAGTAGTAGTAGCTGGTAGTGCCATGAATGGCCATTCACTTTTAAAAGTACACCGTGGCTGCTCCACTTAATGCTTTTTTCTATCTTGTCCACTGACTACACCAGTGAGAGCAGCCTGATAGTGGTTCGTGAATGTGCCACGGAGATCCGCTCAACAGTGTTCCATTTGTTTATTTATTTATTTTTTTATGTTGAAACACGAAAGCAGAGGATATTAATGAATTCTGCAGCAGCGGTGCGCACATAGCCTATCATTGCAAACATGTAACGGCAGTTAACTGTCCGAAGTTTCTTTAAAAAGCCCAATAATAATTGTGATGGTGTTCATAAAAAAGGAGGGATTGATAAGGTGGAGGACGACAGACCAGCAGGTAGGCCTATACTATAACGTACATTTACAAGGTTTTTAGTGGCCTCCGCTGTCACTGCAGAAAAGAAATAATAATCTGTTTTATGATAAAAGTGACTGCAGGGTCGGTGCCTCATCTATGCATAATCTAGCCTATTAGCTTGTTCTGTAGCCTATATTAATTATTAAAAAGTGAAAATGAATGAAAGCAAATTAAATATCTTAATATATAATATATTAAAATATCTTAATATCATTCAAAAATTTAAATTACGGGTAGGCTATGACGGACGTTTTACTACTCTGTCCTTCAAGGGAGAAAGTCTAATGCAACCACTGATAGAGTAGCCTACTGTATGTGTAACATACAAAACCTTGCCAAATAGCGAAACATTTTTAAAATACTGCTGGTTTTGTGGTGGCGGTACTTCAAATCTGATGCCTGCCGCTGCGCTATAGAAGCATCAAATGTGGTGCGTCAATTATTGCTTTCAGTGCATTTGTGCCTTCTTCAGCGTGAGAAATACAAGGTGTGGCGTGTGAACAGGTTGAAATGTGTGTGTCTCACAGTGAATGCGTCAGACTTGAGAGCCCTGTGTGTAATATGCTCCAGGGCCTTGCTCCTGTTGATAGCACAGGTCAAATGTAGGCACTTTTTGAGAGACAAGCTCCATAGTCCTCGACATTACCAATTTATTATTCATTCACTGTATTCAGTGTCTGTAAGAGCGCATGAGGACATTCACCCCTGAATGTTCTGTGCCAGGTGCTATTGCGAAGAGCACTTGGAATTGAATTTCAATAGATTTTCATTGGCATTCACTCGGCTTGCATGTCATTGGGTAGAGCACCGCCCACCAACCCGTAAACTAAGAGCTCAGCATCTGCCTACAACTGTGGCATTCACATTTCCTTGGTCTTCTTCCTTTCACAATTCCATCAATACTTGCTGCCTCCAGCTATTCAAAAGCTTTACGGATAAATGAAGCAGACAGACAATTGCCGAGCACCTATAAAAGTTGATGTGTCCTTCACTAAATGAATGAAAGCTAATTAAACCCTGTGACTGGCTTTCAGAGAGATAGAGAGAGACATATATGTAGAGAAGGTAAGGAGAAAATGGGAAGTAGTGTGAAGGGCAGAAAGCAGGGCAGGTAAGGCTAAGAACTGAATTAGAAACAAAGACAGAGTCACGACTGAAGCTGTACTGTAGAGCTAGACAGAAAGAGGGAGATGAGACAGCCGGAGAGAGGGCGAACGACTGAGATAGTGAAGGGAGAGAGATACAGAGGAAGGGCAGAAGGAAGTGGAGAGAAAAGGACAGGCAAAGTAGTGGATTAAACAGAGAAAGATGTAGAATGCGAAAGAGCCTGTGTGTGTGTGTGTGTGTGTGTGTGTGTGTGTGTGTGTGTGTGTGTGTGTGTGTGTAAGAGAGTGGACAATTGAGATAGCAGGAAAAAGAGATTTAGATGCTAGAGGAACAGAAGAGAAGGGAAAGCAGTTAAAGGTATTAACTGTCGCTGAAGAGACAGAAAGTAAGAGAACATATTCAGTCTGTCCACAATCGCAATGGTAACCTTGAGTGGAGGTCTTAGGTGACAGCGTTCCCGCTTTGTGATTGGCCGTCCGCACTGTGGCTTTGATTTAGAGGCTATTAACTGTAAGACACCATCCATCCCGCCCCCGGTGACAGCAGTTACGTTTGCTAAAACAATATGTTAGGAGGTGAGATGATGAGGGGCACTGCACGAAGGCGTGGGGGAGAGCAACCATCTCCGTCTCCATTACCACACTCCATTTTCTTGATTGGTCTGTCACATGGACACACGTGATGCGCCAAGCAAAGAAGGCTGGCCAAGAGTCAGCAGCGGCTTTTATCCCTGAATGGAGTGCTCGGGGTCAATCTTTTGCCACGCCACGATAGATGGCTCGAAAACTGCGGCTTTTGTGCATTCCTGCATAACTACTAAATCAATCATAGTCATACCTGAGGAGGGTGGGTAACTTTTTTAGGACAAAAGATGGCCTTGTTATGCATAAAGAGGGAAGTTTTTTAGTTCTTATTTTCTTTCTTCCTCTCATTGGATCTTTATGAGCTGTCACTAAGGTAGCATATACTCTTCATCCATGCACAACAAAACATCACAAATAGAACAAGACATAATTTAGTGGAGTTACTCTTTAAATAGTCTGGGTCAACTGATGTGCATTGTTCGGATAAATCCTGACAGCACGTGTCCCTCCCCTTCCGCTATCTCCACTATCTAATTTGCAATGGCACCGTTGCTGCATCCGAGGCTTAGCACCGCCCAGGACGGTTGTGATTGGAAGAAATACAAACAAGCCAGAGCATTTTTCCCCCAATCCCAGTATAGATAAACTGTGGAGCCAGACCTCATCCAGCGCTGACACAGCACTGTGAAGATAGGTCTGGCAATGCGGGACTACTATTTAATAAACACCATGTCCCACAAGATCAAAACCACTGGAGGCCAGTCAAGTGGGCACTATTAGAATGAACTTGTTAATCTACCTATTCTACACATGGCTGTAAAATAGCAAATGGTATGTCTTTTTTTAAATAGGGAATATCAGCATATCCCTCTCTGCTTGCATAACATGCTGTTCCTAATAAGAAGAGTCCTCACTATCTGTGTTTCATACTGCAGTACACCATGTCCACGGTCTGGGTGTAGGGAGATAACACTGGCATTGCCTCTGGATGTCCCACAAAGACACCCAAATCTGTGCCATTCCACCAGCGGGCTCTCTTTTTCTCTTTATCTCTTTCATTCTGTCTTTTTCTCATCTATCCATCCCTTCCCTAACTAGCTCACTTACTCGAGCAGATGGTTTTCAATAAACGGCAGAGGGACAAGAGTTGCCAAAACATTGTCTGATATTCTTCAGTAGCCAGTTCCCTAATAGCCAGATATATAGCAGTCAGAAGAGAGACAAAGAGCTGTCCCTAATGGCCAAACAGTGTCCCACTCAGCAAATAATCTATAGTGTTGGTCTTGGTTCCTCATGAGTGGAGAAGGGTGTCAGAGGAGGTTACAGGATGCCTCTTTTGGTTTTAGGTGTGTCACTGGATCAAATATTGAGCTATAGTTTGTGGTTGGGTGAACGTTTATGTGTTTGGTTTTATAGGAGTATCAAGTTTTGAAATTAGTTTTTAGAAAATGAAACAATATTGGTGAAAATAGTGCAGTAGATATGTTGCTTTAAGCCCATTTGTTAGTGTCTTCATAATCGTATTTTGATAATACAACTGCAGGAAGCCAAAGGTAAAATTTATACATATTTATATATATTATACACATGGCTTTAATAGCACTTTAAAGGACTACTACAACATTTTGGTAGAGACACATGTTTGCTTTCTTGTCGAGAGTTACATGTCCGTATGGTAAATATAAAGCTACAGACAGGAGATGTTTAGCTTATTTTAGCATAAAAACTGGAAGCAGGGGGAAACAGCTACATTGGCTCTGTTGCTCAGAACGAGAGACTTTGTTAGTTTCGCATTTACAAAGCCAGGGTTGTGTATGAACACTGGATTTTTTAGTGCATCCACAGAATGGACAGCTAGCGGACTGTGAGGAGATATTCGCTGAATTTGACAAAAAGTATATTGGATTAGAATCGCAGACTCCACCTTTAATTATTATTTTATTTTAGTCTTCCACTTCTTTATTGGTTTAATGTATGTCTCATTATTTTTTATTGGTCAACTGTTATTATTATTATTTTAAAAAATGTATTCGTAATTTTTTTATGGTTTTAATTTACATGTCTTATTAATTCTTATGGTCGATTTCTGATCTTAATTTGTTTTCCTACTTCTTCTGTTACAGACTATAACGTCTGTTATATGTGTTTACTTACGTTAAATGCTTCCACCTGGAATGAAATGATCTTTATGAATAAAGTTTTGCTTGCTTGAAATGTAGCATAATTTCTTTTCTGTGCAATTACCCAAACATGAACTACAGATACACTTTCACCAACTCACCAAATTGGACAATCACTCTGAAATAAACAGCCTCAAAAGACCCAAAAACAAATGTGCAAAACGTCACTGCCAATTTGAGCAGGAGCAGGAGCTAATTAAGATGACTGAGTGGAAATAATGCCATTAGGAAACAACAAGAGTGAAAATCTGCATACTGAGAGCGCAGTCATTGTCTAAATACCCGACATTCACACTGTGATCAATCACTCTAAACACTTAGCCTGCTACCTGACTTAGAACAATGAACATCAAATAAGGAAAAGGTGGAGGTGTGTGTGTGTGCGTGTGTGTGTGTGTGTGTGTGTGTGTGTGTGTGTGTGTGTGTGTGTGTGTGTGTGTGTGTGTGTGTGTGAAAGTGGGTTGTTTGTCAATGTGTGCACACAATCCCTACTTTCAACATACGACAGACTGATAATTTCCACGTTCCAAGTTCCATCCAAACTGAAAACACTTGCGGACCTATCAATGCAAACATCTACCAGCCCATGAATGACTGCATCAAGTGCTTTATGGGTGTGTGTCCATATTTCACATTAAACATGCACTTAGCACATTTCGATTTGGCATGCCTTAAATGAAGCCCGGTGCATCTCATAGACCAAACTGCCTTGTTTACGTATGGCAGGGTGAATGGGGTTTTGCTCTCCATCATGGCTCTCATTAAACTGGGAAAGATTTTCCACCACGCATAAATCGATGGAGCATCATCATCCATCGCTCGTCAATCTGTGACCAAGTGCAGCCTGTAGGCCAGAGGTCTGAACAATGACTAACATGCAGCACAAAAGGCTATCAAAACTCTATAACAGGCTGATTTTATACAACACTCAGTTCTTTAAAATCAGGGCTCAAAACATGTTTGCCACTGCATATTACTTTAAACGTTGGGATATTTATACATTATCTTGCACTGCATTGTACTTTCTATTCTACCGTTTAACCTAATAATTATTTTTTAGCTTATTGATACATTTTTAACATTTTGTTTTGCTTGCTTTAAATCCGTAAATTTAGTATCCTGTGTATCTTTTATATTGTCTTTTTATATCGCCTTGTGTTCTCAATGCCTTTATGTAAAACCACTTTGAATTACCTTGTTGTTGAAATAAGGTGCTACGCAAACTGTCATGACAAGATCACATTTAATTCAGCATTTTCTCATGTAGGATTTCTCTACACAAAACCCACAACACCTTAATCATGACAAAGTATGTGTAGCAGAATCATCCAGCAGTTATGGATTACATTTGAAATGAAGAAAACTCTACCTGAGTACATAGCAGTCGATGAATTAAAAGTGTGATCCCATCTGGAAAAGGAGTAGAGAGGAGATTTCTTCCATGTGGCATTTGAAGGATATTGGTTAAGCAGTGCTCAGATACTGTTATTTACACTGGAGGACGGTGGGATTATCTGTTTTGGGTGACATTTCAGCGGGGTCACAGAGGTGATGTGTGTATAAACACATACACAGCCAGCCAAAATGTGGATATGTTTGCATGTGTATATGTGTGTGGTTTATATCTGTGTGTGTGTGTGTGTGTGTGTGTGTGGGGGGTCAGGGCCCTAGCAGGTGGGGAGCTTGAGGCTCATCCTGGCAGTGATTGGGTTTTGGAGTAGGCCGCGCTCTTCAGTCAGTGCCAATTAGCCTGCTGCCACCTTGTGACATTCAAAGACAGGAGCAGCAACCACATTGGTACACACAGCCATAGCTTATAGGCGATAAAACCTCACTCTGTGTGCAAGCACTGTAGTTTATATTGTTTATAGTTTGTACATCAATCTCCCCAACAAATTCACAATGTACTCCAGTTTGAGTAATATTTGCTTAAAACTTCTGTGCCCAGCTGTTTTAGGAGATTAGTGATCCTTTTATTAAATGAAGATGAAATATTTGTGATCTGTTTTTAAAAACCATAATTATGCGTGGCCGGGTTAGCTCAGTTGGTAGAGCAGGCGCACATATATAGAGGTTTACCGTGGATTTCCATAGGATGCAGAACCTCTGCGGACCGGCTCCGCTGCGGAACGGCTGCGTGCTCCGCCGTCCGTCAATACCCACCAGGTCCGGATTTGTTGCGTAACGGCTGCGGCCAGCCAACCACGAGATCTCGCGAATTCACATATGTACGCGCGATATAACAGGATGTAGTTTCTATAAACAGAACCACAAAACCAACAACAGTTTGTTTCCATCCAGAGTAGAGGGGAAACAACTCTGAGCTGTGTTTTCAAGGTGTAGTGCAGGGATATGCAATTTGACCTGCCGTGAGCACGGTGTATTTTATTTAGAAAATTACCCGGATGTTTTATTTTGTTTCTGTGCCCGACATCCTGTCCCGCACTATCTGAATTGTGTTGAATTGCTGCGGAGCTCTCCGCTGTCCGTCAAAAATAGAAGCTCTGCGTATCTGCTCCAGAGGGCTGCGGACTGACGGAACTGGGACGGAGTAGGGACGCAGACGTTCTGCAGTCAGTGGAAATACACACATTGACTTTAATGGAAACCTAATGACTCCGTCGACGTTCCGGAGACGTTCCGCATCCAGTGGAAATTGCCGGTACTCCTTGACGCTGCGGGTTCGGCTCCGTCCTGCGGCCCTTTGCTGCATGTCTTTTCCCCTCTCTCTCTCTCCCCTTTCATGTCTTCATCTGTCCTATGGAAATAAAGACCTAAAATGCCCGAAAAAATTATCTTTAAAAAAAGAAAGAAAGAAAGAAAAAAAACATAATTATGAACTAATAAGCTTGGAGCTGAATGTGACAGACAGTCCAGGATGTCTGGAAGTATTGAGTGGCAGAATAAATATTTTGGGATTTTCATGGGATTTGTTGGAAATGAGAAAATTACAGCATATAACCAGCCTGTACATGTACATTTTCAATGCTGTGAACACACACCTCAATTGCATTGTTGTGGAGGCAGAAAAACCTCAAAACCTGGACAAATCAAACCAAAACGATCTACATGGCAAGATACTAGAAGATGTTTATTTGTAATTTGAGTGAACCGGCCCTTTAATGTTTATGTTGTTATTATTAAACTATCTAGCTATGCATTTGTCTAAATGTGGTGCATATAAATCATACTTTAAGTAAAGTGCACTGTCCCTGATAAAGTAAGTTAGAAAAATAACTGTTGCATATTTTGTCTCTTTCCTCGATTTTAAAGGATAGAATTTTGTATTTCACATTTCCCATAGGGATGCAACACAAAACACCCAAGCAGCCCTTCGTTTTGAGCAATCCTGACAGAGACTTTTTAAAGTAGGGCATTTCAAAACCAGACAACAATGGGAAATGTCTCTCTGTCTGCAGTTATCTACAATGCTGAGATGAATAATGGTATTATCTCAACACGTTGAACTATACTGATTGTTCAATTGAAAGACAATCACACAGTCTGTCACTTCTCCAGTGCTCGCCCCTCTATCTAATTCTGTCCTAAACACACACATGCATGTAGCTAAATAGGCCGCACCGGGAGGATAGGATGGAGAAATAACTGGGCTTTTTTTTTCTGTTGAGAACTCAGCGCTCAAACACACACATACACAGACATGCACCTGCACACGTACACACACAGACTTACACAAAGGCAGGGCTAGTATCCCCCTGAGTTTTCCCTACTGCTGCTACTATGAAAAATTTACACAGAAATGATCTCATCGGCTATTTTGAGCCCATCCCTGACCTAGGAATGTTTTAAAGAGCTAGTATCTCTCTCTGCACTTTGTGATGTTTGTCTTTATGTTTGACAAGACCCAAAAAACATTGAGCGTGTGTGTACATAAAACCATATGTTGTTGTGTGCCTCTATCTGCTTTATGATCTCTATGCTACAAAATTGCCTCTAAGTTGGACTTCTCATCTCATCTTACAGGCCCCACTGTATTGAAAGTCATCTAAAAAGCAGCCAATAGCTCATCTTTCTGTACATCTAGCAGCCACAAAACAGTGTATTATATAAATCAATATTTTGGCAAGATAGTTCTTTAATTTTTTTTTTAGAAAGGATACACACACACACACACACACACACACACAATAATATAGTAAGTAAGTTACAGAGACAAACATAAAATCAATTGCTTTTGAATGAACTCCATCAGCAAATTGAGTCAATTTCAGGTTTCTCTGTTCAGCGTCTGAAGCAAACACTCACCACAAACACTGCCATCCAATTTCAAAGCGAGAGTCAGGCTGCTCTTGAGATGAATACTGTGGGTCTGAAATGTTGTTGTTGGAGGCACAGGTCTGTCTGCTTGTACTTAGTTTCACACTGGTAATGGGATGGATTGCTCTATGCTTTTCTTTTTTTTACAACAATGAATTTCTTAAAATGTCCTTGTATATTGTGTGATTACGATGAAAGAAATAGCACCCGATCTGCAAAAAAAAGACTATTTGAATATTTTCTGGTTGTTTTCAGCACATTTTCAGGTCAAAACAATGTTAATGTGTGAGAGGAACAAACATCTAGCCTTAACTCAAGACCAAATAAGAGTCAAATATTTGTCATCATTTGTCATCATTTTCCTCTTAAGCAACATTAGAATTCATTTAAAGTCGTGTTTCTGAACACCTGATAAATGTCTGATATTCACTCTCCTTTAGGCTCTGTTTTCATATCCGTCAACTCCTGAGTATAATATTGGGCTCTTAGCTGCTAAATGCTCCACTTTGTTCACAAGTTAGTTGCTACATTTAAAAGTAATAGTGTACAGTTGGTTATCAGAGGTTTTTCACTGATAACAATAATGAAAACAGGTTGATGAAAGTGGTGAAAGTGAACTTAAACGATGTTCTGAAAGACAATAAAACACTCTGAGCTGAGCTAAATCTGAGGGGAACTGTAGGATGGGATGATGATTCTCTGTGCATTCATCACTACAAGAAACCCCTTTCACATTACACATTTGATCTATTGTATGTATGTTACAGATGTATTAACATACAGTAGATAGAAGGTACAAACCCTAAATTGCTCCCGATGGCTGTGCCATCGATGTGCGAATGTGCGTGAATGATTAGATTAGATCCTGATGAGCAGATTTGCACATTGCATGGTAGCCTCTTACCAGTATAAGCAGCATGTTCAAGTTGTTGGTTGAGGTGATGCAAATTTTACCTATTATATATACTGTTGGCAAAGCAGCACATTTCTAACAGATGTTTTATATGTACAATCTTGACCTGCAAAGTAATTAGTAGAGCGCTCAAATAAATGTCATTCAGAAAAAAACTAAATCTGAACAACATCTGGAATGCAATGGAGTATACTGCATATAGTAAGTATAAATTAGCATGGGATAGAAAAAACTCCAAGTGCCTCAGAGTTGTACCTTAGCAACATACTTGAGTAAATGTTAATTACTTCCCACTACTGTCTGAATGATGTTTTCAAAGAGATCATGATATAACACTGGTATGGTAAATGAGGCCAGCATATGCCATTTGATCAAAACCTACAACCAACAACATAATTTCCCATTCATTTAACACAGATAGTATCTTCAATTATGCAGATACCCTGAGATGTCCTAACTACCCTATACAACTGCTGATATCTGTAAATTAATGCGAGATCTGCAGAAGCTGGGAACGACTTCTCTTTCATTCAGCGTCCTTTTACAGTAAGAAATAGCTCTGTGGCTTGATTGACACTTAAGCCTCATCTTGATGAAGGTGAAAGAAAATATAATTACAGGGTGTGTGTGGACTGTAGATAAAAAAAATAGGCCAAGACATGTACTCACAAACAGATGCTCTAAAAAATGCACACATAATGCAGAAGGCAGATCAAGAAGGCTGCATATTGACAGGGCAGCTGTTACTGTAAGGTCATATGCAGAAGAATCTGAAATACTTTGATGCCATGTTTGCTCATTAATACCAGAGATGCACAGGGGTAGCAGTTATGACATGATGTTTACTACATATTAAATGCAGGATAGCATTGGAGATGATAAAGTCATAATTTTTTTAACGATGCATCCGGTATAATTCACTCATGATGTGAGGAGAAATTCCGCCAAAGCACCGTCAATTTAGTGTCTGAACGTTTGAAATCTAAGTAGGTTTTTTTATACTGTAGCTTCACCATTAACATGAAATGACCTGCTCAATGAGGTATAGAGCATGTTTTTCAATCGTATAGCGTGGGACATTCAAAAGGCAATCAAGTAAAACATTGTCTGTTTTTATAAGAGTGTCATACTTTAAAGTGCAACATGGTTTGGAGACATCTGAGAATTAATGTGCAATCAGTAATGAATGATGACTCATCATCACTGATGATACATGGCTGACGATAGATGAACATAATAACTCCCCACCCCCGACGCAGATTGATACTAAATTCATGCAAACGTACAGACCGTGAGCAGGTTTTTATATCACAAATTGATCAACTGACTGAGAAGACAAACATTAGTCTCTCAAAAAGCATTATGACAAGCAGTTATTGTGTTTTGTGGACACAAATAATGAGGGGATTACAGCCTCCCATCACACAAGGATTATGTGATAAAAGCATGAATTCAACTAAGTGTTTTCGTGGGTATTTAGCAAATGTCCACATTATTTTGCAATTCACTTTGTCTGTATTTCCATTTTTTTTAACATGCATTATTTCCATTTCCATTTATAAAAACACGGCACTCAAGTGACAACGTTTTTTGAGGGAATTCTTTGAGGTGTCAGTCAGCAGAGAGTAATGTGACATGTTGATTGAAATAAAAACCCCAAAAAGAAAGAACTATAACTAAAAATGTATTTATTGTGCCGAATTATCTACCTCTGGCCTGAAGCAAGGCCATGGAAGTTAGTTTTATAAGGTTCCAGAATGAATAGCAGAAAACAAATTCTTCTGAAAGGTGGAAAATAGGCCGTCACATCTCCTACTATGCTTACTGACAACACTGTAACAAAATAACTAGCATCAACGAAAAATAACACTTGTATTATCCTTTAAGGTCAAGGCAAGGTGTTGTTTGTGGTTATATGGGCACGTCTAAAGAAAAAAACTCATAAATACACAAAATGAGTTCAAGGTGGATGTATATTCACTCCCCTTACGCCCACACTTTGCACCATGTTATGTCAACCATGTTTTTCTATTTGTAAGTAATCCTTTTGGGATGGACACGTGTCTGCTACTGTGATGCCGTTATCTTTGAGCTCATTTAACAAAATTGAATCAAACCAGGCTGAAACCAGAGCGCCGTGACAACTGTAAATTCCTCAGTGTAAAAATAACACTGATTTAAAACTACCATGTCCTACCAAAAAGCAAAGAACAGGCTACTCTCATGACCCCTTTGATGCAGCCCAGACACAATCACAGAAAACAGCCACACATTTACTGTCAGAGGGCAAATAAACTTTAGATAAAAGTCATAGTTTGTTATTCAGAGCCATGGCGTACCTTCACAGTAGGCATTATCGTCTCGCAGTGGACGGAAGCCATCCTTACAAACACAGCAGTCTCCTGCCTCCAGGTTCACACAGTCGGAGTGCTCCACGCAGCTGTGGCCCTCTGAGCAGAAGTCATGACCTGCAGGAGGCACAGAGAGGAAAAGGTTGAGACCCAGTGGAGAGAAGAAGAGAGGAGTGATTTGAAACATATAGAGCTAGTGGAAAGGTTATGTCAGAGTATTACAACCTTTTCTCTGAGCATCCATGCTGTGGGTTCTTTCCAAGGCATATTTGGACAAAATGACACTAATATGCTATATTTTCTTCTGTTACCTTCTGACTCCATAATCTTGAGGGGGAAAAACCCCCCTTAAAATAATTTAACGGATACCGGAGATAAGTTTGATCCGAGCTAAAAGTACAAATAATAACATGAACACGTTTTAGCCAATTTCCTACAAATATTTGTATTATTGCTGGTTTTAGATTGATCTGCTACTTTACATGCAGCCATTGATTTCAGTTTTTGCCAAAAGAAAAACTGTAAAATAGGCAAATTAACAACTTAAAATGATCATGTTCCACCATACCTCTGCAGACTTTGCAGCATCTGTCATTCAAGGTGATCTGCTCCGACTCTGCACAGTTGAGTTTTGGACATGGCTCACTGGGGACCACTCGATGCATGGTCCGATCCTGTGATTGGCAGAGAAACAATCCTCACGAGTTACTTCTTAGGTCCACTCTGCTCCCCTTCCTTTGCTAAGGGGCTGGAGGTAATTATGAAGGTAATTATTCATCTAACGTGTTTCCTCTTTCACTCTCCCACTCTCTCTCCCCCCTGTGTGTTCATTACAAACCAATTACTCATTGGTCAATAGCAGATTTTTCCCAAACTACTTCTGGAAGGAAATAAAAGCTGCCTTATCCTCTCCTCCTGTTATCCTCAAGGCTTTACATCATGAGTCATGATGCATCTTTATTATACAAACAGTGAATCAATCTTTTGGATTATCCCTGCATGTGTGTTTAGTCAGAGTGTAAAACCTGATTAGGGTGTTCCTTTTCCCAGCATGCCTTTGGCAGGTCTCTCTAATAATCTCATACTTGTCCCTCTGACTGATGCTAATTTAGAGTCATTAACGCTAGACACAGTTGGACAAAGACAAAAAGCTCTTTCTATCTACACGTTTATAGTGCACACATATTTTACTTAAGGATCATTCTAAGCCTGTCTGTCTACAGGTCCATGAAGTGTCATGTCCTCGACTTGTACATACGGTACACAGAGTATGCTTATGTGAAATTCTGGAACAAACTTTCCCTAAAAGTCCCCAAACAACTTTCTAAACAAGCCGTACCGTCTACTTCTTGCCACCCAATACCCAAAACTTACACACCCCCCCACAGCCAGCAGGCAGACAGAAGATCAGAGACGTGACAAGCAGCTGTCAGGGGAAGCCTGCAGGAGTCTGCAACAGTAGGCTGACTGACAGCACTCCCCGTCCCCATTTCTTTGATCTGCCTGGGACTGCCAGTCAGTTAACTGGGAGTACAGATGGGCCAGGTGTGGGCAAGCAAGCCAGACAGCTGTCTGAAGCTGCAGATTCTAATGGAGCTTTGCAGAATTTATGGAGGAGCTGGTTGATACGATAGAGTTGGGTGATTAAAAACTTCAAATCACTTTTCTGTGATTGATTGGGCCTGCCTGGCATAATGTCATCAAGTGAATTACTCCCAAAAGTAAGCGACCCACCCATCTGGTGCGTCAAGCAGACAAAAGCAAATAACTCTGAATAATTGGGAAATGGATATTCATTTGGGACCACTGTGGTATCTGATGATTGGTACTGAAGAATGGCTGAGGCGTCCTATGATTGACAGGTGCACTGCTCTGGCCTGCAAATGTAAACCTAATTAGAGGGATTTGGCCAATTTCTTTACATCACAAAGAAAACGCTGATAGGCCAGATCAATGAAATGAGGTTTGATTTATCCTCTCAGGTTGGGCCAAGGTAGCTGTGGAATCAGTATTTAGTGAGCTGTCATGCACCGCTACATGGAAATTATTAGAGCTGAAGTACTTCAGTACTTGTTACATGAGTTATTGTCTCTTCTTGCAGAGGGTTGATAACATCATTTTGAATATATAAGTATATGAAAAGTGTGTTTGTTTTTTTTTATCTCTAGGTGTATGTGTGTTGACATGACTTACCCTGCATTCAAACAGCAGGCACCTGCCAGAGGAGTCGAGTACAGCCTTCTGATCACCCTCCACCAGCTCCCTTCCACCAAACAGGCAGACAGCTGGTAGTAGACACAGAAGTACCATCAGCATACACACAAATAAACACACAAACACATCAACAATAAACATAATAACTTAATAATAATAACTTTGTTTGTATAGCACCATTCGTATAAGAAATGCAGCAGTGCTTTACATTAGGGATCAACCAATACTGTTTTTTTAAGGCCAATACCGATTATTAGTAGATAATGAAACCGATAACCGATATTTGGAACTGATCTGCATTTACAGTGAAAATGAAAATATTTAAGTCAAAATTAAGATTTTCGAATGTTACAAACTCCAACACAAAACTTTGTTTAAATGCTTTAAGCAATTATTTAATAAATTAGAAACTTTCAACATAATGCACAGTAAAAAATAGTTGGATAGTGTTGTGGGCGGGACATTAAGTCAGACTCAGTGGTGAGTGAAACTAAAGCAGAGGGACAGACAGAGCTGTAGCGGAGTAGTGCACTTTTTAATGAATTAACTTTATCGGTGATCAGGCAAACAAAACGCCGATACAGATAATCTGCAAACTGCCAAAAAACGTCCCGATAATCCGCCAGGGCCGATAATCGGAACGCCACAATCATTGCAAAATAAGATGGAAAACAAAGCACACTTGATAATAGTAAAAAAATAATGCTCATGGAGATTTAAATTGTTGAGACGAAAACTCAGGAAGTATTTTTCCTGGAGTGCACTCTCTACCAATCTACAAAATGCACATAAAAGCAAATTGCTCCCTTGAAAAGACATTTCATTAATATCATATTTAACATTATAAGCTGTATTTTCTTTTTTGGTTAAATGCACGTGAATGCAGCACATGAAATAACCCCTCCAAAGATGTTTGCGACTTAATGCATGTAAAGATGCATATTGCTGTAGGATGTTTAGGATTATTATATATTATGTGAGTTCAATCTGTTGTTGAATTGATTGTTAATCAATTCTCATTTATACATTTTCTCAAGCTATTTAGTAAGCAACTTCTCATCGTATAAATTACACACATTTTTATCCCCTTGCAGAATATATTCATATTTAACCCAAATCTACATTTTCTATACTTGGTTGTGGACATGAACATTGGGCGGAACACTAAGGCTCTTATCTACCAGTCCTATTTTACATGTATGATACAATCTGTCCTGATTATTTACAGCTTCTTTTTTAAGTCCTCAGGTAAAATGAATCAAACAAATCAAGCTTATCAAACCCAATTAAGCAACTAAGGAAGTGATGAAATAATTAACATGTAGAGAGGGACACTGCGACACTGTGGATAATCTGTCTCATTTAACTGTGGGGTGGGGAGGGGTGCAAAAATAATCAGATGGGCAGAAAGTTTGTGTCTGATGGGCAGTTGGGGTCAGACAGATTCAGACTGATATGAGGATGAGAAATGATTGACACCGAAGGGCAGGCCCTATCACAAAGCGGTGTATCATGAAAGCGAAGGACTTCCGAAACAGCCATTTGACGTTCTACTTGACAGATCATCAAAAAAAAAAAAAAAAAAAACGGACTCAGAACTCCTCCCTGCAAGGCCTTGTGCTGCCAGATAAGGCTTTCATTTGGAGAGTGAATCATGTCTTTGTAGTGGGGAAACTTGCGGCACTTCTCTCCAAAGCGGGAGCATGCGTAATTAGCTGTGTGTTTGTCTACCTCGTTGAGATAAGTGAGCACAGGGGTGTTGAGTTTAAGGGGATTACCAGCTAGGTGTTTATATTTGTGTAACACAGCAGCAGATTCAGAGTCGTACTTTAAAACCCTTGTGTTGCAGCCACGACCCATGGGTCAGTGGAAATGATGCAGACACAAGCTGATTAGAATCCAAGACTAATGGTTTCTCGCAGATAAAGACTTAAATCTTGTCTATTATTTGCTTTGCAAGGGAAGCAGGAGAGCATCGGCAGCAGTGTGTGGGAGTGTTTGGTGATAAAGTTCTCATGTGAAGTCAGCTTGCACAAGATGTGGAGTGAGATCTCCAAAGAAATATTCTACATACGCAAAGTACCATTCATATGGTCTGTAATCTTCAATAAGTCACAGGTGATGACACTCTTATTAATACTGAATTAAGCTAATTAGTTCTTTTGTTCTATACTCTGACAGGCAGCTCTTTTCGCCTTTTAAAAGCAGAAATCCATCACATTTCTTTAAGTTTCATTTGGGTTAACACCAGAAGAATGATGGGGTGAGAAAAGCTAATATCCTCTGAAATCCATTTTTATTGAGAGGGGAATTGAGTGAATATTAGATGCAGAGTGCTGCAGTGAGGAGGCTAATAAGAGTTCATTGCTGAACTCAGAGTCTTATGGAAAAAAACAGACCCTGTATGTAGAATATGTGATGAAACTGAATTTTTATGCAAGAACGTATTAGTGCTCAAAAGTTTAAAAAAATGGGCATTTAAGAAGACACTATCGTCAATGAGAGTGTGCATCATTTTAGGCATTTGACATTCCTGTCGTCTTCACTTTCTCACATGTCTGCCATAAATAGGAAGTACTTTACATCACATGCAGCGATCCCAGATTTACTGGCTCATGTCTGTGTGACTGGTGGCCATCTGTGTTTTGAAGCCAGCTAGTGAATAATTGATAGGTCCATGTATATGCAAAAGGACGGACTCATCTCAAGAGGCATGTTAGGAGGTAGCTTAGCAACACACAGCAGAGCCCTGGTCAATTGTCAGGCAGCCCTTGTGGAGGTGTGATGTGTGCTCTAAATCTGGTGTTGGAGGTTGTTTTGCTGTTGTGTGTGCGTGTTTGTGCGCAATTGTGGGGTGACGAGGTTAAGGGTACTCCACTCACGCTGGCATTCCTTGCAGCAGGCACCCTTTACGTAGGCAGGCGCTGTGCCTGCCGGGCACTGAGGAGGAGGGCAGGAGATGGCCTCACATTGCACCGTGCCATTCTGGTGAAGAGAGAGAAACACAACACGTTGTTTAAAGAGTGACTATAGGCCAACGAATACTGGGTTTTTCAGGCTGATATTAATAGATGTTACATCAGTAAGAAAAGAAATACTTCTGCAGATATTCTCATTTTTATAGACAAATATTTTTGACAAAGATCCCTTAAAATTAGTAACTACAGAATTGTGACCAATTATATGTACATTACTAACCAAGACATTACAACTGAAAAATAAATGCACTGTCTAGTGGACACAAAATGTAAAGGAGACACGTTTTCTAAACAAAAATGCCAAACATAAGAGAAATTTCTTTTCTTTTTTTCTCAGCATTTAAATTTAAGCATTATAAATGTTGGTGTGACTAGGCCTCCTACTTATCCCCCAATCTGTTGCATTTTGTTAATATGCTGGTAGGGAGGATTCTGGCAGAAATCAAGGGTATGCTTAATCTTTAAAACAGTAGAAACCCTATGTCTAATATATTTTAAAGAGTTTAGTTCAGATTTTTTAAAGTGGGGTTGTATGAGGTACTTATCCATAGTCAGTTTATTACCTATAGTAGATGGCGACCGGCACGCCCCCAGAGTACCGACACAGAAGCTAATTAATGTATTTAAACGTATTTTAGCCACCTAAAAAAATCTATATCAGTTTAAGTGTACGCTATATCAAGAATATTTCAACTGCTTTTCCTTGCCGTCAGACACCCCTTTCCGATGGGAAAGTGAAGCTATTATATTCTTCTATGCCCCACTTTAACAAATCCCTATTCCTTTAATGCTATCTCCTTTTCTCCGGGTTGTGCCTGTAATTAACATTGCTTCCACGGATGAAAGCTCTGTGACAGCAACATCTATGAACCTGATCCACATAATTGATAACATCTTAATGCATGACCTTTGAATTTTAAAGGTCAGAGCTAATTGCCGCACATAAGGTAAGGAACATATCCCATCTAATTCCTTAATTGCAGCCAAGGAATGGCAACATACCGTTTCTGGCGAATGAAGTGATTTCATTGGATGAGTGGGCAGAACAAATCCCTGATGATAATTATCATCTGTCAAGAACAATTAGGTGTGGTGCACTGAGAGATATGTGATTTCCCATTTTTTTTGCATCTTGGGTAGCGGTGCGCAAAGGCATCTCATTGGCTGGTTGGAGGAGTTCAGTGGCAGGGAATGAGTTTTATGTTCCAAAGCTGAATAGACTACGGGGGTGAAATCTGTTTGCTGATGTGCCAGCCCCAGATCTCCAATCGCTTCTAATTCTCTTTTTGGCAATTATTCACACTTTGTATGTATGTATGTATCACAAAGTAGACCCTTGAGAGAATAAAGCATTACTAAGCACTGTTGTTGATGTGTCTAATCCTGACTACTGTGGAGGTTTTCTATACAGTATGCTTTCTCGGGTAACTGGGGCAACCCGCCTCTAATGCAAGGAAATAATGAGAATACAAGCTGTCGACAATGGGGCCCCTGCACTCTGCACCTCCACCCTACCAAAACACACCCACACACACCCCCACCTTCACACACTTGATGAACAGGGGGAGCGAAACAAAAGCCAAGACCTACAATGGGAGCAACAAACGTGTAAATGTAGACACTCGCATACACAAAACTTATGCGTGCACACAGACACAATACAACACACAATGTTGCAGACATGATAAAAAATGCATGTTCTCCCTTTCTCTCAGGCACACACACGCAAATTCGCACACACATACACAAACACGCATATCTATTTATCTTATGACATGCATACATGCCTGTAAACATGCATGCAACAGCCACACAATCACATGCAGTATGACAAGCATATAATTCCAAACTCAGTGTGTTCTTTCTCACACACACACACACACACACACACACACACACACACACACACACACACACACACTTAATTAAAATGGAATACCCTCCCTTGCTCTTTATTACTCTAACATACACACCCATTTACCCAGTGTGTATACACACACACACACACACACACACACACACACACACACACACACACACAGAGTGAGACCCCACCGTGCATGTGCAGTTCCTGCAGCCATCTGTCCAGCCCTCATCCTCCCTGTAGACGACCCCCTTGACGCTGCAGGTTCTCTCACAATAGCAGCCATCCAGCCCATTCATCTTCTCCTCCGCCCTGGACAGCTGCTCTCGCCATCCCCCCAAAAAACAAAAGGCAAGAAGGAGAGAAGATGAGAGTCGACCTCGTTGTGTGTCTATATTCACATGTAGAAAGCAGAGCTTCAAAAGCAAACCAATGGCATCACAAAAGTAAGTCATTAAGCACCATTAACCCTACTTACACACACAGTCTCTGCATCACAACAGAAAAGACTTCAACAATAGCCAACGTCTAATGTTAAGATGTCACTGACCGCCTGTTGCAATGTATGTTAATGACAGAAGCAAACTGACATGTGGATATTGTATGCTAAAGCACAATTTGCCATTGTAACAGTTCTTTTAAAATGGTGTTTCTTTTATAGGATAATGCTACATTTGGGGAATAAAGGCCAAATTAAGACATGTTATATTACATTACATTACATATTACCTTGCTGGATGTTTTAGCAAGAATATCCTGCAGTTCCATGATTTTCTGCACAAGTCCGTGGAAATCATTGCAGGTTGGGCATGCTGAGATACAAGAGACAATATAGCATATTGTTATATTAATTACCTGCAACTATGGTAAATTATGATGTAAATTCAGACAGTTGTGGTTATTTCAAGAAATTGCGATATCACTAATATTTTCTAATGTTAACTTAGATTTTAAGAAAATAGGATTTAAAACTCAATATTACAAAAATCCTGGCAAAATCAGTTATGGATAACCATCTACAGCACAAACATGTAATTTAACTATTTATTATTTATTTACTTGACATTGTCAACAGCTCAGTGCAATTTCTCTCTTCACTTTCTATTATTGGAAACATATTCTGAAGTGTCTTCTCTGCAAGAGGACCTCGTTTACAGTAAACTGTAGTAAGCAGTGTCCTCTGGCAACTTTTGGATGCGTGGGGACATAAACTCAGTGTGAAAACCATTTTAAACCATGTGATGTTTGTGTGTCTTCCCTGTCTGCCGCAGCCACGATGGTGGGACAGGTAAAGAAAATAGTGCCACCTACAAAGATGTAGTATCATCATAACACCAGATAAGACAAAGGATGCCACTGCACTAGGAAGTAATCTTTGGTCAAAAATTGCATACTAAACGTCATGCTGAACTGAGATTTTGATTAATTAATAAACTTTTTTAAATGATTTAATTTCTTAAACGACTAGGATTGGTTCCTCATACAGACTAACTTCAGGCTGTGGACTAGGGGTGTAAGAAAAAAATCGATACACTTGAGTATCGTGATATTTTATTTTGCAATACTGTATCGATTTTCAAAAAGGCAATATCGATTTTTTTTTACGTTCAAAAATATTCATGTAAGACAGTGGTTCACGTTTATGTTGTGTTTAAACCCCCTACCGCTAGATGGCTATGCTGAGAGTTGCTGATAGTGCCTAGCAGTGGCTGACTTTTTGCTAGAAGCTAACAATGTAGCTATGGCTGAACTTTGGCCTACTTTAGCATATACAAATTTGCTCACTATGAACCTGTGAACCACAATCCCAAACTGGCAGTTTGATTTTCTGTGTACTGAATTGTTTACCTAAAGTAAACTTCTTTGACTTTTATGAACATCATGTCTTTTTTAAAAATTATACTTAAAACAAATCCCAATATATCGCATTATGTACAGTATCAAAATATATTGCAATATATTGAATCGTGACCCATGTATCGTGATACGTATTGTATCGCCAGATTTTTGCCAATACACAGCCCTACTGTGGACACGTTAACATTCATACAATCATTAAAGATTGCTTTGCCACTAATGTTTGATATACAGTATGTTCCACACTTCCTCAGGAGAGACTATGGGAATTATCCCCCTTACTGATTGGTTGACTATTTACATAACCTTAAATTAAGTTTTATCGAGGGAAAATTGTTTCTCAATTGCTAAGCTGTTTTAAAGCAGTTTTACTCCAGTGGGTATATAGTATTTTTAAGAATTTAAATAAAAAAGCAAATCAGTGCAATCAAGTGAATTGCAAAATAAGTACCAGAAGTCATTTAAATTAAATGAAACAATCAATGAAATGCTTCTTTAATGTGTTAAGTAAAAAGGCTGCACTCACTTCTGTTCAGATCTGGACACTGTGAGATGTAACCCTGTGGCATAACCAGGATCTCCACATCCTGCATCACTCCCTGCAAACGCAGACACACACACCAACAATTTCAATTAAGAAGAACACCTCACAGAAGGCAGACATGTTAATGTTTAGTAAGTGGATAAGGACCGTGAGGGGCAGTGGTGGCTAAGTGTTCTCACAGTACATTTTCCACCTGAGACAACATGGAACCAAAAAGTACGTGGGACATGCAAACACAAAACCAACAACCCCGTTTATGAGAGCCTTGGTAACTGCTGCAATCATAAAACTGGTTACAGTGAAACAGCAGTGAATCCGAGAGTGAGTGCAAATTTATTTTTCAATCTGAGGAGTGAGAGACAGAGAAGTTAGTTGTGAGATAATATGTCACCTAGGTTGTTTGGATGAATCATCTTATAACCGGACAGCAACAGGAAGTTAAGTGACCCAATGATGTGGGAGTTTTAGGAGATGGAATTCTTAGTTTTTCCTCCAATCTCGTCTGATATAAACAGGAGATACAGATTCAATTTGATTCATAACACCCAATTGATAGCCTTTCGTCCTGGGGCTGAAACACCTACATACACACACACACACACAGACGTATACACATACGCACACAGATACTCTGTCGCCATGGTAACCTGGGCCATTTCATTCCTTGAGTGCATTTATTTCCCTTACAGAAGTGGAGCGGTGCAACTTAGGAGAAATTGTTTTTAAATTGTCTTGCCACTTCAATTTACCATCCATAAATTTAAAATCCTGCGGAAATGATTTGCTGATTTTTCACGGCAACGTGCTGAAATGGAAGCATTTGGAGTTGTGTCCGTCAAACTTGTAATGAAACCATAAGACTATACATTTAACTGCAGCCATCACACTACACTACAGTAAACATCTGAACTGTGATTAATACTGTGCCATTACTACCTATGCTTTTTGGACAGTATGTAGTTTAAGTCAGTGAAATAACAGAGCGTCTTTATCTTCAGTAATGTGACATATTTACAAAAGGGATTTAAATCAAATCGTTTGGATTCTACTAGATCACTTATAAATGGGCGTCTTAGCGACTATGGTGTGATACAAAGTTGAACAGAGATAAGGAGCTGTAAATGATCTAAATTAGACCTCAATTACAAACAAGTTATATTTAAACACAGGGATACAGGATTAGAAATTGAAAAATGTTTTTATTTCCCTGTATCTTTAAGCAGAGCCTGTGTTCACTATCAAAAAAGCAAACATTTTGAACTCTCCAAAGTGGTTCCTCTGTGTCTGTGACACTCAGTATACATGCAATAACTTGTGGGATCTCAATGGTTTTCCCATCTGTACCGGAAACAAAGTGATAGCTGAATCACTTCTAATGCAGTAACATACAATTTCTACAAAATGCAAACAATAATGGGAAGATAATATCCTGCTAGATAAAAAAATAACTCCAGAATGAAATCTGATATGCATGTTTCAACCGTTGCGGTTTCTTTTGGGATTGCCTGAGATAACAGTAAATTGTTTTCAGCTTTTCAAATTAGGACGTAGAACAATTTGCTACATCAGCATACAAATCCACTACAAATGACACACCACCGATGAAATTACAAAATTGTGTCACCAGATAAGTAAGATAAAATAGATTTAGCTCTCTTACGATGTGCGTGGACTGTAAAGAAGATGTGCAGATACGCTCATTCTGATTAAAGTCTTTACTATTACTGTTCGGGATGTGGTTTTCTCATCTTCAGCTAACACCCAGACAACGACTGTTTGTGTGAGTGCATGTGTACTAATGAAGCAGTGGGTTTTAAAAGGAGACATGGATTCCTAGCAACTCATCAAGGCTTTAGAGAGGGGCGAGGAGGAGAGATGCTGCTACGTGACAAGATTAGTCGGTGACCTCCACGGCTTCTTTCATCTACCAATTAACACAGCGGAAATTCAACTGCTAGGACACAATGTGTAAAGCACACACACAGACGCACGCATGCACACACGCACACACACACACACACACACACACACACACACACACACAGACACACACACACACACACACACACACAGACACACACAGGTATATACATACACACATCACCACTACATCAAGCACAGAGCGAGTCACCAGCAGACTGATTAAAATAGTTATAGTTGCTGCTACTGACATTTTGCCCCAACATGTCTCCCCAGGTGGGACATTTTAGAGTGCAGTCCAGTCTGGGAGAGGCGATATATGTCTCCCCGCCTGATAAACAATACTATAGACTAAGCTTAATGAGCATAGTCCAGAGGCTATTTAATGATTTCTCCCAAATCAGCGGTGTGGGATTGCTGAGATAATTGCAATAGGCTTAGCTGCAGACTAAGAGAAAGGGAAAGAACAATGACAAAAAAGTCAATTCCTAGGGTAGGCAGAACAACCCTCAAATTAAAATGGTAAGCCTTGAAAAAATGCACACAATTAAATCCAACAGCAACAATAAATAAAACCAAACAAGCCAAACAAAGAGGGAGAAGATACAGTATAAACCAAGATTGAGTGCGGGGGCTACAGCTGAGATGCATTACTCGTTCTTGCCAATCTGAATCATTTATCACAGATCAGGCATCAACATTCATACTCTGAGAGGGGAGTTTTTACACCAGTGCTAACCTTAAAGAAGCCATGAGCAGCGTTTCTCTGTCCGAGCCAGAAGGAAGCATCCTCAGGTATGTCCATGTAGGGGGCTTCCACGACACGCTCGTAGATCCTGCAAAATACAGAATGTTCTGGTAATGTTATATTTTTTTATTTCTATTTTCATTAATTTAGAATAACAATTTCCCCATGCACTGCAGGTCTTGCCCTGTTAAATCCTTCTTTTAACTCTTTCCCTGAGGAGAGTATAGATAGCCACCTGCTTTCCTTGATACACATGGTGTTGCCGTCTGCTCCTTTTATTGTGCCAGGGAGGATCTTCACACACAAACAGTGACACCCTTTTTGTACAGCAGATGCATGTATGACTCAAGGTGCGTTTGACCTGCATTGAATCCATTCTTTTGAGACAGTTAAAAGAGGTTACTCTCTGGATGTCACTGTCCACAGAGACTCCAGTCTGTGGTCCAGTTGCTAAACCAGAGAATTACACTTAATTACACTGAATAATTACCAAATAAGTTTCAGTTTCACCTTTGTCCATAAGTATGCTCTCTTCTTTTCTCACTTGCCCTCCTCTTTCGGGGAGTTGGTTTAATTATGTGTAAACTTTAATATCATAAAATTATTTTTCCATCCCTGTCAGAAAGGCCAGTTCACCAAAGCAGGGCAGCATCCCACCAGCATTAACACCTGATCAAGAGGGGGGAAGTGAAGGAGGATTGTCTGATACGAGTTGACCCATTATTATAGATTAATGATGCAGTATTGACACGCGTCACTGTGGCAGTCCGAATAGGGTATATGAGACAATGATGTGATCCCTCAATGGCTTCCCACAATGAGGCACCTGGCCAAGCTAGTCACCATTATTATACTTAATGGTAGCTTCAAAACGGAAAGTACATACTTTCAACAAAATAATTTCACCTTTGCATTCTTTGTGTGTATTGTATGAATGGGTCTAAAACATTTTGAGCAACTGTATAGATCTAAAGTCTAAAGACTGTTTTGTTTCACAACAATTATAGAACAGGAGTGTTGCATTAAAGTGTCATGACTGATACATAATCCATTTAATAAGGTCCGTATCGGGGCTGATACCAATCCGTTATACGGGATTGGTGCATCCTTAATTTAGTTAGTTTTGGAAACACATCTGTATTTTAAGTTTAAATGACTTATAAAACTGGATAGCCTCCCATACAGAAGTATTCACCCAAACTACAACAAGTTTATTTAATATTTTACTGAACACAACTAATATATATGTTCATCCCCAGCATCTTACCTGTTACAGTCGACATGTAGTATAACATGAGAGGCGCTGACGGCCACAGAGACCTTGTGCCACTGGTCATCATCCAGGCTGTAAGGGAACACCTCAGTGTGGGGCTGTTGGCCTTTGGTACGGTAGTGAAGACGCACCTCACTGCGCTGGCCACTGCTCTCCAGCTCCAGGAACCTGCAGTATCAAAGTGCCAGATGACAGTTTCTCTGAAAATTTGCATTCCCTGCATTGTCCAGTATGTCTTGTTGTGTTAAAGTCTCATTACTGGAACTGCATCCTTGTGTCAACTCAGGGCTCCTCTCAGCACAGTGCTGAGAGTTACACGTCACTCATTTCCAAGCAGTGTACATACATCTCCTCAGATTTGCAAAACCATTTAGAATGTAATCACATCACTAGTCAAGCATAATGGTGCTATATGGCTGTTAAGTGCAACATCAGCAATACACAACAATAGCCCACATGTAGTGGTTCAACTCTTTACATTGGCGTATTAGTATTCTAACAGAATCCCCTTCTCCACACCACTGAGATTTACCCAGCATAGTGACACTAATGGAAAGAGCTGCCAATACACACTCATCACCTCTCCCCTTAAATACAGACTTATTTAAGCTAGACTCATTTGCTGGAAACATTATTCAAAAGAAAAATAAACAGTCATGCAAGTGCAGCAATAGAATTGATTTATCTGCAAACCAAATCTAGATTTACTCTACCCCAGCCATGCAGCCATTCATCTCGGCTTCTTAAATGCACTAGCTAACACTTCTGACTCTGAATTAGTCCTTGCCATGTTTACAAATGATACCACACAGTGCTGCTTTGTTGCATATGAATAGCTGGGAAAGCTAATCAGCAGCAGGAAAAGTCATTAACGTCCCCGTGAGCTCTCTTCTCAGGACTGACTTTAATGTACAAACTGTTCAATCAACGCATTATGTGGATTTAGATTGCTGTTCTGATCATCCAACGGCTCAGCTACCACAAACTAATGGAAAACATTAGCATGCTAACTGCAGATAGTGTCTCATCAGTTTTCGATCCACAATTCCAGATTTAATGTTTGGATCGTTGATGGACTGTGAATAATGAGTTGGCATACAGGGTTATTTGCTTTGTTTACTCGACTGGTGTGTAAAACATCTAAATGCTCATCAAATACAAATATTCAGGGTTCAATCAACATATTACAAACTGCTGAACAGACAAAACAGAGAGTGGTTCTAAATTTAGAAAACAAGTTTAATTATGGTTTATCAGTGGAGCTTTACAAACAGCTTTACTGTACTTCTTGTGACATTACGAGCTCTAGTTCTATCTCAAATTAACTCACTCACACACACTGATTTGAAAATTTGATCTCTATGCATTACAGTTATATATCTGCAAGTATATCCAAATAAAAAATGTGGTTATATTATACAACATATCTTAATCATATTATTATGTGAAATGTTAACTGATCATACCTGTTCTCAGAGTGATGAATAGAGAGGATGACCCCAGAGTTTAGGTGATCTTGTTTGAGGGTCGCCAGCACAGTAAACTCATTCTTGCCTCTCAGCTTCTGGACCATTTGCTCTGAGACTTCAACAGGAGCCATCACTTCCCTGGTAGACCCTGGAATGAAGACAGAAATATCCAATATTATGTAAATGGCTAAATGGTAAATTACTGCATTTATCTAGCGCTTTTATCCAAAGCACTTTACAATTTGCCTGATCTTCACCCATTCACACACAGACACTCACACACTGATCATCTGGAGCAGTTTGGGGTTCGACATGTGGACAAGAATAGGGCCTTTGGTTGTTATTATTTGTACTATCATATCAAGTATTCACACAATTAAAGGTGGAGTCTGCAATTCTAAGCCAATACACTTTTTGTCAAATTCAGCGAATATCTCCTCACGGTCCCCTAGCTGTCTGTTTTCTGTGTGTGCTGAAAAAAAAACAGGTGTTCATTCACAGCCCTAACTCTGTGAATGGGAAACAAACAAAGTGGCTCAAACCAAGCCACACAACACTATTCCATTTGTGGTTGTGCACGGGAAAGGCCATGGATGTATAAAAAGAAAAGCAGTGGGAGCAAGAGGGATGGTAAAACTGGCACATGCAAACGTTTTGAAGGAGCACTGAAGGGAGGGGTGTATATCTCTGTGTGTTGAGTTCCATTTATTTATTTATTTTATGTTTCTCCAGAATCGCAGACAACTTTAAGTTCCTAATGGAGATGGTACTGACATTTTCAAGATACAAGAAGACAGGAACATTTGAGACTAGAAACCATTGTTTGGGATTTCACAGGCCATAAGCTATAAATATTTGATGTATTCACATCTTGTGACACTCCTGACGAATTTTAATTCATAAATAAAAAATCAAGACGAAACCCACTAAACACTAAACACACTTACGCCAAACACTTTGTCCAATAAAGCTGCTAAAATCATATTACTCAGATTTGCAAGTTGGTTGACCATTTGGATCTTAGACCTGTTTTGATAAAAGGTTAATATGACCGAAAGACTTCTTAAAATAATGATGGGGATATTTGTAAAATTAGGGCATTAGGAAACTAGTCAACCACTTTGAAGCTTAAGTGGTTTCAAGATCAGGTCAGGTCATTAGGATCAAACAAAACTTGAAGTCATCCACCTGCCAAAATCATTGGATGACAACTTAATGCTACCAAATATTGTAATAACATTTAGCATGCATCAGCTATCCTGAAATTAGATCAATGGACTCGAGATACGAAGCTAAGCTTTGCTGAAGAAGAATTGAAAGGCTAATGGTGCTGGTGTGGATGGGAGGGCATTTTCGGTGTGGTTAGCTCGTAAGCTCCTGTTTGCATCAGGGTGCCCCGTTCCTCCTCTCCAACTCTACGTAGATGTCTATGCTACTTTAATGGAAGCATCAATAAATGATGACGTTTCTCAGAAGCAATCACATCAAAGAGTTCACTTCCAGCTGTGGGATGCATGCAAGAAGCCCTGGCACGCTCAAGTGCTCCAGGAAGCTAGCAGGGCAGCTTTTCCTCAGTGTATTAACATTACTTCCAGCTCGTGGGTAAGTAACCAATTAACACAATGCAATGTGAAACAGCAAGTAATGTCTTGATGACAACTGGCACTCACAGTGTACTCATCAGTTATATAGGATACACTGACAGCATGGTGAAATGAGGTGCATGTTTTCATACTTCTTCGCTGTGGACTTACCATGCTAGCATTAGCTTTTTTTCCCTAATGGAGGCTTTTAAGCCCATCAGGGACATATTTTGAGTCATTTCTCTTTTAAAAAAAATGCTCACTAGATTTGACGCTCACCAGAGTACTGAGAGGAGATGCACAGGGCACAGTTTTATACATTTTGCATTGCCAGTGGAGTATCATTCCAGTGTCATTGGCTGAGGTGGGATAGATGGTCCAATGACTGAAATATAGAAATTCTGCCTAGCAATTATCTGCTGTCGTCAACAGATCCCACTTAACCCTACATGGTCGGCGCTGTCGCAGACGACAGAAAAACCCGTCAAAACCCTTATGTTTCGTTTGCTTCACGACTTTTGGACCGTCTCGCCGTAGCGCTAGCTGATTAGCCGATAACTTGTCCTTTTCATAAACCTATTCTGTGTCTTCATAGTCATTCCAGAAGCTTACAAATCCGGCCATGAAGACGGGGACTTTTCGGAGCCTGTGCGGAGACTATAAATCCACAATTGAACGGCTATTTTCTGTGTTTTGTACCAAACAGCGATCTATTTTTCGTTAGATGGCAGCCATCTTTGATAAGGGCACTTAGACTGACAGTTTTGTTGACCAATCAAATGAAGTAATGTGCCAAAAGAGTTTGTAGATAATACATTGAAGATGACACAACTAACTTTTGGGATAAAAGCGTTTTATGGGAAAAATCTACATTTTTTATATTTTTGTTAGTTACAGAGTTTATTTCCCTTTCCCCTGATTGCCAACACCTAGAAGAACACTTTTCAAAAGCCAAAAGGAACTTCCATTATTGTTCTCTGTGTGATTTCAATACATTTGTGTGAGATTTCATGACATCCCTGCAGCATGCATATTCTGATAGCCCAGGTTCTCCTGAAAGAAATTATGTATATAACTTGATTGTGCATAACAGGGTTGAGGTTATACAAGCATTAATACACAAGGAGACCAGGTGAACAAAAGACTGGAAAAAATGGTTTAGACCTAACCAAATACAAATGACCACTGTTGACAATAATCTCAGAAATGATAGGAAATTATTTATGCTTCAACGGGGTGTTTTGATGCAAGTTACTGAATTCTAATCAAAGCTACAGTTGGGTGTCTTGTACGATGTCTATGACCGTATGCGCTCGTAAGTCTATTGCCATGCCATGTGTTTAACAGAGAGTACACAGACATCTCAATCATGAGCAACATTAGCGCAGTGGGAGCAGGTGTCAGGGCGGGGTCCATACTGAGAGGATGTTGGTAAGGCAGGGGGGGAGGGATGGTGAGGACTGAGCAACCTTTTCACTGGGCTGCTCCCAGCTTGGCGGCCATGAGCCTTTGATCTATGAGTGGATGACTCTCATCACCAGTCTTAATACTTGGAGGGAAATGTAGTTGCTTTAAATGGGACTTGGAGGGTGGAAACATCTTCTCATTTCGGTGGAGTGATAAGATTGGTCTGTGTAGAGTTGCCTTTATGAAAAGCATGATGATCTCAACACTCTTGACAGGCATTCAAACGAAGATTAAGACAGCTATAGTGGTAACATCTCTGCATTCCTAAAATCATACATGAAAGAGCAGTAAACAAGTTTGTGCTATGATGAGAGGGCCAGCTTTCCCTTCTGCCAAATCAATGTGGTCCTGCTGTGGGGGCCTTTGGTCGATTATCTATTGGCAGGCGCCTCGATGGGGCAGCCACCTGCTACTAACTACCACTCTGATGTGAGATACTGACACAAAATAGCTTGAAAATGATGATCTAGCACATAAAATTCCAATCAGCACATTTTTTTTCAGCACAATAACACAGCTCTTGTCATCCATCCTAGTTGTGTACAGGCTAAGAGGACTGGCTGATTGTGAGAATTTTATCAGCTGACTAGAGATCTCCATAAGCCTCAAGCTCAGTAGCATCCCTAGGAAGCGTAGCTTTTGGCTACAGCCTAATCTTATCTCCTGGGTACACTGTGCTTTAATGGTTACAGTCAGGCTACACTTCCCATCCCTAAGCTTGATTTCTAATCTTAAACTGTCTATTATGGTCTTATTTTGTGTGACCCCTAGTACCCACACAGCTGTGATCTCCTTACACTCACCGCATTTTCATGGATGTATATTGGCAGGGCTGCACCAATCATTTGCTCTCACATTTAGCATTTAGAACAGGTGCCCTGCAGCACAGCTTGAGAGTCCAGATACACCCAGCTTTGCCACAATCCTTTTTTCACACACTGCTTTCACGTTTACCTGTATTTACAGAAAGGTTTTGTCATGGAAAGAGATAGAGTTTTCCCTTTTTTACCAGCAAAAAGAACATACTCTGAAGGACATGCGTAAGTATATTTTTATGTTCATTACATGTTTGGCTTCTAATATAATAATTTCCCAGAGGAGAATACTAATATTAGATAAGAAGATCATAGACACTTTCATATGTGAATAATGAGGACTTTCATTATTTGGTCTCCAGTGGATTGGCAGAACAAAATAAGACCTTTACGTCTTTGCAACAATTCTTCAACAACATTTTACAAAAAAGCCATCTCTCGACCAGTTAAGAGTGAGTGAGCCGTGAGAGGCGCTAAACACATAGGGCCAGATGTACGTACATTTGCGAATGTAGCGTTATCAGCGCCATGGCCAACCCGCAGAAAGCGCATGCTGTGATACTTCAGTTTACGTCGTATTTGTCAAACCTGCAGTTCATCGGGTAATGAGCGCCTTTCTCCGCCCACTATACCGTAAATTGCGCTGTAGCAAAGCATTACGTACTTGTGCTATGATACGGCTGAGTGCAGACTGCGATATTCCCACTGCTGATGCTATGACTGTTTGAAATGATCCTGATGCCAATATTTGTAATGTAGCGAGGAGTTTAACAACTGCTGAAATGGAATGTGAAAGCTGAGTCGGAGATTCAATGTCATCTTTGATTTCTTCCAGTAACTGTAATATTGCATGGCTGCTTAATCTGTAAAGCTTGATTAATTTTGTGTTCACTCAACTGAAAAAGTGTGATTCTTGTGGCAAAAATCTTTTCAGCTCGTCTCCTTGGCCTATGTCTTTGTCTTGCTCGGATTACTGCTGCCATTTCACCAGGAGGCATATGCGAAGGAAACCCGCTTGCGGCTGGTTTACACCTGCTTTTAAGAGGCGGAGAATTTTCACCGCAAAATAGAGGCGTGCTTTCATGGGCGTTTTTTGTACATACCACGGTATACACAATTAGGCGCACTTTACGCTTCCCCTCCCATCTCTTTATGGGAAACTCCCACTTTCCCCTTGACCCTCCCGTGAATGCATATGCATGACACGGAAAAGCGCAATTTGCCATTTTCAGTTCCCGCGACAGGCAGTCTGCGCTTTTACCTCAGTGCGGCATGTTTGTACATACCTCGCCATGCTTTTACGCGCACGTTGCGAAACAAATACACCTGAAGTGGGTGCAAAAGCGTTAGTACATCTGGCCCACATAGAGCCAAGAGGGGCCTGGATAAACACAGTGATCTAATCAGCAGAGGAAGGAACACAAAACTAGGATCATGTAAAAGTTTACTACTATTCTTATTGCATAATGTTTTCATGACATGATCAACATGATGACATTCAAAACAACACATCTTATCTGCCGGCCTGAGCACAGAGAAGGATATGTGTGGGAGGTTTAGGCAACAGACTATCTCTCCAGAGGGATTAGAGTAATGATAAACTCTCCACCGGCAGGAAACTTCAAACCCTTCATTATTGTCAACACACATGCTAAAACACATGTACATACACAAACAGGTGTAGAAAATGGACACACACAGCCACTATGCTGCAGACATTTTGGCTAGCCTACAGCTCCAAACAACCATTGAGTCAATACAAAGAAAGACGGCCACAAAGATATGCAGAATTATAGGCTAACACACACACACGCACACACACAGACCCCCAAAAGCTGGTTCTTGGAGCTCCTAAATATTCCACCACGCTCAGTCAATCTGCATTCGGCGGCCCGTCTCCTACCACTGTGTCTCCACTCTCCTGGAACAAATACTAAACCGAGCCAAGGGCACCTCTAGGACTGCTTTGGCCAGCAATTTCTTTCCAATTCTCAGATCTCCTCCCCAGTGACCGCGTGTCTGACATTCACACATACACAATGCTGATGACAGCCTTCCAGCCACCCAACTGTATAACTGTATATGTATAATATCTCTCCCTCCATGGTCACCGGTGCTCCTGTGTGGAACGTAGGATCAGGCTTGCCTCAGAAAGCAGCAAGCAAAGCAGGCTTTGACCACAGGGAGTTGGGGATAATGCCAGTCAACAGTTTGGAAAGGTTGGGTAACTTTTTGGGCAACACAACAAAATACACTCCAAAAACTAAAGTGTACATCGTAGGAAGTGGGATAATCTTATATTTAGATTAAAAACCAGTGTGGACTGAATTATCTAGTGTTGACTAAACAAGGCTGTCTGACTTAATTCAGGTAAATGTCACCGGCCATGTGATGTATGTTAAAGATCCACCACAAGATCACACAGAAAGTCTTCATTGAGTCCTGAAAGTCTTGTTCTCCTAAAACAATTAAATAGATCTGCCACGCTGTACAATTTTAAAAAATAAATAAAAATAATAATGTTCCCATACAAATCGACAAGAATGTTCAGAAAATGGGTGACAGAACAAGGCAGATTGGGACACTACATTGCCAAGAACAAATCCATTTGATTCTTCTACAGTATTTCTGAAAATTCTAGAAAGAACATGCCTCTGCTTTAGAACCTCTTATTTACATTTTTCAAGTATATCCTAATACAATGCTTACATGCCTATAAGTTATTGGTCTGCTATAAACATTCCTCCTGTCCATACTAACCACAAAGCAACGTTAGTGATTTTAATGTAAGAGATGGGGGACAAAACCCACATCCCCTAAGTTCAGCTTAAACTAACGTGAGACTTCTGCAGTCTGAGTTACACAAATCGGTTGGGTATTTTCAAAAGTTACAGTCTTTTTAAAACCAAATTCTCACTTTGTGATACTATCCCTCTGCTGTGGCTCAGCAAGGAAACACTGGAGGCACATTGAGAGAATTTCATTCTAAAAAGTCTAACTTTGGAAAACCCAACTGATTTGTCTGAAACAGACTGCAGAAATATTAGCTTTAGCTAAACTTTGGAGTCAATTTTCTTGTCATGGAGAACAGGACACCGCCTGTTGTTTTGGATGGAAAGTATTGATGTGAGAGTCTCAGCTTTGAGTAGCATTGTGGGAATGGGTAACAGCTGTTATTTAAATGTTGTCTCATATTAGTAACTAAAAGTCTGAATATCTCGGCCTTTGATGCTATGATTTTGACCATTTCTCTCTTGCAAGTCACCTTATTATATGGAAGTTCAATACCAAATCACTCAAGTACTCTTTTAAGTCTCAGTGGTTTTAAGGCCTAGATTGTTGTGTATTTAAAAAAATAAGCAAGGCCCATTTTACACCTATTGGCAGAGTTTTTATTCACTGTATGTATTTATTTGCATGATACAAGCACATTTCTCTTATTTCTATTAGGGGAGTTTTTGCATTGTATTTAAAGTGCATTGTGCAACAGGAACTGCAATGAGACAAACAGCAAAATAAACTATAGTTGTAATAGTATATTTTGCCGTCTAATGATCTAATGATTAGATGCACTGTGTGATCCATTTGGTAGCAGTGTCTCTTATCCAAAGAAGCTTACAGCATAAAGAGAGCGTAGAAGTTGAGCATGAATGTTACACTAACCTCTTTTGTCAGTGTTAATTACCTTATTGATTCCTGTAGGTAAATTCTCATTCTGCTGTCCTGTCTTTCCTTTAAGTGTTGAGTTAGCTACGAAATGCCTCCTCTGAACCGGCTCAATACAATTCAGCAGAATGTACAGGAGCTGCTTTCCTATATAGACGCTTGAATCTGGGCTCTACAGGACTAAGCTGCCCTCCCACCCATTGCATCATATAGTTACTAGCAGCTTGCAAATGTAGCCCCTACAGTGGGAATACACAACTGTCATTTCTACACTGTGTGCAAACTTATTAGGAAAGTTGTATTCCTGAGGATTTATTGTATTGTAGTGTAATACATTGCTCTCAGTCAATCAGAAATGTTAATAAACTTCAAATCTGAATATTTAACAAAGGAAAAGTGAGTTTTGGCTTTCTCAGGAGAATATCTATGTGTGCAGAATTGTTAGGCAACTATTAGTGTGCAGAATTATTATGCTCATGTAAATCTCACGTGTAAGAAGGGCCCACAAGTTCTCAATGGGGTTTAGGTCAGGTGAGGAAGGGGGCCATGTCATTATTTTTGTCATATTATATATTTATATATATATATAGTCATATTTAAGGCCTTTGCTGGCTAGCCACGCAGTGGAGTACTTGGATGCATGTGATGGAGCATTGTCCTGCATAAAAATCATGGCCTTCTTGAAGAATATAAACTTTTTCCTGTACCACTGCTTGAAGAAAGTATCTTCTAAAAACTGTCAGTAGTTTGGATGGGGGAGGAGGCAGAACGTGCCTCCTGCTAGTTATGGAGTAGGCGGGAGGAGGAAAGCTGGAAGCCAGGAGCAGATGGGCAGTGACCTGGCCATCACTGCCGGCCCACCAACTGGAGGGTGTTGTGGTTGAGGGCCGAAACACCCAGTGAAGGTTGTGTACCACCTGATGACATCTGCTCCTGGCTGAAGGCTACAGTTACCCATAAGGTAACTGATGAATGCACCCCACTAGGTGTATGTCACAAGCAAACAAGGGAGTTGATTTTAAGTCCATCTTCAACCCGAAAAGGTCCAACTAGCTAATCCTTAATAATAGCAGCCCATACCAGTACCCCACCTCCACCTTGCTGCCGACTGACTCAAAGTGGCGCACTGTGCCCATTAGTGATCCAGCCACGGGCCCATCCATCTGGTCCATCAAGAGTCATTCTCATTTCATCTGTCCATAAAATTTTTGAAAAATCTGTCTTCAGATATTTCTTGGCCCAGTCTTGACGTTTCAACTTATGAGTCTTGTTAAGTGGTGGTCGTGTTTCAGCCTTTCTTACCTGGGCCATGTCTCTGAGCACTGAACATCTTGTACTTCTGGACATTCCAGGTAGGTTGCATTTCTGGAATATGGCGCCACTGGAGGTTAATGGGTTCCTGGTAACTTCACGTTTAATTCTTCTCAAGACTAGCAGTTAATCTGCGTCTTTTTTTCACCACACGTTTCTTGCGACCCTGTTTATTTGCAACAAAACGTTTGATTGCTTGGTGATCACACCTCAATATCTTTGCTATTTCAAGAGTGCTGCATCCCTCTGAAAGGCATTTTACAATTTTTGACTTTTCAGAGTCTGTTGAATCTCTTTTTTTTTTGCCCATTTTGTCTGAGGTAAAGAAGCTGCCTAATAATTATGCACACCTTGATCACTTTAGGCCACAGCCTCCCTCATTACACAAATACACATCACCTGACAATGCTTACATCAAATTAGCATTCAAGTTTATATAGCTCGGAATTGGAAAATATGCATGAAAATGAATAAGGTCAAAATACTCACTTGCCTAATAATTGTGCACACAGTGTATTCAAATACTTCTATCTGTTCCACACCCACATTAATGCAGGATAACAAACTCACATTCACACAGTCCCCTCTGTCTTCCTCCCTCCTTCACACACACAGTGTTGCTGTATTATAAATGAGTCTCTTCCATCCTGTTACACTTCACTGTCGCTGCAGTCAGGGACATAATCACCACAACGTACACAGAAACACCTTACTGACAGTGTTCAAACAGTCTGAGCAAGAGCATGCTTCTGACCGAGTTCACATACACACACAGAGATGCAATTACAGGAGAGTCTTGCTCTGCAGCTGAAAGGATGCTTCTAGCAATTGTGTTGTTTGCACTTCGAATGAGTTTGGTCCATAGGCCAGCCGGAGAGGGAGACAGTGTTGGTGTGTGTGTTGGGGGAAGGGAGTGCTTCTGGGTGTGGCCCCTGTGCTTGTTTATACAGAGAGATAGATATCTGGATGTCTAGATATTAAAAACTGTGGGGGAGGTGCTAATGATGTGATGATTTTGTGGCGTGGCTGAGTATCAGGACATAAGAGGAGCGATAGTCCAGGGGCTTTTCTCCCTCTCTATTATGCCCGTCCCTGAGGTCCACCTCTCTTAATGCCATGCAATGTAGTGCTGAAAGCTACCTTCAAAAGCATCAGCAGGGGTGCGCTAAACAGCAATCCCCCTACTGCTCACTGCTCTCTTCTTTGTCAGACACACAAAAACATACTGTAGCAGTCAGACAGAGAACAGCGATGTGAACACCACAATTGCTTATCCCTACACATGCACATATACACATTTCTATACTGTAAAGTACACTCTCCCCCTGCTTTTCTCTTTCAGCTCTTAGCAGCTACCCCTCCTCCTGCCTCCACCCAGCACCCAGAGATAACAGCCTTCCCTTCGGGCAGGCAGGCAGTGGAGGGGACAGCCATGGATGTGTTCTGCCTGCTATCTAATGAGCGTCGGAATGTCACCGTGGGCCTGTCTGCTGGTCCCAGCCAGCCAAGCATCCATACATGTGGAATCAGCACAGTCTATCAAACAGCTGGCAGACAGCTCTGCTCCCAGTTTCTCTTCCCTCCTTTCATTCTCATTCACTTCTATCTCAGCTTCTTTCTCTTCTATCTCGCTCAATCTTTCTGCATCTCTACAGTACTGTATGTTCCTCCCCCTGTCTATTTATGATCACAAACAAGCAAAGGCCCAGGTCTGCTTTTCCGTATGCCTCTCTCTGCCTCCCACTCACCCAACATCATTGACTTAACATAGACATCCCAAATGAAGGATGGAGGCGAGCTCTGCCATAAATAACGTACCGCCTTCTCTGCCTGGGTAGCTGAATGTACTTAGCAAAGGTAATGCAGAGAAATAAGTGTAATGACGGAGAGGTGCCAGTCGTAGAACAGTCGTGTATTTCATTTTGTCACAAAAGCTTTTTATAATCGTCTTTGTTTCTCTCTCTCTCTCTCTCTCTCTCTCTCTCTCTCTGCAATTCTTCCTTGTAGCCTCACACCCTCCCTCTTGCTACCTGCCTGGGTAGAGCACTTCTAAAGTGTTGTCTACATAGAGCACATCAAATGGCCAGCCTTCACAGCGATGCTGGAGTTGCTGCTCCGTGCAGAAGTGCTGCTGTCACAGCGGCTGTACGGGGAGATTAGAAGATATCAGGAAAGAGGAGGGAAGAAGAAAAATGCCGACAGATGATTGTGGTGTTTCTCTGTCCCAAAACAACATTGTCACTTTGGTACATTATGTGATCCATGTTGAGATCTTCCTTGTGAAGATTTGAATGTTGCCACATCTTTGGTTTTGCCACTGATCTGAGGAGCCAAAAGCAATTCCCTCTGTTGCTACTTTTGGCTGGGTTATGATAGGCATCTCCATCCCTGTGATGGGACTGTTAACACGCTCATTTGGATTGTAATGAGAATCTGACATTGAATGACAGAAATGTAACACTGGCAAAACAGTGCATATAAAAGTCAAGCACGACCGCAGCTTTGACAACTCCATTCTGCACAGAGCCATTTACTAAATGCCATAGATAACATATTTAGCCTACACACTGCCGCACAACTGAAAACATGGACATCTGCCTCATTCTTCTACCCATTCATATTTTGGTGTAAGAACACTCCAGAAGATCACCAATGGGTAAATTCTAGCGAGGGGCTCATTCACTCACATCATACATCTCTGTGGGTTTTGTCCCTGCCTAATCTGATTAAGCTAAGACTGTCTATGATTCTTTGCGTGATTCACCCTTCTTTCCCCCTCTGCTCGCCCTGCTCACCCCACTTTTTCATGAAGACCTAAGATTGCCTATTGTCCAGGCAGGTGGCAGTCTGAGGGCCCCCAAGCTAAGTCCCGTTATAGAGGAAAACTGCAAATCCACCGTATGCTGCTGCTGACAGTCTTTTACACAGTTGTGCTATGGACAGTAGGAATCCAATACAAGTATAAGCTCTACAGTATTATCAGATGATCTGATACTTTAACATCTGGCATCTCAGTAGAGGAGCTGATCTGTGGTCTAATGGGCTGAATCCTGTTAGGCTTACAAGTTGTTTAAACAAAATATTGAAAGGACAGCAGTTTGTGTCAATCACTTTTTGTTTGGTCAGCTTTGCTTCACATGCAGATCACCTCATCTGGACACATTTTATCTCCCATCTATGAACAAGAATGCAAGGAGTGTAAGTTACTGTACCTTGAAAGTGGAAAGCTCTAGACTCGCTGTGGAAGCCCTGGACCTGAGTAACTCCATCAAAGCCTTCCCCAAGCGTGAGTTCATCAAACACGCTGATGCGCAGGGCAGGGTCAACCCCAAAACCTACAACTAATTTGCAAACACAAAAACAAGATTGTCATTGTTATTAGCAGGCAAGGACACCTGTGATGCTATAAAATAAAATCCCCTTGCTGGTGTCAGGGGAAGAGATGGGAGGTTACTGTAGCAAGCAAAACATGTATAAAATAGTGTACAAGCTGCTAGATCAAGTAGGTCTGATTATTTCTGAGAAGCCTAGGTGGCAAATTATCCATAACAACACATAATTGAATTATCTGTTTCTCATCTTATCGGCTATCTTATGAGGCAAGGGATGGTTACTGTACAATCAGTGACAGCCCTGTGTCCTACCTGAGGAGGCGCAAAATATGCCGAGAACCAGAAATAGCTGTAATAATCCCATGGTGAATGTATATATATATATATTTTAAAAAAAATTAGTCCATGTTTTGTCCACTTCCGAGAGACAGGATTGTTCAATCACATGCGAATGATGTATCACCCTCGCGCAGAAGGCTATTACCAATCCCAAATGCTGAGCGGAGGCATCATCACAACTTTAGATGCCCAATGATGCAAAAAAACAAATCCGGATACAAGAAAAATTTAACTGTGTACAAATTATTCCATCGGACGCAAAATCTGCTCCATCATCACCATCCGCGGCACAGGTGGGTAACACAAAGCGAGCTGCCGCTTCCTCTCCAGCTGAACAGACGCTCCTACAGCAGCAGGGATGGGAGCTGCCTGCGGCCGCTGAAGGAGAAGTACAGAGAGAGAGAGAAAGGAAGGGAAGGGAGGGAAACCTGTCGAGGACTGAGAGAGAGAGAGACAGAGAGCAAGAGAGAGCAAGAGAGAGAAAGAGGGACAATGTAGCCCCCTTGTGGCCTGAGATGAGAAAACCCTGAATCCAAACTATTTTCGTATTTATTGCAACCACGCCTGCTGCCAATAGAAGAAAATGTGCCCCTCGATCCCTGATGGGAAAAATCATTTTCGCACGGCTCGGTAAATTCCATGTGATTTGGCTGGTAGGCCTAAAATAAAGACCGTTCAGTTCAGTTGATTAATTCTTGTTAAATACTAAGCTTGTGTAGTGCACAGCAGGTCAACAGGACATGCAAACGTGTGCCCTTTGTCGACTACAGGTAAGCATTTAATCTAACATATAGTCTATGAACTGAAAATATCAGTTAACTATTTAGCCTACTCATGATTAATACCACATCGTTTTTTCCCCAGTAACATTTCAAGAAATGATTAGAAAGTAATTTGGAAAGACGCAAGAATAGCAATTTAACGTAGGCTAATTGCAGGCTATTATATTTAAAGCAACTGAAAACTATGGGACAATTAGGGGAAAAAAACATTCAGACTTATTATAGACAATGTAGACGTTATGACGTCATAGCAGCTGGCTGCATTCTATGACATGTGTGACATGCTATATGACAAGTCAAAACATCTGCCATCAAAAAAGGTAGGCTATTTTGCAGTTTAACACTCAAAAACTGCCTCTTTAGTACAGTGTAGTTTGAGCAGGTTTGATTGACAATGGCGTCTCCATGGCAATAACTCAACTCAGATTCTCAGATTTAAATCTTGTAATAACACAAGTAAATCTCTCAAGTGAAATAACCCAAAATGTTCTAACATTGGCAGACAAATTGTGCATTCATTTAGGACCCCATCACTTGTTCGAGGCTGAAAAAAAGGTTTTTAGAACATTTAAAGGTGCAATATGTAATACTGACAGCTAGTGTTTAAAATAGTTACTGCAGTACAAATTCAAAATACTGGATAGAGTTGCTAGACGCTTGTCTCACATAGCCAGACATACTTCACAGCACAGTGGAGTAGCTAACATTAGATGCTGGCTATATTGACAGTCATAAAAGCCCGTGCTCATGCGGAGCTCTGTACCCAACTGACAGTTTTTCGGCTTAGAATTACGGTAGGAACCACTAAAAACACAACAACCTCGGCGTCCTCTCCACTCGACGGACAGACACACTTCCTCGGCTCAGAATTACGGTGAGAACCGCTAAAAATAACACTACCTTGCCGTCCTCTCCACCTGACTGAACACACTTTATTGGCTTAGAATTACGGCAACAATCGCTAAACACACTGCAAACTCACGGTCCTCTCTTCCCGATTTACAGCCCCCCTCTCTCGGCTTAAAATAACTCAACGTTGTCGGCTACGGCCGCTGAACAGGCTACACATTGTAAACATAAACAGCTGTGGCCCGCTTGCCTGGTCCTCCGGTAATGTTAGCTAGCAGTTAGCAGGGTTAGCATGGCGGCGTTAGCCAGGACCAGTCGGAATCACTCTACTGGCTGTGTCTCAATTGTTTTTGCGAGTAACCAACTTGGGTACTCTAGCTATATAATTCAATGTGAGTACACAAATGTTGAAATGGCATAAAATGCCCGTCCCTTGTAGCCGTGATAAATTAGCCTGAAGCTAATGCTTACCTGTTCAGAAGGAAATTAGCCAACTCTGCGTCCTTTTGGGCTCTAAGCTGTTTGTTTTTTTTTGGTCTGGTAGAATCTATCTCTGCTGATCCTGTTTGTTTGTTTGTTTGCTGCTTTCATGGCTGTACTAACGTTACAGCTGTAGCTCGCTGGGTTTACGTGTTTACAGGTATATTTGGCAACCCGGCCTGGCTGTCAAACTGGGCAGTTGATAACAACACACAGGCCAAAACACAAACAGAAATTCCGTCACGGAATGGAAATTTCAAAAGGAAAAAATACTGGCATTAGCATTGTTGTCAGAAAAGATAGTGTTTCAACTTAGCATGTTTCCTTAATATCTGATGACACATTGGGGTCATTTTTGGATTTATTACAGTAAATATATTACATATTGGACCTTTAAAAAATAATAGGCTACCTTTTTAAATGGAAAGGATAACAGCTAAATCAGTCCATTAACATACAGTTTCACCCTTGTTTTCCTGAAGCTCCTGTTTGTAAGTTCAAACTTATCCTACCACACAAACTAGTTATTACAGATCAGATCAGGTTACCAAATATTTACACAGTGTAACTGCTGCATTGCAACTGAAACAACTTTCAAATATTAGTATAGGCTAACGGAGGAAATATTGAATATGGTCAACATATTTGATCAGACATTTGATCAACATGCTTTTTAACCCTTACATTGTGTTAGGGTCAATTTTGACCCGTTTTCAAGTTCAGATGTGTAAAAACTAAATTGTAAATATCTCTAAAAAAAAGTAACATATGTGGTATTACGGGTCAAATATGACCCGGCAGAGAATATTGACAGTTGTGGGCTGCTTTGTAAATGAAATTTAGCTCAAAGGTCCCCAACCACACCACACACACACACCCCTAACACATACACGCAACCTACCCCAAAATACTGGGAACACAGGCTTTCTCGCAGGATATCGATACATTTTGACTCAAAATGAACTTGAATGTTAACACCCCCACCACACACACACCTTTAAAACCCCTCACACACAAGCACTTTTGTTTTCACAAGTAAGTATCATCTTCAGGGGGGTGGCATGAATGATATACCAATCAAAATGGTCATTGATCCCTTATAACACCCAAGGTGGAGCACCAACTGAGAAATCAGAATGACCCTGGGGATATCAGATATGCTGTGTCACATGTCCAAGACATCAAGACAGCATTTGAGTTGTTCATACTGCCATCTGTTGAGAAGAACCGACAACAAACATGGAAGCGTGTTTGTTAGACGGAGATTGACAAAACACACCTGGATGCTTACATGGGGCTGTTGCTTCTTGCTGGGGTGTACAGATCCTCGAATGAGGCTACGTGTATGGCAAGTGTTCCACACATTTGTCCCAAAGATCCCTGATGGGAGCAAGCTGTCAATCACAAGGCATGCAACTCTTGTCTCCCGAATGTGAAAGAGATAACTCTTGACACAGAGGATGACACATAAAAGTCCGAAGTGACACGGTAGCATGCAATATACTCTGGTATAACTCAGCATCCCATAAGCTGTAGCCTCATTCCAGGATCTGTACACCCCAGCAAGAAGCAACAGCCCCATGTTAGCATCCAGGTGTGTTTTGTCGATTCCCATCCAGCAACACCCTTCCATGTTGTGTTGATGTTCTCAGTTGGTGCTCTGCCTTGGGTGTGATAAGGGATTGACGACCATTAAATGTCAGTTATTTTTAATTTAAAGAACTCTTTTTGAGCATCTGGGTCATTTAGACCCTCATCTTCATTAGATGTGTATTCTTGTTCAAAGACTACCTTTTTCCTAACCTAAATCTATCTATACGTTTATAATATTTAGTTGAAAAAGCCCACATGCAAATAATTTTGGAGCTGTGTTCTAATATTAGTATATTATAGTCAGATAACATAATTACCCATTGTCTTCATTATTGGAAATATAACGAGTGAATTTAAACATTTTTAAAGTTAAAAACGGGTAGTATATTTTAAGATCAAAGACCGATGGGGCCAAAAAAATAACATTTAAAAGCGTGTTTACATGTAAATGAATACATAATAAGTTAACTATGAGGTGAAAAACAATATTGGATGATAATCATTGTTTTATGATTATTTTGGGCTGAGTTAAATCACGGGTCAAATTTGACCCGCTAACACAAACAAATGTGTGCAGCTTTCTAACATATTACAAGGGTTAATAGTGAATATTTAAAATTGAATTATAAGCAAAGTCACACAATATACCTAAAATTGCTAAATGGTATGCTAATAATGTTAAACAAGCATTAAATGACCAAATAGCATCAGTAGGTTAGCGTAATCGGATATTTCTCTCTCACTTTGAATTAGTTGTACTACAAGCTTTAAAGAAGAAAAAAAAATACATAATTGCAATCCTTTACAGTATTTGCTAATTATGTAAATGACCTAGACTAAGAAAACAAGCAGGCTGATCTAGGCATATTGATTAATGACATGAACTTTAGTATTATGTTATGCTGATGAGATTGTGTTGGTTGCGGAGACAGAGATTCATTTACAAAAAAAAAATGTTATTATGAGTTTATGAAGTAGTAAATCGAGACCTGCCATTATTAAATTTTAGAAAGCAATGTGAACAGCAATGCAACCAAATAATTCAGTTTGGGTCAATGCCTTTAAAGTACACCAGTTCTTATAAATATCTAGCTTTTGTTTTTAATTAAATATGAGCTTTACAGAGGAAGAAACTGGCAGTATTGGAGTCAGCAGGAAGAGCGTAAAAACCTGTGATGAATAAAATGAAATTTTGTCCTGACCTTTTTCAACATTTTTAAAACTTTATTATTCAATAGTGGGCTTAATCTTATTTTATGCTACAGGAGTTTGGGGTTTTAATGATGCCCCTGACAGTAATGCTATCCAGAGTCGAGCCATGAGGTGCTTTCTTGGGGTGCATAAATATACTGCAAAGCAGGCTAATAAAGGGGACATGGGATTGGAGTCATGTCTTGTAAAGCAGAAACGTGAAATGCCTTGTACAGTTGCCTGAGGACGGCTGACCAAAAATTACAATTACAAAACAAATTATTTACAGTAATTTTCAGTGTAATAGTCAAACAAAAGTGAATTGAGATTTTAAAGGGTAAAAAATAAATAATATAAGCATTAATTAATATTTGGGTATTTTTTTCCCCCTCATACTTCTTATTCTTGTAATACTATGTGGCTGCTATAAAAGTCAGAAGATATAAAATGGTCCAGAAGTACTATTTTACAAGCATATGAATTTGCTGTTTCTTAGTTTTGAAGACGTTCCAACATTCATCCAAGAAGCTTCATCTGTTCTCCTGACAGGTGGACTCCCTAAACATTTAAACCTCTTTGGTGGGGTCACAGAAGTTCTCAAAGTCAAATGGCAATCATGATAGTCTTGAGTCTAATGAATTAAAAACGTAACTTGCTGTAAAACATCCTGGGAAGGAATGTCTAGACGGCCCCCTCTGTGAAGGAATGGTTGTTCCAGTTCGATGTAGATGGCCTCCTTTACTCCTTTTTCATCTGTCTTATCTGACCTCATATAAAGCACAGAGGTTGATAGAGAAAATACCAACTGTCTCAAAGCATTAGGTTTACCAGTGTGCCATAAATGCTTAAATTGTCCTATGATAAGTGTTATGACCTCCTGTAAGCAGACATTTTCATTCTTTCAATTACTTAAGTCCTCCAGTAAAGTTAAAGTTTGGCTCTTCGGCAGGTGATATGAAAATCAATTAAAATGGAGTGCTTGGCTTTCTGTGTGACTCAGCCTTGTGAAAGCATTTTATAGAGCACAGATGCTTTGTGCTTTGAATATTTGTTTATGTGTCTTGCATCTTCTTCATCCATGGGACCAATTACCATTTTGGAACAACCATTTTATCAGCAGCCATGCCATGCTAGTGATGATTTTTTTCTTTAAAAAAAAGGAGGATAAACAGTTACATTCCCCCTGAATGAGAATACATTCTCTGCCAGATGGACATAAATTGAAGCCTTTTCGTAACGGCCTGTTTAGAGGCGATCCCAAGTCCACAACAAATCCCAGCCAATCCCTGGAACGCTTGGACAGTCTTTTGTTGGCTGTGCTGTCTGTGGAAGACAGCTAACAAGCGGAGGTTCTAGGTCCTGTGTGGTGCTCGGCTCCTTTCCAAGGACACCAGATCAACACCAATTTATTTGTCATATTAATCCTCCCCACCCCTACGATCCAGTTTTCATTCATGCCAATAACATGTTTTGTTTTAATTATAATTCATGGAAAAGGGATGTGTTCTGACAAATAGGCCCTTATCTGTCTCCAATTCACATAGCTGGTCCACGTCTTCAGCTAATGCGTGGCTGTTGTCAACAAAACAAAGGCAGGCAATGGCTCTGCAGTGTCACATGTGCTGTGTGAGAGGGCCTCAAACCCTCGTTTCATTATTAATAATACTAGATTTCTTCTGGGTACAGACACAGAAAATGTAATTACTTTGTATTGCCCACAAGTTGCCATTTCCTAAAGTGCCATCAGGAAAATAAGAGTCATTAAAGCATGTGCCCAGCCAAGAATGAAAACTAATAAACGCACACAGTGCAGCACACACCTACTCACACACACACACACACACACACACACACACACACACACACACACAATCTCTCAGGACAAGGGCAGTGGAACAGTGGAAGTCGTTTCTCTAGAAGATCCAGATGGGTGATGCATTACAAAGCTGTCATAGGCCTACTCACTTTCCTCACCATATCGAGACACTAATGCCATAGACAAAATGGGATCGCTTGCAGTAGCTGTGTCAGGATTTAAATAAACTGCAGAAAAGCTGACAATATTGTTCCCACAGGGCTCTCCTGGGATTCATTAAATGCATAATTCCATGTTATATTGACCTTGCCTGTCTTTCAAATCAGACATTCATGAGTCATATTAAATAAAAACTGTGCGCTCTAACGATTAATAACATCTGTTTGCTCAACCACTTTGTACATAAATCACATTAAAAACCAGCCCAAATATGAGAGCAACAACTAGAGGAGATTGTCTTTCTCCTAGGAAACAAAGTAGTAAGAAAGTAGCAAAATTACTTTTTCTGTCACATCCTCCTGCAGGAGTGGAACCACTTACAGCAACACATAATAAACTGCACAAACTACCATTCTTTCTCCACACAAGAGCCTGGTTTATTAGAAAACAAATTTGTGAACAATATAACAGTCATGTGTTTTTGTGTTGTCTGTTGTGTTATTTGTCATTACTATGCTTAGTGTGAGAGCTGCTCTCTATACATAATATCCATACTTCACAAGGCCTAACATTTGTTGTGTTATCATGCTATCTGTTGATTGTTTTCATACTTGGTTATACTGGCTGTCTCTCTTGTCTCTATGTAATGCAGGCTCTGTTTGTATCTGCATATTTCTCACTGCTTTTATTGATGATTGTATTTTCATTGCTTTTATTCTAATATAACGTCTGTGCTTTTAACTATTGCCTGCCCGAGGACTACAGATGAGAATTAGCTTTTTCTGGCTAATTAAACGTTATTGATATGCCCTGTCCCTGTCAAATAAAGTAATAAACTAAACTAAACAATCTTCATTCACACCGCTTAGACATGTTCTGATCAATTTGAATAGAGATAAATGTATGACTTAGCTGACAACTAAGAGTCTCCCCATTCAACAACTGACTACATTACAAATTAATGTTAAGCATGGTGATGTCATTATACAGCCACCAGTTGTATACTGTAATTGTGTGTTGTCACTGCAAGAACTGCAACAACACAACCAGTTTCAATTCCTAGCACAACAAAATGGTATGCAATACAAATAACTGCATTATGAATATTAAAATAAGTGTGGGAAAAATAAAAACAAAATATAGCAAAACAATTAAAGATTCCCAGGAACAATATAAAACAGGAAAAATAACTTCTTTTATTTTATTCATGCCACTTAAATGCAGATGGTTTTCGTTCTCTCGGTGCCATCTTGTGTGCATGGCAGTGAATTGCAGTGACAGCATCAGAGTGTAGCAGTACTGAAGTACAGCACACAGTGTCACCCTTGGACCATCCCAGGGCTAAATACTTGATGACCTGAGATATGGGCAACTCAAAGTAACTGCAGGGACAAAGTAGAGAGCGAGAGAATAAAAAGAAGAAAAAAACTATGTTTTTATCAAGAAAGGGGTTTTCTTTACCCTGATGGTAATGCCATCTCTTTTGACTTATTTAGCAGTATCATGCTGGAATACAGGAATCATATAATTGGTGTGTGCCAATATAGAGAAAAAGGTGAATCATGATTCACTTAATATTGCTGGGTTTTGTGGCCTTTTCATATATATGTCTTTGTGTATTACTTTGCTTGCAAGCAGTTTCCAAATGACAGTGGTGCAATAAAGTAGCTGCTTTTACTGACTTTGTCACAATGACATTGAGACCAAGGTTTCACAATGTTTAGTAACACCCTTGAGTCAATTCATTCACCAATCACTTCTTTCAATTTCATTGTGGTCAGGGACAACGGATGGAGTTTTCAGAAAGAATTCTGTTGGTCAATTAGCATTGTCCCCAACAAATAAATGAATAGAAAATAAGCAAAATATATCCAGTTAAAAGTCAAAAATCCATATTTCCTTGAAAAATACTAATGAGTTTGACTTTAACATGCAACAGAGGCCATGTGCTGATGTACTTTTTAGTTTTTCTAACTACGACATAACCCCCCAAGTGTGAGAAGGCAGGCTTGCGTCATTTGTGTCAGCAAAAGCTCCATTTTCTCCACACACACACACACACACACACACACACACACACACACACAAAAAGAACAAGCTGGTATTTTAACATTTATTTATCTGGATCGAGTCATGGAAAGGATCCATTTTTTGCACGAGAAAACACCAGATCAGCATGGACAGGGGACTAAATCTGAGTTAAAAAGATCTGTTTGCAAATGTTACCGGCTTTATACTGTATGGACATACTCTTAATCGAAGCATGGTTATACGTATGTTGATTTTTTATAGACTGTCCACGCAGTGCAGTTGCTCAACACAGCCACTCCCATTCCCCCTGGATCTTATTGTGAATGTGTGCAGTGAGCTGGCTCATTGGACCCTCATGCTGAATGGCCAGCAGGCATTCACTCAGCTTACAGAAGCTCATTAGAACTCTATAGACACACAATTGTGAGGCTCACATTAGAAACTTCCTCCTCTGAGGCACAGACACCGCACACAAAGTGCCAGTTTGCTGCTAAGCTAAGCGCATTGTCTTCCTGATTCATAGAGCTTGGCCCTCCATTCACGATATTAAGTTCGAGTGGTGGAATATCAATTGCGTGTGCAATGGGCCGGTATCCTTTTAAGAGCTTTAGTGGGGTTAAAAAGAGAGAGAAAAGGGATCTCAGTCCGTCTGCAGAGTGCTAGCTTTCAACAGAGCCATTGTGAGGATTCTGAATGAAGGGACCCCTGTTTTTTCCCTCCATTTCTAAAAAGAGATGGACATCAAATACATTCACATGAACTTGCTTCAGGGTGTTTCCAAGACCTACTGTTTAAGAATAGCCTAATTATACCTCCTTCCCCTGGAGAGCTCAATTGGAATCTGACTAATTACGAAGTGGTGAATCTTAATGATGATACGCTCTTAGCGATGCCTTTTAAAATGTACACAGTAGTCGTGTGAGATTGGTTCTACCTAGAATGTTTTTGAATACAGAGAAATATATGATTCTAACAGGAATAAATTATGCTTTCAGTAGCGTTGGTAGTTTTTAGCTGCTCGTAACAACTTTAAAAGTTGCTAAACATTTATTCGTTGCTGAAAGGCTAATTAAAGCGGAAGTGTGGCTGTAAGAATAAACTAAACAAACATGCTCAATGTTATCACTGAAAACATACCTTGACCACATTTAGGGTCCTTTCAAAGTGTAAACAAATACAGTCAATAAAAGCACGGAGAGCCGTCTAGGGTTCCCTCCTGTTCTGTGTCTGTCATATAAACAAATGCCTCTCCACCAAACAAAAAGCCTTGGGGGACTGTCACAGACACTGGTCTATGTGGCGCATGTTACCACACACTCACTACACAAAAGTAGATGCATAGACTTGCTAACACTTCATGTGACAGAGCGCTATGCCTTCTCCACCAGTCTGAGGAATAAAACCTCAAATTTGATTACAAGCAACCTTTGGCTCCCTGGCCATCACACAATAGGCTGAGCTGTCTGGGCCAATTTCCATGCTCAGCATGAGGTATCTACACGCGCAGACTGGCGGTCCCCGCCACCCCCCCACATCCCCGACCAGTGTGGATATGCCTGTTTACTGTGCCTAAACTCTGGGTCTGTCGCCCCTCTTGTTGGACTTCCTATTATGATGCTGAGGATCATTAGTTGCAGTGTGAAAGGTTACACAAGCCTCTCATTGGACACGTTTGTACCAAAACATCAGGACATGCACGAGTGTGTGTTTGTGTGACCATATTTTTCTTTCAGTTGCAATATGCAGCATATACTGACTACACTGACGACTGGCACTGAATAAATATTTAGGTGGTTGAGTCTGCTGCCTGTAGAGATACTGTACATGGATCTCTCAATGCTGACCTAGACTGAATCATATAAATGAAATAAATAAACAAGTCTAAAAGTTACCTGAATTCAACATTTAACGGTTATGAAGGTTGTCTTTAATCCTTAAATAGAGCTTGTCAATGACATGGCGTTTTTCAATATACACTAATGCTGTCATGTTATAGAAAGATTGCTTTTTTTAGAGACACAATGTCAAGACTGCAGTCTGTGAGAATTATATGAAGCACCGTTGTAGCCACAGTTTTAAGATTTTTAATTTTTACACATTCACATTAAAGATTTTAAAATAACAGTTAAAGTGTGCCATATGGAACTATTAATACAAATTCATATTATGCAATTGCATACAATTGAAAAAATGAAAGGTTCACACCAAATTGATTAAGAAATTAAACTTGAATGTACAAAGATAATTCAGTCATCCTGTAAGAGTATGTAAGGTGACACTCCTTAAGAAAAAAAATTCAAATATCAAAGTTTTTTTTCCTTTTATCAGCGTTTTGCACTTTGCTCCTCTTTGAGGAGAAAATATCTTATCTTAAAATTTGATTGCATTACTTTGTCAACCCATATATATTCACACTAACATGGCCTGCTTTTAAATCATTTTGCAGTCAAGAAAACCCTCACAGAGGAATGTTTCTGGAATAAAACAGAAAAAGCACACTGCCAATGAACTGCTCAGGGTTTGAATAAGGCACAATGGGAGGCTGGAGAAAAGAGAAAACTATTTACTACTGGAGAAGACGGTTTGGTGCATGTTAAACTTTGGCCAGCAGTTCATTGTCTCTAGTGTCTATCATTTAATAGGCTAGTTGACATAATGAATGAGCCAGACCCACCTTCTGCCACTCCAGAAAGGCCCCAGCCTTATCTGAATTGAGAACCACATTAGAGCCTCTCAGCCAATCACGACACAGCCCTGTAGCAAAGTGCAGGCCCAAAAGAGGAAGAGCAGAGAACTTTTGTTTTCTTCAGAGTTTAATGAAGTTGGCCTGGTCACTCAAGAAGGGATTATAGAAGAATTTAGTGTCACTGAGCTGTGACTGCTGACGAGGGAACTCAAGTGTTTGGGTCACTGTGTGAACAGGATGGTCTCAGTTCAGAGCTGCACCGGGAGGAATATGGCTGGCTCTCCTCCTGCTTTATCGGGCTTCGGGAACTCTGGAAAGAGTTTTCTTATTGACAATCTGCTGCAGTCACAGACACCTTCAGCCCGTCCAGAAGGGACGGCAGGTGGACACCTGAGACGGGCAGTGTGTGAACGTCCGAGGAGAATCTGGGGCTCTGAGCATGGAGCCTACCAAAGACAGGCCCATAGTCCCCAGCAGGGGAAAGATTTAGGAGGGCCACTTCTGCCACACTCGGGTAAATAAACACATTTTGTATGCAAGCAGACTTTAAACAAAACCTAATATATTTAAATGTTGTGTAGGATTTTAAATGTGAAGCTGTGTGACATAATGACAGCAATGCTGTTGTTTTTTTCCCATACATATTTTATTTCTTCTTTCAAACTTATATTATTGTGAAGGATAAATATTGTTTAACTTGTTTCATAAGTTTTTAGGGTCTAAAGTTGACATGGCATTTTTTTTTACTCGTATAAAATAGGCTAATTTATTTAAGAAAGATTATTTACGGTAACATTGAAATGTCCCTGCTTTTCTTTTGTGAATGTTCCTAGAGTATATTACTGTATACTCCCAAAGTAAAGAAAACTTAAATGCTAAAAAAGTCACTGTTCCATTATCTTTGTGACTATTATTGCCACTGTTCAGCACATCCCCAACCGGCACCGTCAGACACCGCCTACCAAGAGCCTGGGTCTGTCCGAGGTTTCTTCCTAAAAGGGAGTTTTTCCTCGCCACTGTCGCATTAGCCACTGCTAATGCTTGCTCTTGGGGGAATTACTGGAATTGTTGGGTCTTTGTCAATTATAGAGTGTGGTCTAGACCTACTCTATCTGTAAAGTGTCTTGAGATAACTCTTGTTATGATTTGATACTATAAATAAAATTGAATTGAATTATCTTTGAAATGTAACAAAACGTACTGGCATTTAATATAAAATATAATTTACAAAAGTAAAACAGTAACAAATATCACTTTATAACTTTTATATTTCATAACAGATCAAATACTTTCAGTCTTGATAAGAAATAATGACCGCAAAGAAAGATAAGATAAATCAAACATTTAAAATTAGATTAGTATAAACCTGTGCGAACTTTACAATTTCTTTTTTCTAATTTGTTATTATGGCATGTCCATTAATAGAGCCCAATTATTACTTAAGCAATTCATTTTCAAACTGAATAAGTAAATGGTTTCTGTCTCTAAGTGTGGTTTTCAAAAAAGTGTAGCTGTTGAAACATCTAAATAAAAATGCATCTGCATGCATCACCTAAAGTTTAGCCCTGCTGTAAAACTGTAGATAACAAAAATGAGACAAGGGAGGACTCCAAATGCTGTTAAAAGTGGGCAAGGATCCAGATATAGCCCCTTGTAGAGAATACCTGTCTCACCTGGTTACTACATCATATCTGACTTTTCCTATCTCTCTTTGCAGGTGTACTGAGTAGTGTATTCCTGCGGAGCCCGCATTATCTGCTGGCATGCTGCGGTGGGTCCAGCCCCCCTCCTGTCTTCAACAGTGAGTGTTTTATGCCTCATCAGCAATGCCTGAGCTGCTCTCTATGCATTAGCAGCAGGGTCTCCCATGCTTTCCACAGCTAATTACTGATGCAATGCCAAAGAGCTAATTCTCCGCTCAACTCTGCACGGCTCTATTCATAACCATTCACGGCTGTTTAGGATGGGGAAGAGGGGTGGGTTGCAAGGCTTTTAAGAGTCCCTGGGGCCCCCTATTTTGTTCTTGCAAATGCACTTTTACCAGCGCAAATATGCAGAGCTAATAAACATCTTGTCTTCTGTCATATTAAAATTATAATTACCAGGTGTGAATTCTTACTGCTGAATAAGGCAGATTGTTTCAGAGCAGGGCACTCTCTCAGCACATTAATAAGTTTGGTTGTGAATCCCTACAGCTTCGAGTTTAATTTTAGGCTGCATAAAATTCAAAAACATCCAGAAAATCTGTAATTGCAGACTTTCTTCTGAACTGTGCTTGAAATGTTTCAGTTCAAAGAACTTCAGACTTGTGTAGACTAAACTGCACTCTAGCAGTATGAATTAAGACAAGCAGCTGTCTTATTTTGGCACTATCTCACAGCAATTGGAAGTTATTAGTTTCTTCAACCTATGATGCCTGTCAATTGTTGTGGAAAACAGCCCACAGGTCCCTGGAGTCCTCTTAGTAGGTTGACACTTTCCCACAGTGGCCAGCAACACAACAATGCCAAGTCTGGCCGTGACCAATTGGCACTTTCACTCCACCATCCACACGCGACCTCACTGCAATTTTTCACTGCAGCAATGAACTCCGCTAAGCACAAAAAACTCACCCATTTCTCTACAGAAGAGGGCTGGACCAGGAACATCCCCCGGCCATTGTGTGGCTAAAGAGCTTGGTCCGCCAACCCCCCTCTTTTCTCCTGTCCTTCAACTCTCATTCCTGCCCATTGGAGACTTCTTGACTAGGACATAAAGCATTCAATGAAAGTGACTTTTATAGACTTATTTGAGCTCATCTTCACATACAAACTGGCTTCATACCTGCAAGTGAAAAGATTTAGTGTTGGGCCACTGAGCCATCGAGTAATGGCATTTCCATTGAACGGCTTTATTGTTGGTGTCCCACAGGGCTCTATAGTTGGCCCACTAGGATAGACACACACGTTGCCCAGGGATGACCTGGTAATCAGCTATTTAAGTGAAAGCCATTGAGTCCCAATAGAGAAGTGAGAAGCATGTCCAAACCTGTTATGTGCTTCCTAGAGGTGGTCTATGTGCAGATTTGTCGTACAGATTAAAAAGGCAACATTGAATAGATCGGATAAATTGTTCCACTTGACTTTTGTTGTGCGTGCACCTGTGAATGAAGTAGCGTGGGATTGCTCCTCACAGTTCACTAAATCCCTTTTTTCTCAGTTGAAGTGGCTTTCTATTCTCTTTAGTCACCCTCAGTTTGTTAAATTGGACGAATAGAAAAAGAGAAATCAAAAGTGAGTGATAAAGTGAGTGTGACAAAAACAGGCTTGATCTTGAATTGAAAAGATAGGAAATGTTGTTTAGTTGGTAAAATGTGCATATTCCTTGCTGACAGAATTAAATTTAGTCCCTTTAATCAAAGTTGTCTATATCATAAAACATTTGAGAAAATTATCCATAGCCATCTTAGCCAATAACGTGCGATTATATCTCAATTCGCTACACACATCTGTATTTTCTGGCTGTTACTTGTACCTCGTTTAACATGAAGTGACAATTTATTTTCCCCATTCCACAGTCCACCAATGACAACTACTAATCAATGACCCATATCTCACTGATGTTGACAATATAGTAGCTTGGGTCAACACACTGACATTAATATATGTTTTTGTTTTTTTGTTTTAGAGGAAGCAAATATTCGAATGTGGTCTACTGATATAAGTCCTAAAACCCGCAGAGGGATCCTTAGGAGGGCTGTTTTCTCTGAAGAACAACGGAAGGAGCTGGAGAGAACTTTTCGAAGACAGAAATACATCAGCAAGACAGACCGGAACAAACTTGCAGCGGATCTCAGTCTCAAGGAGTCACAGGTAATCAAGGAGGAATTACCTAATTTTTGCCTGATTAATCTCTGAAAAGACCTGAAACAGAAAACTACAACTGTGTACATCCTTAGACATATTTAGTTTTACAGCTCAGATGTAACAGGGGGTGAAAAATTGATGGACTACATAGATTAAACTAAACGCCTCTCCATTCTCCTAATGCTTCAGGTAAAGATTTGGTTCCAGAACCGCAGAATGAAGTGGAGGAACTGTAAGGAAAAGGAGGTTCATAACACTCGCTCCCCAATGGATGAGCTCATGGCACGAGGTCTCGCTCAGGAAGAGGAAGAACCATCACAGAATCACTCTGTCCAAAAAACAGAGAGATCACCACCACAAAAGAGCGTCAGGGACACATGAGAGGCTGGAATAAGTGGAAAGTAAACCAATGACTTTCTCAAATCCACAAAACCTCTAATAGGGCTACAGTACTGCGAGGATGTTAAAAATATGTGGATGGATTACACTGTCTTTGATGACTAACACCAATAATATTAACTTTCCAATGCATGTAACTGTCTTGTTGTATCAAACTGAATTAGGTTTAACTGTTGGATCAATTATCTAATTGTGTTTCACTGGCTTCAGTAAGCAATTTATTGGTTATTACACTGACAAGTCTTTCCAGGAAATATTCCCACTCTTCGATTGCCACTGCAATCAGTTAAACGCACAAATGAGTCACTTGATTTAATTAATTTACATATCATGTTTTGATCAGCTTTACAGTAATACTCTGCTCATAATCCAAAAGTTAAGTAAAATTTCACTTGGTATATTTTGTAAATATTTTTTTCATGATCATGAAGGCATAGATCAATTGTAAATAAATGAATTTCCACATTACTTATTCTTAGTGTGTTGGGCTGTCTGGAGCAAAACCATGTCCATGTTAACACTACTATAAACCATCTACCATGTCTATAAATATATAGAGCTATATTTTTCTCACCATTAACAAGAAGATGACCAAAAACAATTATGAAGTATGACCTCATTTTTATTTTTTGACCTTTTCATGCTCAATGCTCAAACGCTAACGTGTTTAATTACCTAAAAACACTAATACTGCAAGAGGCACGCACAATTCTCTACAGTAAATGCACACATTACAGTACAGTAAGAACATGTGTGGTTCAAAGCAAATGAGAAACAAAGACTATTTTATAGCCAGCCAAATTTTTAAAATACTAAAGTAGACTGCTTTGCTATCACTATTAACAGTCCAGTCCAGGAAGGATGGTGCATTTCAGGATCTGGAGATAATTTTTTACTTTGTTGGAGTCTCTGCGGAAGCAGTAGAGTAGGTCATGATGGTCCACTGAGTTGAGTTCTCCTTGTTTGTAGAAGGTAAAGGCAGAAGAGGGGACCAAACTCTCAGGAGAGATGTAACCCATAGTGTTACCAAGCACTCCCAATAGCTTCATCTGAGGTAGAAAGAAGAGACATTGAAGGTACATAATTAATTATTTCAAGGAATGCATGAAGGTACACAGTATGTCACAGAAACAAAAAACCCAACTTGAATTAAGTGATACATTACATTGAATGTGAAATATTGCAAATAACCTTAGATAGATAGCTAGATAGATAGATAGATAGATAGATAGATAGAGTACTTTACTAATCCCAGCAGTGAATCTGTATTAGTTAGCTAATAATCACTTTTAGATATGACCACTAGGGACGCATGATATTTAACTTTGGCTAAGGTCAATATCGATATATACACAACCTTTTTTTATTTCACTGAAGAGAACACTGTGAAAGTTCCCTTATTTGATAGCTCCTCGGTCCTCGGCTGAACCGGAAGTCGTTCTGTCCCACCTTCGTGAAGGCCGTCTCAAAGCCATAATTTCTGCCCCGAGGAGTGAGAATCGAGCATCGAGGAGGGATCATTGAGGAGCTATAAGCGAGGATACATGAGAGCAGCCTTCCCTGAAGCCGTGCAGCTGAAAGAGTTGCTAACTGAGCCCATACAGCTGATAATTTCATGTGACGCTTGAGAGGAAAGGACGTCTCATCCATCTAAAACACATTTGCTCATTTCCTCTCTCCTCCCATGATTTCCCCGCGTCTCTCCCGTGCTTCCTCGGTGGGCTTGACTAAAACGCGAGGAAGGGAGGCAAGTGGAGGAGCCGGGAATGCAATTTAGTGACCTGGGATGCAGCCCAAGTCTCTGTTACCCTATTACTCTCATTTGTTGTAGATACAGACATAAAACAAGACACTCAAGATGAATTCTACCATAAATGTATACTTTTACATATGTAGACATAGACATTCACCCCTGAAAAATAAGTAAATTATTTCACTTGGGGGAGAATAAATGATATGCCAGTGCCACATTTTTTTGGCAAAACAAAACCACACACACACACACACACACACACACACACACACACACACACACACACACACACACACACCAGTACCACCCTAACACACTCAATGGCAGCTAGACAGAAATATTCATCAGTTGTTGACATCAGGCCACTTTTGCTCATCGGACCGATGCAGATGTATAAAAAAATGTATTAACATCAGCCGACAAGATGTGATTGCTGATATACTGTGCATCCCTAATGACCACACACATATCTACAACCATTAGTGGGTCCTTACCTTCTCAGCCATTATTGCCACTCCCTCCCTCAGCTCATGCACCATATCACTGATCTCCAGTGCCTTGCTGTAGCTGTGGTCGTTGAAGTTTTGATTCTGATCCTGAGACATGCTCCTGTGGAGTTGAGACAGGGGGTCACTCCAGGCTGCCAGCAGACTCAGGATCACATCTGTCAGTTGTTCTCGCTGCACATTAAAGAGTTTTTTTAAATAAATTGGTGGTAAAGTACATCTTAATATAATCTGTCTGGATGAAGTGACATCACTTATGCACATACTGATAAGCATGAGTAGCCATGACCATATGTAAAATTATTAATCACAATGAACGCTCACCCCTAGCCTTTGTGCATTCTCCTTATCGTCTGGTGTTAGTATGCCATATGTGTGGCACTTGTGTTTTCCTAGGACGTTCTTCCTGGGAAAGAAATATTGCTCCTGTGAAGACGAACACACATATCACACTGATATCAGGGCTTGAAAAATAGCCAAATCAATCAAGGGTGATTGATGATGGCTGAATGGCGGTCGAAGGGTTGATGGATGGTGATGGATGATCGATGTCAGAGCTGAAATAAAAGAACTCACAAGTTCAGAGTGCAGATCACTGGAGATGCCATGCATTCTTGAAGACTGTTGTATGACCCTCTCAAAGAGATCTGCCAGGGAAGGAGCATGGCATCCAGCCTGTCCATAGGCACAGATCGGGGCAGTGACAACCCTCATGGAAAGCTCCATGTAGACTAGTGTAAGAACAGCAAACGAAACTGAGGGGGGAAAAAATCGTAGTCACCAAAAAACATAGAAAAACATATAAATAAAAACATGTATTTAATTTTGTCATATTGCCATCTTACCCTTGTCCATGATTTCTGTCTTGCAGTGGCGAACCAGATGAGTGGAGCTCTTTTCCCACCAGAGCTACTATTGTGGAAACTAATTCATTCAGTGATGACGTTGCTGATTAAACAAATTGGTTTATACATGATAAAAATGTGATCATAAGCTTTGCTCTGTTAACTGCTCAGCCGAGAGCAGACAAAGCTAACCCAGGCGGAAAAAGTACTACGCACTGTAGACTGACTTGGGCAATTTATCAATTTAAAGTTATGAACATTAGTGACTGGGATAAATAAAAAAACTTGCATTTCTTTGTGCTCAGCTCTTAGTGTGTAATAAGTTTTTAAAAAAAAATCAACTAATCAACAAAAGCAGATGATGCCCCAGGCTGTCTACATGCAACTAAATTAAATGGTCCTTATAAATGGCCCATGTCTTATGTTAGCAGTACATAAAAAGTGTGATAAATAAAATTACAAACTCATACATTTGAAATCATTACAGCCTAAATGGGGCAGCCAACAATATTTAATCACTTAAAATAATTCAGCATTTTAACATTTATTTTAAACTATAAGACAGCTTATCAACTCTCAGGAGGACAACATAAAAATGAATAGTATCACAAACGAGTATACAATAAGCCTATTGTTCAACAACCCTAGCTAGAACTGTTCAGCATGTCAGTGCAAACGAGGCTATTTAAATGTAAAGTGAGTGATTTATCTTCTCATTAGCGCTACATAGTATGGCCAAGACCACAGGCCACCAACAGTGAATAAGTCATGAGTCATTCTACAGTTTTACTTCTTATACAGAGCCACTTTCCACATTATATGATCATTTGTAAATGCAATGCACACAATTATAAAGTCAAGTTTTTAGGCAAAAGGGATAAAAGCCACATTGAATTGAATGCTTGGATTTGTTTTTATATTGCATTGTACATCATCTCTGAACCCATTTTAATACTTGCAATGAAAAGGAGGCATGATACAATAATAGTGAACCAGTGCTCTGTCTCCATTAGTGTGCCACCTTGTGGAGAAATGAGTGATGAATAAAGAGGGCAACCCTATCATGACTCCTGCCCTTTGCTGTATAAAGAATGTCATTGGTGTCACTATAAAGGACTAAGCAGTACGTTCAACAAAATTGTTACGGTTAAACATTCTTAAACATTACACATACGATAGTATAGTTTTGCAGAACAAACATTTTATTGTCATCTTTTTCCACATAACATACACATAAAAAAGATGTCATAAATACACCAATATCCTTATAGAAAATAGAATCTACAATCAATTTACATTAATTAATACTATGTACAGGTTTGAGTGCATTCTATTACTGTGTGCTGTCAGAGCAGTGATGAGAAAGTGACCTGCTGAGGGAGGCAACGGTGTTGATGTCCAGCTCTGTTCTTATATCCCTTCAGCTTACTTCACAAATTCTCACTGGATCTCATAATTCCTCCTTGACTTGGTCTTAAATCATATGTGTTTTAGGTGTGGAATAATATAAGTCTGTTGCTTATTTGTTTTATGTGAATTTTCTCATACTGCTGTCTTGACCAGGAGTCCCTCGTGAAAGAGATTCAGAATATCAATGGGAATACTCCTGGTAAAAGTAAAGTAAATCAATAAAATAAAAAAATAAAAATTCATATGTGAGTCTACACTTCAAACACAGATTCAGAGCCCCAGTTTTTACATCTAAGTATCAATCCATTCAACATCTGTAGTGCTTCCACTTGCGAGTGGCCACTGCAATGTTTATGTCTTTTTTGTGCCAAGGGAAGAGACTGGTAAGAGCAAGGGTGCCATCAGGCTGCACGGAACCAGTCAGCACATAAAGCTGTGACCGTCCGGGGCGCAAAAGCGTATTGGCACACTGAAGGTTGATGAGGAGCCACTGCTGGAGTAGGTGTTGGGTGTCATAAGGAAGGAGAGGTCCCTGACGAATAAACTCAACACGGCCCTCCACATCAAACTCTGGCTCTCCCATGGGTAGGCGACGACGGTGAAGTTTGGCAGTCACAGCTGTGAAGAAGAGAAAAAACAATGAATCATCTGGTTCGGAAAATGACACACAATTGTGGAAAAAAAAACATGCCCATACTGGATACACATCAACAAGCAACAGTGTATTGAAATAATTCTGAAACGTACCAAAGTCATGCTGGCAAAAAGCATCCAGGACTGTTTTCATGGCAGGAGCTACATCCACAGACGGACAGTTTTGGCAGGCAGGTTTGGGTAAATCTGTAATAACAAATTAAACATAATTTAACAAAACTGTAGGGCATGTACAGTAATTATAGGAAATCTAAAAGAGAAGCACTTGGTAGTCCATTCTGCCAATGGGATGACAAAGCAGTAAAGTAAAACAAAGTCTGTGGGCCATGCATACCTTTTGCAATGTGGGCAAATTTTGCGTGAGGAGTAAGGCACATGTCTTCCTCAGTCGGAAAGCGGTCACAATCAAGTTCCTCGGGCCATGGGTGACCCTGGCAGGCGAGCACCGGAGCACAGCTGTCCCTCACTGCCACACACAGACTACGGCATGGCTGAATAAAACTAAAAGAAGGAATGACAAGATGTTACACAATGAATGCAAAATGACTGCAATAATGATGAAAACAAAAACTCAATGTTATACACATTTGTATTTTGTTTAGTATATTTCACAGAAAACAGTAAAAATAACAAGAAATGTAAAATCTCCTTACGTGTCAAGACAGACGGGGGCAATGAGGGAGCAGAGGAAGGCCTGGGCTTGAGGGTGGCAGCCTGTCTGCAGCATGGGCCTCCAGTCCTCTGAACGTGGCACCACCTCACCTTCCAGGTTGCTGTGACCCAAGAAGTTAGGCAGCCGCATCTCAGAGTATCCAACATCCTTGCAGACTTTCATCTGGTTGGGGATAGCGACGCAACGAGTGGACTGACCCATGTCAAATGCCATTAAAGGACATGCCATAGCCAGGAGAGCCATGGTAAAGAACACAGCCATACTGAAGGTTTGACAAAATCCAGTGAGTCCACAGGGTAGATAGATGAGCTTTTACTGAGGTTGCTTGTTGTCAGAAGTGTCTTCTGTCCTTGAATGGCTTTGTAGCTGCTGCTGCTTTTTTTATATTCGCAGAAAGATCAGCCAGCCCCATCAGTCTGTAAGTCTGTTATCAACTACCTATCAAAGACGCAGAGACGATGTGTTTGGAGACAACAGCTTTTTTTGTGACGACTGCAGACAGAGGGTGGGTAATAAGCAGATGGAGGGTGTGTGTGAGGGGGAGAAGGGAGGGGGGACAATGGGCAATCACAACCCAGCTTTCATTGACTAAAGCCTAGTCACAGAATCTGCTCTGTTTGTTTTTATAGGTCCAGGAGGTAGAAAAAGAATTATGTGAACACCTCATTGAAGGTAACTTAAATTCTAACTCTTGGTGTTAAAAACATACAATATGCGGCAGACTAAAGTGCTGCTACTTGGCAGGCAATTTTCGCAGTGTTTGCAATAGTGACTCAGTTACCTTAAAAGTCAATGTGTTATTTTGTCCACTCCCTATATTATATTTGCTTTGAGCACAATATAAAATGATGCCACTTTGTTGCATTGGCTATGTAAAAACAACCAAATCCCATAAATAGTCTTTGCTCAGGGTCACAAAATGCATCACTGAAAATTCCTTTGGAAATAAAGGTGAGTTTTTTTGTAGACAGACAGGCAGTCTCCTTCATATTGCCAGTCTCTTTCATGTGTCCCTGCTTCCTAATTGGAGGGTTTCATCGGCAGAGCCTCCAGTTCTCATTAGCAACGCAGCGTCTCTTTTGGCTCACCTGGCTTTGATCTCCCAGTAACACAAACTCAGAACCACATGCAAAATACTATTAGCCCACCTCTTTGGCTTATTGGTTTGAAGCATCAGTAGCAATGAAATGATTGCATCATCAGCCACTGTACATGGAACTCAACACAATTTTTTTATTTAACCTTTATTTTACCAGGGAAAAAAATCACACTGAGATTAAAATCTCTTTTACAAGTGACCCCTGGCCAAGAAGTCAGCACATAAAAATACACTTTAACATACAACAAATAACAGACAGACAGACAGGAATGGACAGCAATAAGAAATAAGAAATAAAAACAGAAAATCTGTGATATAGTATTGAAAATGTTTCTATAAGGCCATATACATGCATTTCTTTCAGACAAGATATCAATAACTTTCATTTGAATGGTACTAATTAACCAGAGCAACATGCAACATTTGCTGTCATAATATGCCAATATCCCATTCAGGACATCAGAGATGTCATCCTTAGATGCAGACCAGGGGCACAGACAGAAATGCTAATTTGTCTCGTTCTCTCTGTCTCGTGTATTCGAGCCACAATTTAACAATAGAACTACATTACATAATCATAGTATTTGTTTGGATGTCGTCTGTCTCCAGATTTAGATGTATATCTGGGGCTGATGCCTCTGGGCCCCTGGAGGACTTTCCCTCATGAATCAGAGGTCTCTATCCCACCCAGCCTGCCATGGTCATTGTGTAGTCAGACATGCCAAAGCAAACCCCATTCTAGATAGCCCAAGTCTCATTTCTGTGCCTGTATACCAGCCCTGTCTGCAGCCAGCAAGAGCCCTCCATCGGCCCCAGCCAAGCCAACTTTTACAGCCTGATCTGATGAGTAGAGGCTGGTTCCAGTTCGGGTAGACGAGTATAGCCCGTAAGAGAGGACTAACTGGGCAATTAGAGTCACAGACCAATTTAGGAGAACAATAGGTCCACGCATTTAACAAGCTCCCCCTGCCAGGAGCCCAGCAGGGGTCTGTTGTTGGGCCTAATGGCTGCCCTGTAGACACTGTGTCTGTCTTGGTAATGTGTTGCCTCCCCCTGCCTGAGTTAATGAGAAGGTAATAAAAGTATGAGCTGAATGGTTGGGCACCTGTCTGTCAAACATATCTCACCTCTAAAATATTATCTTGCTACAGGTTCAAAGTCAACATATTCACTGGATCTAGGCATTGGCTTCTTTGCTAGTGCACGACATCCTGCTCCAATTCTATATGAAGCAGGTTGGGCTAACTATCTGACCAATTCAACATTTAAAATCACATTGTATTTCACCATACAAAACAAATATTACTCTTCATAGTTTTTGTACTTGGCAATTAAGCTCTTCTGATTCAGCACTACCAGAAGTTACACTAGGACCAGTACTTAAGTGGAAATCCACCCTAAAAATATTTTATTGCCATCATATACACCTCCGTTTTAATGTGAATTAGCATCCTAAGCATGGCTATGAGCTTTCATAATTATCTTGCTATACACTGAACCAAAACATAACTTGTCAATGCTTCTCTCTACAGGTGCAAAGTAAATATAGTCACTAGATTTAGGAATTGCCTTTGCTAGTGCAAGACATCCTGCTCAAATATATTTATATTTAGCAAAATAGCTTTCTGTGTCACATTACAATAGGCTACTGTGACTGTTTCGCACCATGTAAACAAGACTATCATTTACCATTACAGCTCAGTTGTTTTGTGAAACATTTTCCTCTTAAGGTGAAAGTAGAGACACAAGACCATACATGTGGTGCCATCATTTAGAGAGAAATCTTGGTCTGCTCCATTGATGGTAAATAAAAAGCTCTCTCTATCACAACAGCACACAATGGTCATTGATCCGGGATGTGGGGATATTAGGTCCACAGGTAGGGATTCTACATTAAAACAAAACTAATTTGAAAGTCAGTCACAACCGTGGTGTCAACAGACTTCAAACATGTCACAAGAAAACCCTGTCAACTGAAGTCTTCCTGCGCCAATATCCAGCTAAGAAAGAGGTTTGTAGATGATGAAGCTATCATATAAAATCATTTGAGTAGCATACCATATATTCTAGTTGGGGTATTTTCCCTCTAAAGTAGTCTCCATTGGCAGAGTGGGACATCAGAACAAACACCTGAGACATACATCAAAGACAAGAGTCATGTTTGGGAAGGAAAGGAGGGGGGGGCCCGGGTGTCTGAGCTGGCCTGCCCTGCAACACAGTGAACTCAGATAAAAGCTGTCTCCTCCTTGCACATAAGAGACTCATTAACTTAAGAGATTGAACGCCCCCATTTGCCTCTTTTCTCTTCCCCCTGTACCCCCCCCACCTCTTCTCCATCCTGCTGGGCTCCAGTAGGACTGACAGTCCCCGTGCAGACTGTCAGTAGCACTCAATTGTCACATCCAGTCTCTATTCCTTGTGGGCAGACGCTGCCACACCGAGAAGAGCAGCCAACTTGGCCCCAGAAACTAGACATCTGTGGATTAACTCAGTATGCTGCTACCCCCCCAAAAAAAAAATATATATAATAAAATGGTGACTAATTTTCCATTCTCAACACAGAGCTGATACTGAAGCACTGGGAGATTGCTGCTGCGGTTAAAAATCAGGCCAAGGCCATTCAAATTCTTTCAGTAGCATTGTGCAGTCTTGGCAGATGAACACAGCATAACTGCTATGACGCAATTCATAATTTACCCATAATCTGTGATAGTGTAATTGAAATATTTTATGCACAGTCAAGCATATCGAGTTAATAATCACAAGATACAGAACTAATTATGCAGTACACAAGCATCATCTTTATTTCCACCCCCCAAATGGAACTGCATTTGGCTTTCACAGAAACAAGAAATTACCAATTCCGTTAACACTGATCAAGACAGCTACAGCTCACTTTGCAAACAGTCAAAAGAGAAAAAAGCCAAGGATATATGAAGGGGGGAAACAAACTCTTGGAACACGATAAGACAGTCAAGTTGACGAAGCTGACATATCCATGATTACATCGTCCTCTTATGCAGTCCTTTGCTCTTCTGCAACTCTGTGGGAGAATCAAAAGAGGTGGGTTCATTATTGGCCACAAATGGATTAAAACAGGACCGTTAACAGTAGCAATGCCCCTTATGTGTACTAACAGTTCGATAATAAAATATGCTAAATAAATTCTTGCGTGGGAAATTTCTTCTACTTTCCGAAAAATTCACACCAACCTATAGCAGATAAAGTCGTATCAGTAGTGTTATCTGTTTAATTTATTGAGATGTCAAGTTGTCAATTGGATTACATGTCTAACAGGAGCTGGCTGCAAAACACTGGTGTGGCAGCAACGCAGAGGCATGCTTTTACCTGATATTCCAGCAATATTTCATTATAATGACAATCATATACTCAGTGTGACCACTTCATTAGGGACACCTGTACAATCTATTGCAATTCAACGTTGCCTGTAATTCTACTTTTAAAAGTCTGTAATGTTCAGGTTTTGGTGACATTGACAGAAATGTTAAATTAAGTTATATGTTTATTATGTAAGTCAGTTAAAAGGTGGTGTTATACTGGACTACATTGATAGGTATTTCAACTTTTTTGTCCTTCCAAATGTCCATACATGAGGGGGGCAAAATGTTACAAACACATCTGTATAATGCAGTCCAGTACGACATCATCACTATGACCTCAATGCTAAAACACATTCATTGTACACCTCTATGACAGGGTCTAAATAACTGAACATTATAGGCATCATAAAAGTAGACTTTATAGTGGAACCAAGTATTTTTAAGAGTGGGATTTTTTTTTTAGCGGAAAATAAGGACATCGAGCAATTAATGGCAGCGTCGCAAACCTTTTCTCCCCGTCTCTCTCTCGATACTTGTCACACACTGACTCGGGCCCAGTACAGCGGGTGTTCCTCATGTGAATAGACAGGCAGACAAGCGCTCCACGAGTAAACGGCGCCGTTACCTTTGATAGCTAAAGTTCGCTAAATTAGTATATTCGTAACTTTACAGCCTCGCTTAAGTAAAAAAATATACATAACGTTCCAGTCACGTAATCGATCTGCTCTGTCCACAGTCTCTAAATCAAGCGGTGAATGAGACAAACAGTACGTTTTACACAAGCACAACGCACTAGCTCAGCTAATAAGAGCTGTACCGAATACTTGCTTCAGTAGTTAACAGCGACTACTGGGGGGGTCAACATTTCCGACCGAAGAAAGTAGAGAAAGAGAGAGAAAAAAAAAAAAGAGATGAAGCGAGAGTTGAAGCGACTTTGCTTTGTTGTTGCAGGACACAGTCACCTTTTGCTACACAAACTCATGGGCAGTTCGGTGCTAGTGTTTCATTTTTTTTTTTTACCTTTATAGCGTTTCAAACTTTTCTGTGGCGGCGATAGCCAGTGATGTTTCCCGTTTACTCTAACGTTAACGGGGTTTGGCACGCCGCTATACAGATAGACGAGTCTGATTTCGGTTACATAAGAGTATTGATAAAGAACTGAACTGATTAGGAGTATCGATAAGAATAGTAGTTTTGATAAAATCCTAACGAGACCCATCCCTAATTAAGAATACAGGCTATATGATGGCTGATAAGTTTACATACATCTGAGAGTCTCTGAGAGAGGGAGGGGGGTCACAGCCCAGATATGCCCCGTTGATGAAACAGTACTGCAGTAGAGCCCTGAAGCATGGATCCTGGAAAGATATTAAGACATTTAAAGTACTTAAAAGGCTGGAAGTATAACACCATGGTATCAATAAAAACACATTCCAAAAAACTAGGGTCAAATAGTGTTTTGTCACTCACCCTGATGAGAATGTGGGGGTTTCCAACAATTAAGAGCAAGGCTTTGGGACGAGTGATGGCCACGTTGAAGCGCTTGGGGTTGGCCAGAAAGCCGAGTGCTTTCTGCAAATCGTCACTCTGTACCGATTCATTAGAGCGCACCTATATTATAAGACAATGAAGTGAACTGAGTAACTGCCAAAATATGGAATAAACTATGGGAAGGTTGTGATCAGTGGTGGAATGTAACTAAGTAAATTTACTCAATTATTGTACTTAAGTACAAATTTGAGGTACTTTGCTTTACTCGAGTCCTTTCTTTTCATGCCACTTTGTACTTTTACTCCACTACAATTCAGAGAGAAATATTGTACTTTTTACTACAGTACATCTGACAATCTGACAGCTTCTGTTACTAGTTACTTTACATACAAAGGATTTTTTTTTGCACACAAAATGCTTAGTTGATTGACAGAACTGTTTGGATCGTTTCCAGTTTATAAAATGTGAGGATTTTTCTGCATCGAGTACTTTTAATACTCTGAGTAAATTTTCCTGATGATACTTACGTACTTTTACTTATTGTATATGACAACCAACTGAATATTACTTTCTAGACCCTCCCATTTCGATCGCGTTTTAACTGCTACAGTGGCCAAACCCGAAATTAGCTCTTAGCTCTCATCGTTTACACGCAGCTGTTCTAGCCACTCCAATATTAACTTTGGTCTTGTTGCTTTGCCTGTCGTGTTGTCGTTTTAATTCTCTTTTTCACTTCCCTGGCGAGTAATCTCCCCCTGGCATTCGTCACAGTGCCACTGAGTGTAAAAGGGCGAAAGGCTGAGGTATGTCCCTCTTTGGCTAATGTATTTTAAAGATGGAGGCGCAACATGCCGGCCGTCATTCGAGCGACTCGCTCGTATGTATTCTAAATGGCAGATTCTACGCTTACGAGAATACTTTGATTGGTTGGTGGAAGTAATTACACATGAATGAGCACATATTTGTGAAAGAACAAAGGTTTTTTTTGCTAAGAATCAACTCAAAACATTACACAATGTAGGTTTAAGTAAAATTTAAAAAAGGTAAAAGGACTTTCACCTGTAACAGAGTATTTTTACAGTGTGGTATTAGTACTTTTACTTAACTAAAGGATCCGAATACTTCTTCCACCACGGGTTGTGACTGCTCGTGTTCTACAGACTCTTTAATAATTTAAAATGGATGGCGTCATCTGCTTTTCAGTTAACGAAAACCCAACACATTATTGTAAAAATGCCACCGTTGTCGGTATACTTCACATCAGTGCATTGCCCAGTCTTACTGATTGATACATTGTAAGTAACCAAAGCATCCTAATCACTACCTACTCTATACTCTAGTTGCAAACTAAAGAGAAAATGGCTGGTAAGGTTTAAAAAAAGATTTTTGTAGACTTCTCTCAGTGGCAAATGGTAAACTTGTTTTTGGTGTGGTGCAAAATGTGCTGCTTTTTCCAAGGTTTTGTTTTTAGCAAGCCAACGTTTATATTCATTTCTCATGAATAGATTATTTTGAACTGAAGAAAAACAAAAATTCTTGGATGAAATGTTAATGTATGTGAACATCTTCACGCTGGCCTGTCTGTCTTCACCTCCAGTCACCAGACCCAGACCCAATTTGACATATTTCTCAATATTTGAAGAGTAAAAAGGGCATACTGACAAATCAACATACCTAAACATCACAAGAAACTCTGCAAAGACAGCTAAAGTAATTTCATTTCTCAAACTCTACAAACACTTGTTGAATCATTAGATTATATATTGCAAGCTGTGATTAAGGCAAATGACGGATACAGATTTTCTTTTTAATGCTACTTTTGACTGATATTTAGTACAAAAGAAATCTTCACTCGGCAGCAAATACATCAGGATCTCAGAAACTGCAACACCTATATCGACCAAATTTGGCAGAGGTAGATTCATCTCACCCAACAAAAACTACACTAACTGACCACATGGTGGTGCTGAAAAAAACTATTTTAAAAACTGGTCAGTAAGTGCTGAACATAGTCCTTAGATCACAACATCTTTCTGTGTAGGCACAACCCAGATGTCCCACCATTGTCACACACATACGTTTTCTTCTCCACAATTGGCATATGTCTGGACTGAGCCAGAAAATATTCTGACATTTGTAACTTCTATTACCCAAATTCTGTTTTTTCCTACCGTAGACATGATGATGACCAGGAACTCTTGTCCTTGGAACTCCTCCACAGAGCCCACTTTGATGTCAGACAGGCCTACCTTACCCAGCAGCACTCGAATCTTCTCACACTTGAGTAATAAGAAAACAAGGGCACTACTGGGTTAGCATATGCAAAGCAACTTAAAAAATGTGAAGCCATTTAAGCTACCTTGGAGTTCAATGTGAAATGACATTGAAATAGCTTTTCTCCCACTCTACTAAGAAGGAAAAAGAAAAGAGATCTCACTCATGCAACTAAAGTGCTTTAAAGCTTTGATTTGAAACCTGACCTCAAAAAGCACAATACACATTTCACAGATGAACGGTGCAGTCTTACTTGTTTCCTGTAGGGGGCAATGATGCCAATGTCAGAGGCATCCACAGGGTTGTAGAGCTTCTTGGCCAGCTGGCAGCAGTAAAGCATGGCCTGTACAGCCTCCACTGGGTTAAACCATGATGGGTTGTTACCTTCCCTCATTTCCGTGCCCTAGGGAAGAGCAAAATCCCTGGAATAAATGTGGGAGCTGAATATCCCAGTTACTTGAATAACCAAACAAAGACTAGATTTTTAGATGTACCCAATAAACTGGTAACTAGGGCTGGGACAGTTACTGCATTACCGCGGTCACGTGACGCCTACCGCGGGTCTGAGCTCGTCACCGTCATCACCGCAAAAAAAACATTGGCCTGCACATGTGTGCACATTGTGTCTACTGACATGGATTCATTGATTCTAATGACATGGATTGTGTCTGATGACATTGTGTCTTACATGGATTCATATCATCAAAAGATGGAGCAAATCCGAGTTCTCGCGAGTTGGGGAGCGCAATGTTCCATGACACAAAATAACATTCCATTCGTGTTGACTATTAGGCCTATATGCGAGAGTACCTGTGTAACGTCTTGTATTGGAGAAAAGTCTTTGCCTTTCCCACTGTGTATTACGGTAGGAAAGGCAAAGACGTTTCTCCGTTCTCAGCTGAGGTAGACACATTAACGTTACAGCTGCAGTGTTTACCATTGCACATTAGCCTAGCAGCTAACGGAGTTTCCTTCTGTTTATAGCTTTATCCCAATAAAACGGCATAGTTGAATTTCAGCCTGCATGCACGTTTCGTAGCCTGAAACAGAGCAGCTTATATTGGTTATATTAGAGAGTTAGCGAACTGCCGAGTCACCCTCTCTGCTCAACTGCTAGACGAGCTGCACTCGGCAAACTTTATTTATTTTACTTTATTGACAAAAAAGAGCTTTCTGAACTGTCTGTGGAATGGATCAACGGAGATGAGAGAAACCATTGTGGCCCTAAATGACAGCAAAACTCAGTAAAGACTCTCACATTGAGCTGAAATGGAAACACTGTGCTGCAATCTTTTTATACAGTCTAAGGCTGCAACATATGTTGTAAGGTTTAAGCCGATGTTTTTTCGGGGGTAACAGCATTCACTTTACCGGCAATATCCTAGCTATTGACAATAGATAAAGCTACCGTGTCTTGAGAAGCTCTAGCTTGTTGTTTTATTGTTCACTTTTAACTCACTTTACATCAACTTTTCCTATCTCTTTTTCCTCTCTTTTCTTCACAGCGGCACTCATACGCTACTCTCCGTTACTACTCGCTCTCCTTGCGCGACCACACGGGCACTGACGTCACTCACGTAAGGCACCCTGCCATTCTCGCTCTAACTTACGCTACTCTCGTAAGGGGGTTGCGGTATACCGCGGAAATTTCTTGCTTTTCAACCGCGGTAAGAAAAATCCATACCGTTCCAGCCCTACTGGTAACTCAATGTAGATGCATATACTCTTAACAATTCTTCATCAGTTTAAAGACCACTTACCCTTACTCCATGGAAGAGGAGAGGGAAGCCTTTTTTGGGCAGGGTTTTCCACTGGCAGAGAGAGTCTACTATGGCCCGTGGTGCTTTAAAACACAATTCGCTTTTGTAGAAGAGCTTGGAGGGCAGCGTGAGTAAGGCCTCATGAGAACGGTAGTTGTAGATCAGCTTAGTCACCTGTAGTAATGAAAGCCAGCCAAAACCAGCTTTATTATTTTTATATCTAGAGATAGATATCTATCTATCTAGAGATATAGATAGATAGATAGATATCTCTATCTATCTATCTATCTATCTATCTATCTATCTATCTATCTATCTATCTATCTATCTATCTATCTATCTATATCTATACACACACACATATATACATACATACACACACACACACACACACACACACAAATAGATAGGTAATATGCTAGCTACACGTCATCAGTTGCCATGTAGCATAGCCTTTGCGTAGCATGTGAAACATTTTTATTATCTTCATTAATGTCAATGTGATACTTGCTACCAAACACCACCTTAAAACTTTGTGTGCGTAGTGCACCTACCAGATTAGGGTTGTATCCCCAGTCATGTCTGGAGTACAGTTGGTTGGCCATCAGCCTCTCCAACAAAGACACCCCCAGGCCAAAGGCAGCAGCCAGCTTGGACTTCACTATTGGACCCAACTGACAGGGGTCTCCGGCCAACACTATCTAAGCAGGTGAGAGAAAAAGTCATTATTAATCAAAAAAGCTTAGACATGTTTTTAATAAGTAAACATGTTTTAAAGAACTGATTTACTAGAATTACCGCCTTGCTGTTGTCTGACTCCGCCAACCAGTCAAGTTGTAGTTTACATCCATATCTGTCCACTTGTATAATATATGTAGTGAAGACTTTGAAGCAATATAATAATAAAAACTAAAAAAAATTTAAATTTAAAAAAAAAAGTTTGGAAAACATGGATGATTCACACACATCTTCAACTCGGCAGCACAAAATATCTATACAATCACCTCAGCTTCATGGTGGGCACCCAAGATTAGTGTCACCAATTCGGTATCGGACCAATTGTCTCCCCTGTTCCTGAGTTATGAGGTTGAATAATAGCCAGAAAAGTGCTTTTGCAAAACAGGCGTTCCTGAGATATCGCAATTATGAGACCTTGACATTTGACCTCCAAAATCAAATCAGTTAATCCTTGAGTCCATGTAGTCAGTGAGTGTGCATTTGTGCTGACCTGTCCATCTTTCTCTGATACAAAACTTATGGGGATCAGGGACTCTGGTTCTGTGGCCTGGCCGGCTTCATCCAGAAACACATGGGTAAAATGTCCCACTCTGAGGAAAAACAAATCCACAGTAAGTGAGCTGAGAAAGTAGGAGATAGAAGCGAGGATAAAAGCTGTATACAACTATCCCAACTACAGCCCAGGCCTTACTGTAGTCCTATATTATGGAACATGGCAGCGCTGGAGCAGGTGCTGACCACAATCCTGTGAAAAGAGGCATGACGGATGTCCTCTCCCGCCCTCGAGTACAGTCTTAGCACTTCTGGGATGGACTAAGAAAAGAAATTTAACATCAACATGGCACTCAACTTTTAGATAATAAAGCAATGTGCTAAAATAGATGCAGACAGAGCATGTGATCACAACCTCATCTATTATTTCAAAGGGTTACTGACAACTGTACCGCCCAACCTGGTGGCAAATTTAGATGGCATCTGTACAGACCTTACTGTACACAGGAGCATGCATATTTTCCCTTTGATCATACACATTTTAAAGTAGGTGTGTGTTGCCAAAGAAACTGCAGTGAATCCCTTTTCCCTGATTATGTTAAGTACCTCTTCCTGCCTACAAGATGCGTTGACACGGGCCATACTTGCAGCATGCAGGAAACCACTGTCATGTAGGCGGATGCAGATGAGGTCAGCAGCACTGTTGGAAGGAGTGCATACGAGTATCCGACTACTGGGCAGAAAGTGGTAAACCTGGAGGTGGAAATACTTTATGAAGTCACACAAGCAGGGAACCAGAAGGGAGGTAAGTTTGACAGGCATAAAATACTGACACTCACTATTGCAGCTGTAAGTTGTTGAGAAGTTTGCCATCAATACCAGTGTGAACACAACATTGTCAATCTTCCTTGTCCACATTACAACATTAGACCATCAACGTGAACAGGTGGAAAATGTGGACACCATAGGATAAAATTCCGTAAATAAAAATGAATGCGGGCAGGGTTTGAGGCACTACTTCAATAAATCAAAGCTATAACTCGTTGGATGCATTTGTTTAAGAATACATTGTGTTATAGGTCAAATTTTTGTTGTAGGAAACAGAAGAGCCTTACATTTAGTGACTCTAAATTCTAGTGTTTGTGGGTATGTACCTGTAGTATGACCTCTATGAGGGTGATGGTCTTTCCAGTGCCTGGAGGTCCAAACAGCACATAAGGAATGGGACGACACTCCCCTGCCATGATCCTCTTCACTGCCTCTCTCTGAGGAGGGTTCAGGTCCGGGTTAAAGAATTTCCCTGGGCTGGGGATGGGTTTGGATGCCAGTCTACCATCTAGAAGTGATTACACATTTGTCATTGGTGCTCTCAATCAACGTGAACAATGTCATCTGATATGTGGCAAAGCTTGTACCAAATCAAATCTGTACCTTTAGTCTGTGTGGCCTTTGACTTCATGTCGATGGAAATGCTTGACACCTTTCCATTTTCCATGGCTGGAGTCTGTTGTTCAGATACAATAACACTTAATCAAAACTTAATGACTTAATGTCTTTTTTTTCCCCTCTTTCTTTTACCTTATTGTCCTCTTTATTTTGGTCTGGCTCTTCTATCCACTCTCCTGTCCACTGAGGGGTCTGAATGGTCACTCTCGAGGGGAAGAGAACTGCACAATGTGAAAATGACAGCAATTTAAATCTTACTGGACTACTTTTAAAACGAACCATCATGAAAGCTTGTGTGAAGTATAACAAGACTTATTAAACTTGTAAATGTTCAAATCATGATATTGTCTATTAAACTCTGTAGAAATACAGACATATGATGTCATTTTTGGTTGTCAAAAAGATTCTAAGTGCCTGAGCAAGCAGACACTGCTGGGGAAGTAAAATATGATTTTTAATTCATCCCTTGGGCAATTCTGTTTTCTATTTCTCTCACTAAGGCAAAAAAGAGGCGAGGTGAGGTACAAACGGCACCCTCTGGAGCCAAGCTTTTTCAATGTGAAAGCGGCTCGGGAAATTATTTAGTTCTGTGTTTGCAGTGGAACATCTTTCATCCTCATGAATGTCAGTTTGATACTTGCTTCTAAAGACATCTTATATTGTACCTCCCTAAGAACACTGTATATTGCATGCAATTGTATGTACAGTTGTCCTCTTTATTGTGTCTAAAACGCCAGGAAGCACACTGTAAAGACTTAAAGCGATTTAAATAAAACCTTAACTTACTCTCCACAAACTGTTTTGTCTGTTCAAGTGCGTTGTGACACCGCCTCATGGTCAATCTGGTAATACAAGCAGCCAAATACTTGTATTACAACGACGACGCATTATTTCCGGATGAAATATGAGTGCATTGTGTTTATGAAATCAAAACCATACTCTCTTTTCTAACCTGTTATAAGAGAAATCAACATCAAGTGGCTCTCCGAGGTAGCTGCGCTGAAACTCTGCATTCACTCTCAAACTCACAGTCTCATCATTGATCTGTGAGTCAAAACAGAGCTTTTTTTTTTAGATTAAATCTAAAGAAAGAGAGAAGATTATGCAGAACATAAAAGATGCTTCAGAGTATCAAATATCTCCGTACCTCTGTGACATAACTAACGTACTCCATTACCACACCTGCACTCTGGGGTTTCTTCAAAACTATTCTGTCACCTGCAGAGAAAATTTAATTAGTCAAAACCCTTCTTGTGTTGCACAAAAAAAAAATATCACAACATGAACCTCTGCAATAATTCAACAATGATGAAGAAGGACACCTAAGGCTTCCTCACCTATACTGAGACTGGGTCTGCCGTCGGCCAACCCAAGGACCTCTAGGTGCAGGTAGACAGCCCCTTTCGTGAGAAGGGCACCTTCAATTGAAAATTCTTTCATTTCCCTCTCTGCATTCAGCTCTTCCAGCCAGAGAAGGATTGAGAAACGCGAACGCATGTTGGATGGTGACAGCTCCTGAGCAAACAGGCACAGCAGGAGAAGGATAATGTGATATTTCAGTTGATCTCTGAAGGAAAATATGGTATATTTTCTTTCCCTAACCACAGGAACCAAAACACGCAACAGAAGCCACTGAGTCAATTATATGGCAATCTGTGTCCTCTAAAATAAATGGTCTTTTAATATCTTACATCGCCCTGCTCGTGAAATTAAGAGGCCCAGATGTTCACTCCTTTGTTAGGATACTGATTCAGAAGGCATGTATTCATAACGAAAATACATTCAGCCTACATTACCCAAAGTACTTTAATGCACAATTACACAACACATTTATTGTGCAGGTAGCCATAATCCAACTCTTAATTTGCAACTTCCGTTACCTCATTCTACATGACTAGCTAAAATTCATCACGGGCACGCTCACCTCTCCTAGGCAGGGCTGAATTACCAGCACGTCACTCTGTGCCTCCACACAGTCTCTGAGAGCCTGGGGCAATGGGAAGTTAGGTAGGAAGGTTGGCAGCCGCCGCTTGGTAAGCCTGCAGGTGCGAAAGTCAATCTCAAACAAGAGGCGACAAAAAAAAATCATTTTTGTCTTTGTCTTTTTTGGAAGCTCGCTGCATGCAAAAAGTGCAAATATTTATTACGATCAACCCATTACTAATTTACTATATTAACTAATATATTAGCATAACTAAGCACATACAGTAAGTGGCAAATTATCTGAGTAGCTTAGATAGGTAGGCAATTCATTTCAAGCTTGGTGCTCTTCCTCAGGCGGCAGCGGAATCAGTTGTGTGGATACCTGGGTGCGTCAAATGGAGCAGAGACAGTGATCACTTGAGTAGGCATTGTTGAGACCAGACTTGCATCTCTGGGACTGTAGGGCTCAGAGGGCTGCAGCAGGTTCTCCTCTTTACTACCCACTGTGACCTCCAGGCGCCTCCCGATGGTGAAAGAGGAGAAATGCAGCAACAGCAGCTCAGCACAGCTTCCCAGGCTCCTGAGCAGTTTCCCACATGATATTTAGTTGTACAGACAACATAGTAACAAGAGCTCCACAGATCCACTTGACACTTAAAAAATAAGAGCTTGTTATATATGGCAAAACAGCACACCCAAATATGGTCAAAAACTTTCCATTCTACGTTCATCTTATTGATCCACTACTCTTCTTTCTGTTTCTGTTATCTGTATCAGTGTTTAAAAATAACTTACTTTGCTTGGCAGGCTACTACAATTGACAACCTCTCTCCTGGTGAAATGTCCATCTCTCTTTCCTCCCTCCTTACACCGGGGGAATAGGTAATATCCTTCTGCACCTCACCATTTTCTTTGTCTACCTCTTTTGCATCACTGACTTGCTTTTCTGAAGACTCCGAGCAGATTTTAGACTCTGAGCAGTTTTCTTGCAAAGGCTGTCTTTTGTGTCTTAGTGGGCCTTTGACAGCAACCAGGGTGAACTGTTCCTCTGAGTCCCAGCCAGCAAAGTCACAGCACTTCAGCCTGTGGGTCTCCGAACCTTTATTTCTGTGACGGGAGAAAGATCAAGATTATAAATGTGTGCATTGGGCTACAGGTGGAAAGTCATTTGCCCTGTAACATATTTTCTATAGTCATCTCATTTTCTCTCAGATTTGAGAGGTTTGTACCAAAAGACGCTCTCTCAAGAGTTTAAATGAAGCTTGCAAAGATAAACTAGAATCACCACCTCGCGGTTATATGCCTCTGCCAACCAGTCAAGTTGCAGTTTACATCCATGTCTGTCCAGACTCACATCATTCATTTACTGAAGACTTTGAATTTTCTTTTAATAAAAACAAAAAAAAGGTATTAATCATATTTTTTGAGTTATCACTATATTGACATATGATACCATTGAATAATTTCCAATGAGAAACATGCTGTCTTCACTTAGAGACCATTTATACAGAGGATGAGTACAGAGCACTGATAAAGAGCTTCAACAATCACCTGAAGCTCAATATCAGCAAAACCAATGAACCGGTGGTGAACTGACAGAGGAACAGGACAGAACAAAAAAAGTTGTAGCCATGACAGTAGACCATGCTTCAAATATGGATGCTGCTGCAAAGAAGCTACACATTCTAAAATGTGGATGCTTCACAAACATCTTAGACCCGACAGAACAGAAGATCTGTACAATCACCAGTTCTAAGGTGGGCACCCAAGATTAGAGTCACCAATTCAGTAGCCGACCAAATGTCTCCCCTTCTGATGCTGAGTTATGGTGTTGAATAATGGCAAGAAATGATGATATCACAGCGAAGATCACCTTTGACTTTTTGGATATAAAATGTCGTTGATGAGTGTTTTGTGAGGTCACAGTGACCTTTGACCACCAAATTCTAATAAGTGCATCAAGTGGATGTTTGTGCCAAATTTAAAGAAATCCCCCTGAAGCGTTCCTGAGATATTGTGTTCACAAGAATGGGAGGGACTAAATCTGGCCATGGCTATCGCCGGCATGGAGCCAAATGTTCTTGGACAATTACCAATGCTAATCATAAGAACTATAGGTATATTTTACAGAGGTTTGTTACTAGTGCTTTAATTTAGTTTTACTCTGAATGTGAATATTTTCTTTCTTCTTTGGTCACTCACTGTATCCAGAGCACCAGCTCTCGTTTCTCCCCAATCATCAGATCCTCAAACTGGCCATAGACTGTTACATCCAGCCCCCCTTTGTTTTCCAAAATGCTCTGGAGTTCAGTCTCTGGAAGACACGTAGCAGACGAATTCCCACTGCAACAATAATTAAAAAGGGAAAAAAGCCATCAAACTACTCTGTATCACCAACATTTTTACAAATATGGAAAATACCACTACACTTCTGATGATAAAGAAACTTTAGTCGATTCAGTCATTTATTAAGCTAAAATAGTGAAAACAAATATCAGGTTCGCAAATGATGATTTGCTTCTTTGTCATATATCACAGTAAACTGAATACCTCTGAATTTTGGACCTTTGGTCAGACTAAACAAGACATTTGAAGACAAGGCTTTCTCCTCTTCCATTTGAAAAAAAAAAGTTTGTGGCAGTCCTGTAAAGATACAAGTCCAATACCTTTGAAGGCAGGGTGCCATGCACAGGGCCCTCCAACAGTAGAGGGACTGACTGCTCTCCACCATTACCAGGTTGACCAAGTGCCCTGGCAAAGGCTGGTAGTGGGCAGGCAGCAGCAGAGAGTCCAGGCTGAAGAACACATTGTCCTCAACCACTCCAATATTACCATACACGCTGGTCACACGCACCTGGAGATAGTAGATCATTCAGAGGAGGGGAATGAAATAAGTCATTCGATTTATAACCAAACAAGGATGTGTTATTACTCAACTGGATTAGACAGACATGAATGAGCTTTTAAGCATTAGCACGTTATCATAATTAAGTAGAATGCCTTTTACAAATGCAACTAAAGTACTAAAAAAAGGACTAAATTGATTAATGAGTGGATATAGCCAAATACTTTTAATGATGCAATCACCTTGTCTAGGCGGCAGTAGCGTAAAGGGGCCACAGAATGAGCCTGGGTGGTCCACTGGGATCCACTAAGATTGATAAAATATTTAGCTTGGACCCAGTCTCCTTTCATTGGCTCATAACCTGACAAAAAGGAGAGAAAATACACAAAGTGTGCCAACAAGCAGGACAGTTGACATCAGCCTTTAGCTAAGTGCTAATAAATGTTAGTGTGGCTGTGAGTTTGACTAACCTACTCTCAGTTTGAGAGCTAACTAAACACCAACTGTAAACATATGATGGCTGTTAAATCTATAAAATGTCTACTTCTGTCTAAAATGCTGGACAGTTCTGGGACTGAAAGACCAGTGTGGGTGTAAAAAACAGAGTATGTTTATGCAAAGCATCATGGGGTCAAGACGCTCACAATATTAGCGAGTAAAGTACAGCGAGTATCGATACCTTCCCATAGACTGTAGTTTGGGAAGTACGTGGTCTGGTTTATGTAGCCACCATCTTTTTCAAATGATGTGACTGTGCCAATGAGAGGCCGCAGCTGCATACTGTCAGCTTCTATTGAGGTTTTTCCTCCATCCTCCCAAGCATCTGCATTCTTCTCCACCTAAATGACAGGATTATATGGTGCATTTCTGACAATGTACATCATGATGGCCCTATTTCCTGACAGATTCACTGTAAATCGAGGGAACAATAAACAAGTATAGTTTAAATTCACACATTTCTTCAGTCACCTCTCAGTCTATGCCAACTCTTATATCATATTAGTGGAGCAACGCGTTAAGAAAAGACTGATATTTGAGTTGATGAATATGGAGCACATGTATGACATATAAAGTCCTATTTCACCAAACCCCAAAACACAACTTAACTGAAACAAGGTAAATTTAAATTGTATGTTGTTTGCATATTCATGCCGGCCATGATTCTCACCCTTAAAGCTTTCCATCCACCTTGGGCACCATCTCGTACTGCTATGCAGTTTACAACGTCTCCTTCTTTCAAAGGTACCCCGCCCAACACCTCTCCACTAGTGAAGTAGATTGCGTCGTCTATCATGGCATAGTCAAGGCACAGCTGGGTTACCACACTGCCCCGCAGGTGGCGAATGTCCTCCATGCCTAACAAGCAAAACAAATGTGGACCAAAAACGACATGGCATCAATGCTGTTGGGTGTGTTGCTATTGTAGCGTTTTAAACACCAAACAATACAGAACAATTAAGTAAACTTTATCTAGCTATACTTTGTGGGAATGTTACATTTACCTGGTGTACCGGAGAAAATGCCTTCTCCATCCACCTCTACAGTCCTCCACAATGGAGAAATCAGCTTAGATAGCATACACCGCACAGCAGTAAGCATATCTGCAAAATGGTAGCTGAAGTAGCTAGAGAACGGAATAACGTTAGAGCAGGTTTTTAGACATCGCAAACATTTGTCACATTGTGTATTGCTTTTGGCATTAACGTTACTTTGCTGGCTAACACATCCGGGAACCGCTTTAAAAAAAAACAGATTGTCATTTATCCAAATAACCAAGTTCGTCAGCTAACCTAACCCTAGGTAGTTAACGTTAGCTCACACCAAGTTAGCTAGAAAAAAAATGCTATTTTTTCAAAGCTAATGTTAGCTTAAAGTTACTTTAGCTATAGCGCAAGATTCGGCGTGTAGCTAGATGAAAGTAATTGAGGACATTATATAAGAACAAAGGATAGGTGATGTTATTTTTTAATTACCGTTCTCAACACAAATATTAGCTAAACAAACGTTAACATTACAGTTCACGTGTTGGAAGGGAGCCTTCTTCACTTTTTCTTTGTTTTTTGGCGGATTCAGCCCGGCCCGGATGCAAAGCACTTGACAGGTACGCGTACGTACGTGCGCGGGAGCGCTGGGTCAAACCAAACGCGGTCAACCCTCAATCAGTCTACTACATTCATGTCTACGACGAGGGGAGGTGCTAAGAAAAAAATTGTCAACCTACCAGAGATATTGTTCACTGTCAAACCAGCCAGGTCGCACCGGGTCGCACTGATGAGGCAACAAAAACCCTACCTAAAGCCGTTTAATGACCCTATGGTTCCTAATGTTAGCTCATTTAAATTTAAAATGTAAATGGAAAGTTTGTGAATTGTTTGCTTTGTTGTCTTTTCAGTTAAAGCTTAGGCTACTAGAAGGAGTAGTAGCCTAATAAAGATTAATTTACCTAAAAAAATCGAGAGGCACTAAAATGTCTATCAAAGATGTATGATAGAATACTTTCTAAGTTGTTTAATCCTTTGCCATAACGTTACCCTCCACAGTTGTTTGTTTTGGCTAATGCAGTTTGACATTTTATTCAGTGAGATGACCATAGTGTTACATAGTATAGGCTTATGTCACCACTGTAGGTTAATAGAGACTCCATATGCTGTATATAGAGAATCCACTGTGAACTTGTTTGCACTCACAGAATTTACTGAATGCAGTGCAGTATGAAAATAATCACAAATCCAGCCTGCGTTGTAGACACATTTAAGCACCAACTGTCTCATTCATCTCTCTCCTCTTGCAAATGGAGTAGTTTTCTGGCACTTAATGCATTCTGTGGAACACTTTTTTTTTTTTTAAGATTTCACATCTGGAAGGAAAACATTTACTGTACTCTTTTTCAGCAACACCCACTGCACGTTCTCAATGCCATCACATTCACACCTGCGATCTGTCAGTGTGTCGTCTGTGCTTTACTGAATTTATAACAAACTGTACTGATGAGTCAGTCTGCTGATCTGATGACATAGTGTGACATGTTCCCCTGTCATTATCCTCCTCTCCTCTCCTGGGTTGTTTTGTCTTTGACAATTGCCCAAGGGATTCTGAATATCGATGGATAAATCATTCATCGACCTTCTTACCCAAGCCTACATTACCCTCCGCCCCTGATCATAATCCTTCATTCCATCCTTTCCATTGTTTCAAACAGAGCATTCATAAATATCCAAATTTATTTTGATGCCAAGTTACATTAGCAGCTTGACAGCTCAATATTTTAAGATAACATTCAAGAGTGAATAATGAATAAAATGTATCAATTATTTTTACAATTTCATCATTAATATTATAATGTAAAAAACTATATGTTTAACGGTCATTATGGTACTTGCATTAATGTGAATAATAGACTAATAATAGTAGATCTTACTTGAATGCCCATCAGCATAACATTTGTTAAATAATTATCTCACAAGGTCCATTAGCTGTTCTGTAGAGTTCAATTGTATCACACAGTCTTCTGAAGTTATTAAATGTGTATTGCTATTTTACAATTATAACTGCCCGACCTGTCATGCAACAATACCTTTGACAAATGTTAAATGTTCATTGTGATTTGTTGTCTGTCTTGTGCAAATCTAATATATGCAAGTCAAAGTCTTATTTAAAGAGGAAATTATGCTTTGGAAAATGCTCAGCAGTCAAGTGAGGGGTATGTAGGACTTGTAGTTAATGGATTTGCAAAAAGAAGTAAAACATGCAAAAACACTGATATGGTTTATATGGCACACCATGTTATTTACAGCTGTTCCCAAAAAGCATTTTTAAGATGAAGGTGGTTTAAAATGGTGTGCCTTCAGGAGACTGTGGCAAGTGATAGCACATTAACATTGCAAGTTTTTATATGAACCATTAAAACCGTTTCCACGGGTGCTGCCTAGAATCATACACTTGCTTTTATGAGCACATGGGGCAGTCATGCTTTGTTGTTTGACTGCTGAATGAGAACGGTTTATACAGTGAATCAACAACCAGGCTCTATGTGGATCATGTCATATATTTTCGGTCACTCTGAATGTTTTCATATTGTCTGACTTTGTCATGACAATTTTTGTTGTGTACTGTCAACAGTAGCTCAGTCTGTATAGGGGTCTTGGCTTGAAAACTGGAGCGGAGGGTGGCCAGTTCAAGTCCAGGTTGGATCAATGTCATGGAGTGTGGACTGGTAGCTGGAGAGGTGCCAGTTAACCTCCTGGGCATTGCCGAGGTGCCCTTGAGCAAGGCACTGAACCCCTAACTGATTGGAGTGACGCGTGCACGTGCGCGTGTGTAATGATAAATAACAAGAGTGAAAAAATGTAATTTCCCCCAAGAGAGATTAATAAAGTTATTCTTCCTCTTGACAATGATGTGACCCTACTTTCACCACAAGAGGGCAGTGGCGGCACTCTTTGTACACAAAAACAACTACCATCTTTGCTGCAGAGTGCAAATGAGGCCAAGGGAGGAATCAGATCAGATACTAATCTTCGAGTCGGTGTTGCTATAACTGGACACTCTACTTGCCCTGTTTAATGACAACAAATGGCACGAATCCTCAAAACGTATGCCAGCTATTCTGAAGACCATTGGGAAAACAGATTCCCTCCTTATACAGAAAGTGTTTGACATAAGCCAGAGACTTCCCCTATATATCTGTAATCAGCAGCTAAAATACACAAGCACATGAACAAGTACCTATACAGTCAATTCAATCTGATTGTTGGACAGAGTTTGGCCAGGGTGTCAGTAGTTATTTAAAGAAGAGTTGGCTTCCTGCCCATATTGCTAAGAATACGCATGTCAACATAAAAAAAGTTTACAGACATTTTGGAAACTATACAAAACTAAACTAGTAAACTAAATATGTTCACATGTTGATGACAGCCCACATAAAAAATGGGATAATTTGATAATCCCTTCTGATCTGTCTCCATTCTCTTTCATTATGGAAACCAGATGCAAATACCGTAGGAATTCATTTGGCAATATAGCTGCAAGCAGCAATGAGGGGGCCAAGCAGTACACTAGCAGGAATGGCGTTGCCATGGCATGAGCAAGCACTCACAGCAACTTTGATGGCAATTGGATAAAGAATGGCTGAGATATCAGCTCATTTACCTTGTTACAGTGCCCCTAGAGGCCAAATTACGCCCCCCTAGTGGTCAAAAGACTCCAAATTTATTATGCTTCCTCAGGATAGGGTCCCAAGTCCATGTACCAAGTTTGGTTTTGATACTAGTGGTCAAAAGACTCCAAATTTCTTGAGCCTCCTCCTAATTGGGTCATGAGTCCAAGTATTGAGATTGGTTTTGATACGTGAAAGACTTGCCGAGATATGAGTTCACTTCCTGATTGGCGGCTTCGCCGTCAACTTCAATTGGCTGCGACGGGCAAAGACTTTTGAATATCAATACGCAATGGAATAACTTTTGTGAGGCATGGTGAGAAGATCATCTCTGCCAAGTTTCGTGAAAATCGGACCAATTTTGTGACCTGTGAAAACTTTTTAGTGTTTTTGATCAAATCCAATATGGCGGAAGGTCCAACATGGTGGATATTGACATCATAGGATGCGTTGAGTTCGGCGTCATCCAAGGATTCCAACTATATCTCGATGTTCAAAATCAGGCATATGGTTCAAATGTAATCGCATGGATGCAACGCCAACTTTGACCCATTGGTGGCGCTAGACTGCCTGTGGTGCAGACCTAAAACTTGGTGAAATGAATTATGGGACTGTCCCGAATCAATGTGCCAAATTTCACAACGTTTTACTGTACGGTTCTATGGGCTGCCATAGACTCCCATGGCAGAGGAAAGATATGTAATAATAAGAAAAGGTAGAATCACTAATGGTGCCTCGCAGCTTCGCTGCTTGGCCCCCAATGATGAATGTATACAAAACACAGGGGAAGTACAGGAACATTACAATGACAAACAGAGCCAGTGTTTTGGTGTCTGTTATTCATCATAATGGAATGAATGCACAACATTGCACTGTATAACATAACATACCTAAAAAGCATTTCATAATGTGTATTTTTCACATAATTTATATTTTTGTTTCACAGTGCTTTAAGTTTTCCTTTGTTAGAATTGACAAAACTGCAGGCAAACTTTCTATATAACTGTATATAACTATAATACAACAGCTGTTGTTTTAGGCCACGTCCACACGTACCAAAACGATCTTTTTTTTACCCGTCTTCCCTGGATTCGTTTCAAGAATAGTTGCATCCATACGGATCCACTTGTAAATGACTCAACACGCTACTTCATATTCCAGGCCTATAGGCGGCGCTGTTTCTGCTACAGAAATTCACCAAAAACACGGAGAAGAAGAACTTCCACTTCCCATCATAACATGACCAAAGAATTTCTAATATGGGAAGAAGTTCCACTCTCTCGTTACTTCCGGCTTCTGAACTGGTTGCAGTTCCACCAGAGTTCCATATAGGGGGCGCTCACAGGCCAGTGCAGAATGAATGGGACTCTATGAAGCTATACCCCTCAAAATCCACTTTTCTCAGGATATAATTTTTTGTCTAGTAATTTGAATGTTGCATTTGAAAGGGGAGGCTAAGAAAATACACACTGCTGGGTGTTAGATTTTTTTAAAGTGGCTTTTTTGTTCTAAAAAGCCTTTTAAAATGTCAATGACGTCATACACATATACGGCCAGAGATTCTGCTTTACGGCAAGCTTTGAGTCGCTTCCTTTTTTCTCTCGAGGCATCGACAACACAGCTGACAGGTTAGACTCTCCCTGTCAATACACGTGCTAGAAAGAGGTTTGCTAATGTTTTAAAGACCACGCCGAATTATTCACTCTGGCATTCTGGTTCTGCTTCGGATGCCGTCAAGCAGGACCTCTGATCGTAATCTGTCCTTCACTGACCAATCAGCATTCATTAGCAGAATGCTAGCGTGTTATGGGCAACAACGACTCAACCTGTAACAAATCGAAAGGGCATAAGTACTCGTTCATTTAACTTTCGACCTATAATCCATGTTGAACTTGCAAAAACTACAATCAAATCTGAGATTTCTCATCGACAATCAGGCGAAAGAGACAAATTTAGCCGTCTAGCTCCATAGGGTCCCATTCATTTTGCACTGGACCGTGATCACCCCCAGTGGAACTCTGGTGGAACTGCAACCAAAGTAGGTACAATGGGGCTTAATAGGGAGTGGAACGGCTTTCCGTAGACGGGCTTTGACATGACTAGCTAGACCAAAGAATTTCTAATAAGGGAAGAAGTTCCACTCTCTCGATACTTCTGGCTTCTGAACTGGTTGCAGTTCCACCAGAGTTCCATATAGGGGGCGCTCACAGGCCAGTGCAGAATGAATGGGACTCTATGGAGCTATACCCCTCAAAATCCACTTTTCTCAGGATATAATTTTTTGTCTAGTAATTTGAATGTTGCATTCGAAAGGGGAGGCTAAGAAAATACACACTGCTGGGTGTTATATTTTTTTAAAGTGGCTTTTTTTGTTCTAAAAAGCCTTTTTAAATGTCAATGACGTCACACACATATACGGCCAGAGATACTGCTTTACAGCCAGCTCTGAGTCACTTCCTTTTTTCTCTCGAGGCATCAACAACACAGTTTACAGGTCAGGCTCTCCCTGTCAACACACGTGCTAGAAAGAGGTTTGCTAATGTTTTAAAGACCATGCCGAAATATTCACTCTGACATTCTGGTTCTGCTTCGGATGTCGTCAAGCGGGACCTCTGATCGTAATCAGTCCTTCACTGACCAATCAGCATTCATTAGCAGAATGCTAGCGTGTTATGGGCAACAACGACTCAACCTGTAACAAATCGAAAGGGCATAAGTACTCGTTCATTCAACTTTCGACCTATAATCCATGTTGAACTTACAAAAACTACAATCAAATCTGAGATTCCTCACCGACAATCAGGCGAAAGAGACAAATTTAGCCGTCTAGCTCCATAGAGTCCCATTCATTTTGCACTGGACCGCGATCACCCCCAGTGGAACTCTGGTGGAACTGCAACCAAATTCGGTACAATGGGGCTGAATAGCTAGACTAACGTTACGTTGCTACTGTAGCGGTCAGCTACTTTAGCGATGTTTAACGTTAGCTACATAACGTTATATCTTGTGTAGAATCCAGGACCGGCAGAGCAGAGGGAAGTGTCAGGGAGCAGAGACAAACTATTTAGCTAGATGAAGTGAGCTGGTTTGACCATTGAGATGGGATATGCTCGCTTAGCTTCACCGCAGTGAGTGAAGTCGTGTGTGGCCGTGCACTAGAGGTCCAGGGGTGTAGCGATGACATCATCGATACGGACGTATTCGCCATCTAAACGAAGCCAAAAGAGAGCCGTTTTCGAATTTTTTCACCCTGGGACCCGGTTTCAAAAAAGTGCGTTTTCAGGCAGTGCGTTTACTGGATCCATGTGGACGACGGGCCCAAACGATGCAAAACGTGCGTTTGCATCAAAAAGCGTCTCCGTGTGGATGGCCCCTTAGACAGGAAGCTGATTTTTTTTCTGAAGATCAGTATGCAACTATTCTGATAACAATCCAGTTAGTGAGCTCATGATAATTGCCAAATCCTATATTATATAGAGCAGTCAGAGCGCACACACCTTCACCAAGGTTGCGCAACCCTTCAGTTGTTTTGATAAACATTTTACCTTTTTTTTAAATCTGCATGCTTGATCCAGATCTGAACTGAAAGAAACAGAGACCAGAATGGGAAATACGTAAAATGTTTCTTTTTCTAAACCCTGGGCTAGATCCCCAGTCGGGGTAAGACCTTTCTGTGTGGAGTTTGCATGTTCTCCCCATTTTCTCTGTGTGCTCTGGTTTCCTCCCACCATCAAAACATGTTAGTTAGGTTGAAACATGATAGAAAGGTTTAAATGCGCAGTCTGATTCTCATTACATTGTGCTGTGCAAACATGTATGTGACAATAAATGATAAACTAAAACTTGACCCTCACCTGAATATGAATCTGCACCAAAAATAAACAATTTGTTGCATTGTTTGTTACATAACCTTCAATGTGTTACTTTTTAACATTTTGCAAACAATTTTAAAAATGAAAGAAATTACAAATGGTTAAGAAGTAATTACACAACTCTAATACAAAAGACACAAGTGGAACACTGAAGAGTAGCCTTACGAATATTGTAAATTCCTGTTAAAGATGTTAAATTTGTAAATATATAAGAGGATATATGCTCAATACTCTTAACCTATAGTGTCCCACTATTGTTTTCTTCATACAGTTTTCTATTATGACATTATCAATCCAGGGTAGCTGCCACTCTGAGCCTCTTTGTGTTGTTCATGCCATTTAAGTGCTTGTTGTTTTGCACATAGTTAGCATATTAAATATTCTTACTTTTCTACATTCAACATTCAGCACTCCTTTTTCTTTGTGGTATTACCGACCCATTTGGGAAGCCTTTTCCCATTGTCAACATTAAATAATGGGCGTAAAAGTTAATTAGTCAGTTATCTAATCATTTCATCCCAAAAATGTGTAGGTGTGTTCACACTACTTGACCAAGACCATCTTTCGTGGAACCGTTTGCAATCATGTTTACATTTTTGGGGAACATCAAGCAGTGTGTGGGTATTTTTTGATTTTCAGTACACCTCAAATGAATTTAAAAAAACATTTTAGGAAATACACTATTTCTTGACCAGTTGCCTGGCAACCTCATGGTGACTACAAGCGTTTAGGACAAGGAACAGTCCAGCACATAACACATGTTTTTTCACTTTTTGTGGATTTTGTTTGGATTAAACAAACATAATATGTTCATTAGTGAGCTTTAGAGATGCTGGTACCATCAGACAGAGGCAGGCTGTTTACCTATTTCAGTCTTTATGCTAAGCTAATTTGCTGATGGCTGTGGCTTAATATTCACTGGACAGAAAGAGAAGTGGTATCAATCTCAGCTAGAAAGCATAACAAAAAGTCAAACTATTCCTTTAAGGATGTGAATGTTGTAGGTTATCAATGGGTAAGAAAATATGACATACTTGATGGAGGTAATAATTGGGTATGATGAAGGGCTGTGCAATGGTGATCAGTAGGCCTAAATAAATAACTGTATTTGAGCTGTGAATGATTAGACGTTTTTGACAAAGATGGATGGGGAGAGGGAGTGTGTGTGTGTGTGTGTGGGGGGGGGGGGGGGGCACCTCCTGTGCACATGATTCAGCTACGCCCCCGAACTCAGCAGCAGTCATATCAGAGATTCGCGAGGGGAAGATTGCACAAAGAGGGAAGGGGAGAGAAAAGACAGGGAAGGAGGAGGTCTGCGTAAACCCCGCCTCCGGTCTCGGATCCTCTCGCAAGTCTTATTCACAGCCTCTCACGTTGAGGATAGAGAGAGAAAGGGGAGAAACAAGAAGAAGGGCATGCGAAGAAGAAGAAGGGGAGCAGCAAAACGACCATGGCAATATCCAAATCGTCTCAGCTTGAGATAGTGTCCGATCACAGCGCACCTCTACCACCGTCGACCACTGCACGGAGCATGCAGTCGCACAATAGACACAGCCCAGATGAGTGAGGAGCGATACCTGGGCCGTGGACAAAATGAGGGTCATCTTCATCCAAAACGCCGGTTTTGTCGCAGCTTTCTCGCCTTTTCGATGTGAGTCGGTGCTTTTGGCAGCGTTTAGGACGACAGATAAGGTGAACGAGCCAGAATTAACAGCTAGATCATGCAAGTCGATTGAGGAGTGAGGAGATCAGACCAATTGATTTAGTCTTTTTTTTTTTTCTTTTAGTGGGATAGAGCTTGCATTATAGCCAATTTATCATCATTAAATCCAAAGTGTATTCAGCTTCTGGCATGCTGCCTGCTGCCGAAATCTGAATACATATTTTATTATATTGGCACTATAATTAATTTTTATCCAGTAATACAGGACTATGTATCAGGTAATTATGGACCGATAATGTCCTTATAGACTTGTTGTGCTTAATCCATTAGTAGATTGATTATATAGCGATACAAACATGAATAGGTAGGAGGAGGAATCTCTGTTCACTTTGATCAAAGCCAATTGATCAACCGAGACAATCTGGAAATGTTAGTTTCCACATGTAATAGGCTATGACTAGTAGGCTACGCGTTATTCCTTGTAATTTATTTATTTATTATTACTATTATTAGACCTATAAGTATTATATTATCAATTTATTTTAGGTAGGTAGTTTGAAATATTTAACAGTGGGAAGGTAAAACACTTCCCTAGTGAGATGGAAACCGCTTATTTATCGCCCCACCGGGGGGCAACGCGTCCTGAGGCCCAGAGAGGCCAAACCTCCGCGGGCAAACCGGCGGGGGGTGACCTCTCCCCTTCAGCTTCAGCTCCAGGTCCATCCCTACCTGCCGGCAACTCATCCGAAGAGACCCCGGCAAGCAGTGATGGACGGAGAAACTCGGGCGTGAAGAAACACCACCACAAGCATAACCTGAAACACCGCTACGAGCTGCTGGAGACGCTGGGAAGAGGCACCTATGGCAAAGTCAAGAAGGCCATTGAGCGACACTCCGGCAGAGAGGTGAGCCACTTAACAGACACTCTAAGCAGCTGTAAACTTCTGTCATGATGCTTTTAGTCGGCCCAGACGCTTGCATACAACTTGTGTTAGCGCTTTAGAAGCCACTACAAAAAACACTGGTCAAAAAATAGATGCTTTGTTGCTCTCATAGGCGTGTGCGTGACCCCCCTCCCCCCACCTCCCTTGGGAATTTCCCCTTTGCTCAGAAGGGCCCATGGGCCCAGGGTGTTGTGGCTGCACACGCCATGTCCTGTGCGGGGCCTCACGACCGGATGCTGGAGTGCAAATCCGGCTACTGACTGACTGATGTGACTCCAATGATCCCAGTAGGAATCATGGAAAACAGCTAACAGTCTCCCAGAGATAGACTACCATGGCCCACTCACATTTTTTGACACAGTGTTTTAGACCTTTATATCCTTTCGGTTTTGTTATTATGTTGCTATGTGGGTGTGAGTTTGTTTGCAGGGGTCAGTTCAACACTTTCTGTTTCTTTATGAAGAAGAAAAAAAAACGTATTGCAGGCTGTCTTTGCCATAGTAAACTCATCTGCTGTAATGACCTTGCAGACCAGCACATCTCTCCAAATATTTTCTCCTCTGGCAAAATTTTACCCCTGTGCCCATCCTGGCAGGACATGAGGAACTGCCCATGCACTGAGAATACAGGGGGGGAACTTAGTATAGATCAACAATGTCCCCTAATGGTTTCATAGCTCCTGGCAAATGAATGCTTGCTAGAGGGACCATAAACCCTCTGGTAGGGCTTACTCTCTCTTGGCCTGTCCCACTTGGATCCTTGTCCATGTCTTCATTTTCCTATTTATTATAACCATGGCAGCAGTTTGAATGTGAAGCCTATTTTACTTTCACTAGCATTGTAGAATTGCACAATGCACATTGCCTGGAAGGGTCCAAATAAATTATAATTATTATATTATATTATTATAAATTATTTTGCCATGAGAGAGTTTGAGATATTGTTTCTCTAGGATAACTCAAATTGGCTCAAATTTCTGGCTTAAGATATATTTTTTGAAGACTTGTTTTCATTCTGAAATGTATTGTATTGCACGAATTGCATTATTTGACAGCCACCCACAAGGTTTGTTTACATGTGTCATGTTTCTAAAACCATGCTTTAAAGCATACCCCTCAGGTACTTATGTTTTAAATGACATCTCTTAACCAATCTTCAAGAAAGTACATGCAAACTAGGTGTCAGTTTATCAGGTACACCTAGCTGAAACTAATCTAGTCTAACTAGTCTCATACCACAGTCCTGCATCAAATCCTACCTACATGAAGGTTATAATGTTCAGTTTTAGAGAGGCGTTGAATCAATTTCATGGTCATATTGGCGGATGTACCGGTAGTTTGTGCTGCTATTGATATGTATTGCATTACACAGACAGGTGTTTCTGTTATTTAGCCGACCCTCACTGATAGCAATGGGGCATCATTTTCTTTTTATAAAAAACACCTGTCAGTATACAAATAATTCTTTGTAGGTCCAAACTCAGTGGCCTAAGGCCTTCCCTTCTCCTGTAATCTGCTGCAATGTCCTAAGCATAGCATTCAGATTTTAAATAGCATCTCAGTATTGTATAGGAGTTCCTTGCACCACTGTGTTTTACGTGGGAGTTTGTATATTTTAGAGGACCAGCAGAACCAGCAGAAAACAGACAGAGCATAACTGCCGGCCACCTTACGGGCCACGTGTTGCTGGCACCGCGTTGTTAGAGTTTACTTGACCTCTGACTTAAAGTCAGTCCCTTGTGTCCGTATGGCAGATACAGCTGTGTGGTGAGACTGTTATGCAATCATCTTGACTCCCTGTTACCTTTACTGGTTCGTTCCACAAACCAAATATGAAGAGCAGAGAGAACTAAGTAAGGAGACAGACTGAGAAGGTTTTGTGTGTGACTTTTTGTATGCATGTGTGGAACGAGCTGAAGGCACATGAGAAAGATTGATTGGGCACATTCAGTGTGTCAGCGAAAGTAGAACTGAGTGACTGTCTGTTTTAATCTGCAAAGCAATATGCTGTAGTGCTTGGCAGCACAGTTGAAACCCAACATTATATGGAGTGCAATTGATCATAGAGATCATAGAGGGGATATGTGACATATGCACAAGCCTCTTGAAGATGGGTTTCAGAGACTGTGTGTGTCTTAGTATTTGCCATCTAGAAGACTATAGTAAAAAGGTTGTGGTGACGGCCAGGCCTGAAATGGGCAGTGACACTTAAAAGGCCATCCACAGCAGGAAATGAGATTGAAGGGGAAGTTTAATAGCCTGTATGCGGGATCTATCACAGACAGGAGGGGTGGGCAGTTAGCACAGAGATACAAGGAAGCCCACAACCATAACAACAGAGGGACAGCCTTAATTAAAGGGATTAGAGAGTCATATTAATAAGAGCTTAAAGCACCAGATTACATCATTCTCCAACAATGGATTCACTGGAGAGGTACGCAAGAGGGGAAAACACTGACATTCCTCTGCTATATGTGGTGCTGTTGATGAGGTATTATGATTCCTGGCTGTGTTTGAGAATATAGTTTTTTGGAAAAGTGACGGGCCTCTTCCTCTCACTGACTCTCTTTCTCCCGCTAAACTCTGACTCAGACACACACACACACACACACACACACACACACACACACACACACACACACTCAACACAACAGATGATCATGATCTTTAGAGAATACAGAGAAGGGTGAGCTTGTGATGAATACTTCATCTATTTTAATGGCCTGAGAAAGCGGAGGAAGATGTCAGGCTCTAGTGAAGCGAAGCATGGACTTTCACTTCAAACAGCTCTGTTGCGAACAAGGATGGCGGGGGGGGGGCATACCTGGCAGGGGCCGGCATGGGCAGCAGTACAGCGCCTGTTTACTGTGAGTGACAGTAATAGGGATCCACTTAAGGACAAGCGTAGCTGTGTCAGCCATCCCGGCCAGCTGGCAAGTGGCTGATCTGCAGTCCTGTTTAATGATCCACATCAGGGTCAGGGCAGGGGAACATGAGGATATACACAAGAGATACCTGGCTTTATCTCAAACCTAATGTGGGAGAGCTGGCTAATTCAATGAATTAACATACTGTGTGGAATGAAGACCATGGCTGTTAAAGATTGATTACCCTTTTTGGAGAAAATTGTGGTTTTAGGCAGCAGTTATACAGAGAACATTCATTTGCCTTTGCATGTATCTTTTGTAGGTCATTTCTCAGTTGTTGCCTAAATTAATACATTCCTGAATTAATTCCTACATTAAATCCAGGAAGGTTACTTACATTATGCCTCACTGTTAAACACCAAAGTCAAAAATTTTACTCATGTTTTGGGAATCAGTGATAAAATGTTGATGAATCTGATGAGGTAAACAGAAGGAAAACATCAGTGTTAAGACACAAACAACTTTTACCAATTATGAACACAGCATGTGGACCCCCTGGACCTCATCTTGCTTATTATGGTATCATTTCTTTAAATTCTATGTAATCAAGGCATGCTCTGGAAAGGAACTATTCCGGTTTGGGGTTATTTTTATTGATGTACACAGTAATTAGTTTGGCACTCGCTACTGCCTGTGGTTTCTGCTGAATGGAATAAAGCTGGGCTCCTCAGAATACTACCGCTTAGATAGGAGAGGACAAAAGTTTAAACTAACAGAATTCAGAGCGAACAGACTCTATAGAGGCCTGATCAAAGCAAACCCAGGACTCAATCTAGAATGTTTAGGCTACAATTATAGTGACATATGTACTCTTGATTGTTTTTTTTGGAAAAGGCCTTTATTTAAGGAGTACATAGGCTAGAGGTTTGAATGCATCCAGTTGTGGCTGACTCTTACCCCGGTGGCATAGCCATAATAGTGAAAAATTGTCAAATCAAGTGTAGTTGTTGACTGCTGAACCTCCTGTAGCAGGCCCATTGGCAAGGCAAGTAGACTGAATCACTTCCTCAACCCCTGCCCATTCTCCTGATTCCTCCATAAAACTCACAGCAGGCCAGCTTTTCAGGCTATTTCAAAACTAGGCCATTAGCTGTAGTTAATCAGAATGACTAAAAATAAGAGACAGCGTTGTAATATACTGTCTTCCCAAGGACTTTTTGACGGGGGAGGAAACACGGCTGTGTAGTTTAATACTGACATCTGATTTATGGAGGAGCACTCTGACCTCCATACCTCCCTGCCTTCCTCCAGAGAACATTAAACACCTCCCTTATCACCTTTTCATGATACTTGGGGTCCTTATCTGCTTTCAGATAGACGGTTGCTATGGAAACCCCACATTTCACCATGTGAATCTGACTTCTGAACTCTCCGTTAGAGACGGGTTGGGGGCCTAGCCCAAAACGCTGACTAATACCTGGTTAAATGTAGGCCCATAGCAGAGTACAAAGCAAGCCTCCATTGTGGCATCATATGTCAGGTTGTTTTTCACCCTAATTTTGCTTTATACAGAAAAGAGTAAATTACACAGTGTGAGACTAAGATGACCTCCTTGTTTGACTCATCTGGCTGTCATAACAGCAAGGCCTGGGTCAAATGTTCTTATGCAGGCCCTACACCCCTGAAAAGGGAGCTAAATGATGTAGATGAAGTCAACAGAGTTTATTGGGGAAAGATATGTAGCAATACATATTGAGTTGGCTCACATGTTTTTACTGAGACAGTATGTACTCTGCAAGAGCCGTGTACATTTTAAAGTTCACTGATAAGATATAGAATGTGACATAAATACGTTTTAGTCTTATTTTACGGTTTTCTTTGGTTATTTCCCATTCAAAATTAAATCAGCATATTTATGAAATCAGTTTAAGTGGGCAAAAAGGATACTGTGTTGAACCCCATCTATCTGTTTCTGTGAAATCTGTATGTATGTGAATGTAAATCTGTTGTATGTTGCTATAAGTTAACTGATCAAAGTGTCTTCTATTTCCAGGTTGCTATCAAGTCAATTCGGAAGGAGAAGATCAAGGACGACCAAGACATGGTTCACATCCGCAGAGAGATTGAGATCATGTCATCCCTCCGTCACCCACACATCATCTCTATATATGAAGGTGATCATTTTCTGCATGTCTGGAAATACATACACACACACACATACACACAACAAATTATACACACTTGTTTGCCTTGAACGCACATAAACAAAAACACACGTCTGAAATCCACCCCTCCCTCAGCACTTGTGGCCAAGCTGCAGGATTGTCATGTTATGACATGCAGATGTCATAATAAGACCTGGACTACAGCTCTGGGATGTTATTCATCTTCTCTGCTCTGTCTGGATGCCTGGGCCAGTAAAAGTCTGGATGGCTTTAACGGTGTGCCTCTGGATCTCTCTGAATGTGTGTGTGCACGTGTGCTTTGAATGTTTGTGTGTAAGAGGGGTGGTATTCTACTGTAAGGGATTGCCTGTCCACATCTAAGAGGTCTCATCTCTTGTCTTCTCTGGTCTTGATCTCAGGGCCAGACATCTGCTGATACTTAGAGACAACTGCAGCTGGGAACCAGACTCTACTTGTATATGTGTGTGTTTGCACGTGTGTCTGCATAAGTCCTTGTGTGTGTGTGTGTGTGTGTGTGTGTGTGTGTGTGTGTGTGTGTGTGTGTGTGTGTGCGAGTGTGTGCGTGTGTGTGTGTGCGTGTGTGTGTGTGCGTGTGTGTTGTGTGTGTGTGTGTGATCACACAATAATAAATGTGTGTGTGTGTCTATCTAGGGAGACACTGAATTGACCTTAGTCACCCAGGCTTGCACCCTGTCTGACTCTGGTCCAGTGCTATGCAGAGGGAGGAAAGCAGCCATATTGTGCTCATTTTCAGGTTCATAATTGTATTTTAAGGTTGTACCAGAATAGGTTTACATGGTTTAATTTTCAAAAAACACCATATCTGTGTTGTACTGCAGTGCTCTCTCTCACTGCTGCAGATCCTCTTTTCAGCTGGTCTCTGTTTTAGCTACAGAGTGAGACCTCTTTTCTTCTTCTTCTTCTGTACTATCTTTGATTGCACTGCACATGCCCAGTAGCTCAGATGTAGATCATGTCAGCTAGCTAGCGCCATAGACAGTAAAAGAAAGGCTGTTTCTACAACTTTGGTCAGTTACAAGGCAGGATTAGCTGGGAGACTTCTAAATGAGGGCGCACATGTAAGTAGTTCTTTTGTAGATTATGGTGAACTTGTGTGTGTTGTAGCAGTGCTTTGCTATTGAGAACGAGGTAGCATGCTAGCGTTAGCATGCTAGCGTTAGCCATAGCGTTAGCATGCTAACGCTACGAGCTAATGGTTGCAGTTAGCCTGCTCGTTTCGGCTTGTGACGTCACAAGCCGTGCCGATTTTGAACAGCTCACCCAGAGACTGAAGGCAGGACACGTTCAGAAACTGTATTTCACTCTAAACAGCATGGGTGGATTTTTTTCAAAGTTTGTATGTGTGTGGAAGCACCAGAGACACAACATAATACCCCAAATCCCAGAAAAAGTGATTTTTTTCATAATATGGGCACTTTAAGCCTTCCCTGGAGCAACATCAACATATATCTACCTCAGGAAGCAACTCTCTAAATATCAAAGCCTTCAAGTCAGGCTTTAACGGCTTTTTTTTTTTTTTATGAGCCCTTTTGAAGGACCTTAACTTCATTTGAAGAAAACCTAGATTAGAATTAATGATGAGTGTAAAGGTTAAACAATTCCCATTGAGTTATTTCAACATATTACTTGCAATAAATCATCTCTTATAATGTAGTCTGGGTCTATGTGCTGGCAATTAAAGTCACAAGGCGCTGCAGTGTGAGTCGGTTTCATATGATTTGTGACTATTTTTATGCCAGTATCAACAAAGCAACACTTTCAACGCCCTTTTCAGTATAGCTGCCCTGGCACAATGGCAGCCGGTTGTGTACCACTGCCCAAACTGGCTTACCCACTGTCCTTTGTTCAGTGTCAAAGTCCCCAGGTTGTTATCAGCAATGTGAATATGTGACAAACATCACTATTTGTCATGGGAACGTGCCAGTAGTCAGCTGGAGGGCTGAGGTGCAGCCAAGTTTATTTGTTTTGTAGGAGAATGATTAAAAGAACACCCAGCTTTATAAACTCCAAGGAGGCTGTATGGTGTTCCAATGTGTGCTGCCTTCCTTTACAAGCAGCCTACTCCACCAACAAACTCGACCAGACTCATTGCTCTCGCTCTTTGGTGTTTCTCCTCAAACCCAGCGTTTACTGTTGTGGCCTGGCCTCCACCCAGCCTTGCCTTAGAGATATAAAGGCCCCAAGATTTGTGTGTCCGGCAACACCCTCTTCAACAGGCCCTGCTAACTGCCTTGTGTGAAGCAAAGCTGAACCAGATGTGTGTGTAAAGATTGATTTTCACCACTCCCTCACATTCTGCATCCATCAGCATGCTGTGCAGGGCATTTAAAAGTGGATTTTGCTCATCGCTCCTCAGGCATAACTTGGTACCCTAGTGCCCACCTTTTAAAACAAATCATCAACCCCAAAGAATGCTGTCAACGCAAAAAGTGTTAGTAGCACGTACATGTTGTATGTAGTGACCAGTGTCAGAAATTAAGGGGGGCAAAAATGCCTCAAGAAATCTCAGTATGTCCCTAAAAAACAGGACCGAGGGGCAAAAATAGCCCCCAAGATTTGAAAAAATATATATATTTACCAGTTTACACCAATATCCTATTCGTACATTAAGCCATCATTTTATTTGATTTCAATTCATTTAATTTCCGTCTCTAACACACTTATACAAACAACGCTGTTATATATAAATGCACTGATAATAGCAATAATATGCTTTTTATTTACTGTATTTTATTTACTATTTCTTGTTTGCAGAAAATGGTGATTACTGCATGCATTTTAATCTGCGTCTCATATTACATTAAAAAACAGCAACTTTGTGCACACATTTTTAAAGTGCCCCCAAATATTAGTTAGTAGTACACTGGTAGTGACTGACGCTATAAAGCTAAGCCTGACAAAACTGACAAAGAAACAGTTTGAATAGCATGCACAGTATACAGTACATAATGTACACTTATTCGCTCTCTTTGCAAGAGTTAGAAGAGAAGATCAATAACACTCTCTGTCTCTTAGAGGTGGTGGTAGACATATTTTGTTGCCTTTTAGTTGGGACAGAGCCAGACTAGCTGTTTCCCCCTGTTTCTAGTCTTAAGGCTAAGCAACCAGCTGCTAGCTGTTACATCATATTTACCATAGAGATATGAGAGTGGCATTGATCTCCTTTAACTCTCGGAAAGAAAGCTGCTGCATTCTCTAAAGGTGACATCATCAAAAATATTAATTTAAACTCTGAAGATCTTTTGTTATGGTTAGCTCAGTTCAGTAAATAATCACCAATTCAATAAATAACCTGTAATCCGCATAAAAACACCTAAATCGAAAAATGTTTATTGTCTGCATCAATAGTACTCCACCACTTTTCTGTATTACACTTTGTAATGTGTAGCATTGTCTATCAACAGTGTCAGCAATAGGACAATAGGTGCTAATTAGTCAGAGATGAGGGCCTGGCCTACGAAACAAAGCCCGGTGAGTGACAGCAAGGCTGTAGTGGTGACTGGCATACCCAACGGGCTGTAACACACCCAAAATATGTAAGCCAGGTAATTACTTCACCACCAGGGGTCAAAGGTAAATGTGAGTGCAAGCTAAGAATTGGCTCTCCAAGCACAACCCCACCACGGATCACCGAGAATGTCACCCCAGGAGGTCACCACTCCGTCCACCAATCAGAGGGCTGGATCTACCCTCCCAGGTACTTGGCTTACATCCCGTCTGTTACTTCCCGAGCAACCAGACAGTCACAATCGGGGAGCATTACCATCACTCAGCAACTGTGTGTTTTTGTAGAGGATTATATCTTTAAAAGGACCCTGGGAGGGGGTGAGGAAAGTAGTGTGACAAACTATGAAGGTGCTCACTCAAGGGTGCAGAAAGCAGAGGCCCTCACCCTCAGTGACCCTGCTGTGTGGGAAAATCACCCCCACACAATGCGGCACAACATGGCTGACTATGTTGTTGTGATCTACCCAGTATTCCCTCGGTCTTTCTCTCTCTCCTTCTCTCCCTGCCTAACCATTTTCATTCCCTTCATGCCAAGGCGCTGGGAGAGAAGTATGTTGCCAAGTTGAAATTATACAGCAGAAGGCTAAATACTGACACAGAATGATATGTTTGGTGACTGCAGTTGGATAGGAATTCATAACAGTAATACAACTGTAATAACATTTATTTTTCCAGTTACCAGACGTGTAACAAGCCACTATTTTAATTCAACTGGTACTGTGTAAGTTAATGTAAAAAAAATAAAACATTTAAATTAGGGGTGGGGGAAAAAATCCATACGGCATAGTATCGCGATATTTTCTGTGGCAATACTGTATCGATACACAGACACCAAGTATCGATCTATTATTATGTATGTGTTGGGTAGTTTGTCTGCTTGATAATCCCGTTTTGCAGCAATACAATTGAAGTGAGATGAACAAACAGAGAAATTTATCTTTTCAGATAAAACAGATGTTGACAAAGTTTCATTTTGGGGACATCATTTGAAATTGGGAAAAAATTGAAGTTGGAAAAAACTAAAACTAAATAAATAAATGGCAATATATCGAAGAATATTGCAATATGTTTAAAATTGCAATAATATTGTATCGTGACATAAGTATCGTGATGATATCGTATTGTGAGGCCTCTGGTGATTCCCACCCCTAGTTTAAATCATGTTGTTGTCTTTTCTAAAAGCCAGATTGAAAATGAATTATCTGCCATTGTTTGCTATTTTTATCCTTGATTGGTTTTGGTCATATAAAAGTTCAACATCTGTCATATGTAAAACAGTAGAAACTGTATAATTGTCACTGCTTTGACTTTAACGAGTAAACAGAAGACACACAAACAGTGACATGAATATTACTTGGCTTCCATCATTATTGAGAAAGTTGAATTATCTTAGAATAAAAAGGGGATGTTTGTTAAGTAATGCATTAGTGTTTCTGAATAAATAAGCCTAATTCTCCTGTGAGAAGGGGGAGTTGCAGCGAGTTGCTACAATAAATTGAATTGAATTTAAACTGTTGTACAATCATTTATGTGATATGGACACACTATGGTGGTTTAGCATGTGGGAATGTGTTGTGAAATGTGTTGACATGATGTGAAGTTGAAGTGTGATGTGTCAAGGGCATCGCTTGACATTATAGTATACTGTCTGCAAAGCTAACTCTGTCTCCTTGATTTGGTTTCTGCTTTCCCTCTGTTTTCACTGCTCTCCGCTCGCTCTGGTCTCTGAGGAGTGGGCTTGATTGAGTTAACAGCCCCTCCCTGCAATGTTTTGAAGGAGCCAGACACATGAGGTGGGGTTTGGGTGATGTAACCCTGGGAGAAATGTAGAGATGTAATGTGCTTCTCTGGAATTTGTATCCTTGCTCCAAAACTGAAAGGGGGGTATACTGGTTTATTCTCCATTTTACACAACACTTTGTGAGTGGTCCTCCCATCTCTCTTGCCATTAATATAGATGTACAGTATTTTCCTGAAAATAGATCTTAATGGATTCCAATTGTTTTCTTATCATTTCTTAGTGTTTGAGAACAAGGACAAGATCGTTATTGTGATGGAGTACGCCAGCAAGGGCGAGCTGTATGACTACATCAGCGAGCGCCGGCGCCTGAGTGAGCGGGAGACGCGACACTTCTTCAGACAGATAGTCTCCGCCGTGCACCACTGCCACAAGGTGAGAAAACCCATACCATACTGTACATAGAGAAAAAACATGAACATTAATTTTCTTGGTCATCTTTAATCTCTCTTTGCCTCTCTCACACACATTCAGACTTTGTTTTCCAGGCCACAGCATGCTTATTATAACATTAACCACGCACCTTCACAGTCAGCCATATAGCCAGTTAATCTGCAGGTCCTACACAGTATGCTTTTCTTGGCGCTGGTGTCAGGGAGTCATCTGTTTCTGAGTGAAGATGGAACACAGGCCAGTTTAATTCAGGCTTACACTCCGATTACAGTGCGCCAAACAGTCCCTGCATTAATTCTGTCCTCATCTGTTGACACGCTGAGGGATGTCCCGAGATACCCCCAAAGCTTTTCCCCAGAGATTTAGCTCCAGCCACACCCATGTCAACCCCTGTTCCACACCTCACTAACTCCCATAAAAACGCCAAGGTCCCACGGCTTGTTTGGATGGGCTCCCCTCTTGTCATTCTCCTCCCAGCTGGAGATAGGGATGATGTCATGGTGCTCAGATAGGAGAGTCCCAGACAGCCATGAATGATGAATCATCACTACCAAGCACAACCTCCCACCGGGTGTGGTGGTGTGAGTCACTGACACAACAAGCAAACAACCGTTTCTTCATTGTATCCACCAATCAGGATCATGTGAACATGAGCACCCTGCCAGGCAATAACCAATGTGAGATGCCATGCAGAGCGCAACCCTTGGGGGTGGAGTGACGGGTGAAGTCACTCCTCCACATCTGAGCTGGGTTCTGTCTGTCTGCATACCACTTCTTTTTTTTTTTTAAACCCAGGCATAACAGCATATTTGTTTTTTAATCCCTAGATGTTGTGAGAACATTATTCATACAGCATGGTAATTACAGGCTCATGTTTATGTGACACATGTGAGTCGATTTATAAAGGAAAGCCACAGCAGATGTCAGCATAAAGACCCCAGAGGGGACAAGACCAATTAAAGAGTACTAGACCAACAGGCTGCCTTGATTTCCCCCGAGAGCCACAAGCTAGCTTTGTCAGAGTAAATCATCTCTTAATACACTGGACTGTTTATTACTTGGAAAACACTCCATCTCTCGTGAATAATGCATGGATAGATGCATCAATCATTACTTTGTTTTTTTTCTCATTGTCTTTCAGAATGGAGTGGTACACAGGGATCTGAAACTGGAAAATGTGCTACTGGATGAAAACTGTAATATTAAGGTAAGTTTGCCCCTTGATTTATGAAACGTTATCCACAGGACTATTAATACCCTACCTCAAATGACCTTTGTGTGAGGGATTAACAATCACATGGCTAGTGTAACATTCACATATACCTCTGTTTCTACAGATTGCTGATTTTGGGCTGTCCAACCTCTACCATAAGGACAAGCTGCTGCAAACCTTCTGTGGCAGCCCGCTCTATGCTTCACCAGAGATCGTCAATGGGAGACCTTACCATGGCCCAGAGGTAAGGCCAATTGAACCAAATAATGACTAAAATCCCAGCTGTTTGTGTGTGAACTTAATTTCCAGGACATTATTTCCTTTAATGTATGATCCTCCCTAGCTGTTTAATTTGGTATGAACCTCCCAGATTTCTCACCTTATATAGCTTTCATCATTATTATCTCACTAGGGATTATCATCATCACATAGGCCATACACAAAGAGGTGGATAGGCTTTATTTTCTAATTCTTTGATGGGATTACTGTTAGTCTCCAGTCAATAGGAGGTCTCTCTTACAACACCACAGTGGGTCAACTCAGATGCTGTCTGCATCCCTTCCCTGTCCTCCCCTTCCTACAATGTCTGGGTCCTTTGAAGTGAGGAATTGGAGGATAGTTTTCCTCACTTTCTCTTCATCTTAATGGGATTGGAATGAGCTTTCACAGCCTCAAAGAAACGCTCATGGTCAAAGTCAAATAGTTTTGGTGAAAGAAAGAGTGAAAATGTCTCCCCAAAACCACTTATCTGGCAATTCCAGACGCATTCTGAAGGGCGTCGTCTCTAAAATTGCATCAGTTACATAAAACAAAGCAACAGAGGAGGAAAAAACGTGCATTTTTAGATATTCAAGCCCAACCGTTCAATTTAGCGTAATTCACTATAATTTACTCCAGAGTGCTAAAAACTACAGCAGTCCGATTGCAATCGAAATTACAGAACCCCAGTTGGGGTGAGGCCACAAATTACAGCAAACACAGGCAACGAAAATAGAACACAACAATAGTGCGTGCCCTGTCTCGCCCTCGGAAATGGACCAATGGCAACAGGAGAGAGAAACATTCTTGATGTGGGTCCAGATCCTTTAAGGAAGTACACTTGCTCCTGAACTGGCTCTATCTGATTTCCTCTTCCTAAACTATGTCTCAAAGCTTCAGCTACCGCCATCAGAAGCACATTCCTCAGGACATATCATCCTCCCTTAACCACAGTCAATACACACACACACACACATCACAATTCCCTCTTCGTCACAGTCTCACATACACACAGACACACAGTGAGACATGTCATCTGCTGATGACTGGATGGCAGTGTGTCTCCAGCGAGTCATCAGGGGCCAGGATATCACGACTCGGTCATCTCTGCTGGACTCATTACCCTCTTCCACTCCCACCACTTCCCACGTGGCTCTACACCTCCTCATGCCCCAAGTCTTATGTAACCGTTTACTTAGAAAGTCACATTGCATTAGGTTGGTGGTCACAAAGTACCTTCTTCTGCTTCACGAGAGAGAGAGAGAGTGTGTGTGTGTGTGTGTGTGTGGGGGGTTGGAGGAAAGGATGTATCTGTGTGGAAACCAGAGCACTGGCATTTGTCATTTCTATGAAAAACACGCTGGAGAAGCTCTGCAGCATCACAAGCTCTTTAACAGAAATGTTGTTGTGTGATGTTAGTGTGAAAAAGGGATTGTGGTGCTTATTAATGTCAAAGTATAAAAAAAAAAAAAAAAAAAAAAGGTCTGCTATGATGTTGAGCAAAGCTGAGCTCATTCCGCAACATTCATTTTAATGCCATGAATCACTAATCAAAACAGTACTGGCAAGACTGCATTTCCATTGCATAACACCAAATCTAACACACCTCAACTTTTAGTTTGATTGGCTTGCTGCGTACATTATACAAGTCTTTATTTGATGAACAGTGTGCGTACTTCTTATGACTAAAGTAACTAGTTTATAACCATTCTTTTTGATTTCCCCAGGTTGACAGCTGGGCTCTGGGGGTGCTGCTGTATACTCTGGTCTACGGGACCATGCCATTTGATGGGGGAGACCACAAGAACCTCATTCGCCAGATTAGCAACGGTGATTACAAAGAGCCCACTCAGTCCTCAGGTACTGCAGGAACCTTTACATATTTGTATTTTTTTTTCTATTTTTTGTCATGCTAGGAAAACACACCTGATCCCAGTGCCCTTTATAAAACTATATCATAAACTATACTTGGCAAATGTATTTCAGAAGGACTAAAGATAGTCAGGAAATTATACTATTTCTCAGAAATTGAAACCATTGACCTCTGTCTTTCTTTCCTTAAATTGTACAGGACTTGCTTCTTTATGTGAATTCCAGAAAATACTCGAAAGTCTTTTGAGACGTTGGTTTAAAATCTGTTGAATGGAATGTGAATCAGATTGCTTTCAATGTACACATATCGTAGAATCTGCAAAATGCATTACTCATGATGCTGTTTTTGTCCAGACACTCAATAATATCTCCTCAGCGACAAACCTGTCATACTGCTCATTGATATTTTGTTACATATTAACAGATTCATTTTTAATTAGTCTAATTGGTTCATGAACTCAATTATATGGTGGGAGTTGGATGCAAAAATGCTATTTATTATTGATTGTCTCTGCAGAACAGAGCAGTCCCCAATATTATTAAGTTCTGGATGTTACTAATATAAAGACACTCACATGGTGTGAATTTTGCCACTGCCATGTGTTATATAATTGTGGTTTACACTGAACAATGGAAAAATACTATGTAAAATATTTAGTCACTAAAAGTGAGAGTGTAACAGCATTGCAGTTGTTTTTAAAAGCCTCTAAATTGAATAATTGCAACGTATGTGAAAAAGCAGGGGGAAAATGATATCACCACATTTTTCATACATCCTTGATTATTCCACTATTTTATGAAAACCTACATCAACCATGGCCAATTCCAGCAATTTTTGAATTTAGACAGCCTCAGATAGTCAAACTCACAGTCCACTTCTCCGTTCAGTACTAACAATAGCATATGATGTGATCATGCCAAGTGGTATGTAGTATGAGACGGCGTATAGATTGTTCTTGTTCTGTTTCCTGCCAGATGCCCGTGGACTGATCCGCTGGATGCTTATGGTGAACCCTGAGCGCCGGGCCACAGTGGAGGACATAGCCAACCACTGGTGGGTAAACTGGGGCTGGAAAAACAGTGTGTGTGACTGCGAGACCCAACGTGACCACGGAGGCTCGCCCATGCTGGCCCGCTTCATCGACTGGCAGAACCGCACTGAGCCACGTGGTTCTGGAGGCAAGGCTGCAGCCATGCCCCAGCTGCTGCGCCAGAGGCCCAAAAAGTCCAAGAAGGAAAATGTTGAAGCAGGACAAACCCACTGTGGAGCAGAGGACAAGCCAGGTCTGAAGAGACCCAAGGGGATCCTGAAGACCAGGGTTACTGAGGAGTTGGGCCAGGCAGTGCTGCCTCAACAAGCCGAAAGGGGAGAGGAAGCCTCAAGCCCAGATCAAGAGGAAGAGGAGCCAAGTCTGGGAGGGGGTTCGCCAGCTAAGATGGTGCCCTCTCTGCCCAGGAAAGGCATCTTGAAGAACAACCAACAGCGGGAATCAGGGTACTACTCCTCGCCAGAACGCAGCGAGTCCTCCGAGCTTTTAGGGGGTGCCAGTATGTCTCTGCTAGCCACCTCCCCGCCTAGGAGAGTGATGGGGAGAAAGGGCATCTTGAAGCGAAACGGCAAGTACTCCACCTACAGCGGGCCTCCGTCAGCGGCAGCGGTGGCTGGAGTTCTTGGTGAGCCTCCTCCCTCAACTGACTCTGGTCTGTCCCGCAGTCAGAGTCGGCCCTCCAGTATAGTTGGGGAGGACAGCTCCGTCCTGTCCCTGTCGCCCAGCTCCCTCAGTGGGGCTGAGTGGCATTCCTCCACCCCCCACCACCGGCCAAACATCAGGGCCTGTGTCTCGGCTGAAAACCTGCTGCAGCTCGCCAACTTCAAGGGGTTCCAGGCAGCCCCGCCGCTACAGGGTCCCAAGTTCAGCCGTGGCCCCAAAACGAAAGGCTCCCCGGGGGACAATGGCAGCTTCTCCTTGCTAGGGGACCTGGAGGACATGACTCAGGTGTACCAGCAAGCCCTGGACATCAGCAGCAACCTCACCTAAAAGATGGGTGGCAGAGAGAAAGAAGCAGAGGGAATTGAACATGACTGTATGTGTGTATGTGTGTGTACAGATGTTTATAGTTGGCATTAACGACCAGTGTGTTACTGGGATACACCTTTTGGGAAGTTGTGGTTTTCCAAATGGGGCTGAAATCTTGATGGAAATGATATGTCTTTGCACATACATACACACACAGATGTGCATACTTAGGTGCATTTCTCTGTCCTGAGGAAATTCAGTTAAGGTTTTGTGAACAAGTGAGAGGAGCTGGCACAAGAGAATGCCACCCAGTCTGCTTTCTTGGCCCGCCCATAGACTTTGCTGTGTTCAACATGTTTACATATTCAGCAAGAAGGCAAGTTAGAATCACAAACGCATCAACCAGAAACTGGTTGGCTCTCCTTGTACACCACCCATTTTGAGTTTGAGTTTACAAAAGCACCTTAAAACTCACACAGAGCACATGCTTTTGTGATCTTTACTTCCTTGAAAAAAAGAAACAAACCAGGGTCTTGTTCCAAAAATAACTGACATTGCTGATTATTTATTAATATTTTCGTAGCTTTTAGTTGTAAGTGCAAAACTGGTGGGTGCTGGCTGTTACTGGAAAAGTCCTTGTCTCCAACTCTTTGTGTGGAACTGACATATATAATTATGTTGCTCAGTGATGAGAAACATTTATATACTCAACATATATAACTGTCTGCGCTTGTAAAACACGCAGGCAAATATACCTTCATAAAAGCGTATGTCCTATATATGTGTATGATACTAGGGAATATGTAGGAAGTGCCTTTTTTGATTCCTAATAAAAAAAAAAATTATGTATGTCATTTCCTTAAAGTGGAGGGAAAAGCCAGGCCAACCTGTCACCAGTTCTGCTTTTTTTAAATTTGTGAATGTGGAGAGACCCAGGGCCTTCAGCACACAGCTGACTAGCTTTTCTTGTTTTGGGGTTCAAAGGTCAATCTCAGACATTTGAGATGAAACAGTCTCCCCCCCCGCCCCCCCGCTCCTTCCACAAGTAGATCACACAGATATGCCAAGATCTACAGGTCACCTCAGAAAGACCTCCTCTGCACTCTTTGTCAGTGTTTAAGCTCATACTTTGGTTTGTCAGCAATTTAGGTGGTTTGGTTGAGCACGGACTTGCTGGCAGCACCAGAGGTCTGGAGGGACTCACCTAGTGGGGCATTTAGTGAAGGGAGATGGCGCAGACACCATCTCACAGTCCTGGAATGTGCCTGGCTCTCTTAACCTAGTTTTTTTTTCACATTTTTCGAGGCTACCTGATAAAACAGGCTGTTTAGTGAGATATTTAGTTTTTGTTTGTTTATTTACCAAAGAAACTTAAGGTGGTTTCGATTATCAAACTAGTTCATAATTTACCCAAAGCCCTTTAAAAGAGCTAAGTAAGCTGCTTTGTTTATCCCGCTGATGACACAGCAAATTCCTCAGACAAAGGCTGGAGACATGTTGGTGCTAGAGATTTCTATCAGCCCCGGTCTGACTCAGCACAGGTGGGATCTGCCGCCCATGCTCAGCCCTCCAGCTGTGTATACTAGTCCATTATGTCAACCAAGCACAATTAGCCAGCTATTGTTTTCATTTGAGAGTAAGAGAGAGGCAGCGCAGAGAGATTTATCGCTAGAGGGAGAAGAAAAGAGTGTGAAAGAGTGATGCTTGGAAAGGTGCTGAGATTAGAGAGGACTTTCCTGTAAAACACAGGAAAGGTCAAGGAGTTAGATTTATGTTTTGAAGGGATTGTAATGTAGAATAGTGAAAGTAAAGAAAGTGAGTAGAAAGAGTAGATGGAAAGTTTTTTTAATACCAAAGATGTGATAAAGCTTTGGCATGGATGAGGGGAATGGATAGGTCAGGGACTAATAGGAGTCCTCTGGATTTTTCTTTGAAATGGGAATCCCTCACGCTTTACCTCATGTTTGTTTTCTTTTTCTTTTTGAGTTTTTATTTGAGATGCTGGAGGCTGTTGATACAGCTTGTCTTGAGGGTCAGTCAGTGTGTGACTTGTGTGTCCTGCATGGCCTTAGAAAGTGTTTCCACAGCAGCAGAAAAGTGGGGAGAACGGTGACTGACATCATCCAAAATATCAAATGATGTAGATGGAAAACCATGCAGTAGATGACCCCGAGGAAATAGATCATATGTTGAATGTTTTCAGTGGTCCTCTGGTGTGAAGCAAAGGTCCTGGATATCGATTCAAATGAAAGACCCAATGCGTATTATTTTGCATTTTATTGCCTTTTGTATTGCATTTTATTGTCAACTGGATTTACAGTGAGAAAATTATACTATGTTAGTATTTTTGTTTTATTATGCTTCTGTTTTTGATTTTCCAAAATATAAGAAACTTTATATTGCTTTATGTTATGGCAGAAAATACTTCCTTCCTTGAAGTATTAGATTTTCTCTCCAGAAACGGACAAATCTGAATGAAATGTTGCTACCCCTGTGGGTGAGAGAGGCCCATTAACAATCTACAAATGGAAAAAAACAACTTAATTAATTGGAATAGGGAAAAATGCAAGAATACGTGCTAATGTATCAATAGCTGACCCTAAGAAAATAGCACAGCCACCTCTACCAAAGCAGGGGAGGTCCAAAATGCTGAAACAAGGGAGAAAAAAGAATAAAGCAATGGAAAGAATCTGATGATGAAACTTTGCCAAACTGGAAATACGTGGTGCATTATCTGTTAGTTAGCAGAAAGTCTAATCATAGGAAAACTTGACTGGATATTGTTATGACAATAATAATAAATTAGTATTATTATGTTATTTAAGTATTATTTTCGTTACGGCTCATTACTATTGATGGCTATTGCCACATTTTTGTTTTTCTGTTGGTGATCCTCGACTGGCAAGGTGGATTAAGTTGCGTGCCTTTGGTATCTTTTATGAACTTTTTTTTTTTGATAATGAAAATTATTATCAATGTGTTTTTATACTTGTATTTATTGGTGATCAAGCCATTTATTTTGTTGTCAAAATACTCCCTGTTCATGCTTCGGCCTGCTTTAGACTGTGTTGTGTTCAGGACTTACTGCACACAAAAATAGAGTCGTTTGTTCGAAATAGAGTTGTATCATCTCATTGTGAAGGCAGCAGCCAAGCGTGTATTTTCAAACAAATCAATAACATAATAATAGTTCAATTCCTGTAAAATGTCTTAATTCATCCATTTGGATGTATTTCTACTCAACACAATGCCTCTGTAGTACTGTATCAACTCAAATAAATGGATCTTGGAAGTTTGTTTTTATGCTGTGTGTTGTCATTTCAGTTTACAAAGTGCTAATTAAAAGTGTAATTAGGACATTCCCTTGAAGTTGAAAAAAACGCATCTCAGGGGGGATCTATAATGAAGTGTGACATTCTCATCGCTCCTTCCCATTCACAAAATAGGCCAAGACTGCTGTCTCTCACACATTAGCAGTGTACCTTCGATGTATTTCCAGAGTTTGAGTCTCCAGAGTTCCAGCCTGACTTCCAAGGGCCGCTTTAAAATGTTATTTCTGGTTTGACATAATGGTGGAACTGGATAGAGATCAGACTGGGACAGAACTACAAATATTTCATCCAATGTGCATCTTCTTACAGTAGGGACACATGTAAAACAAACTATTATTGGAGAGATGTCCTAATTTCTTTAACCTTTTTTAGAATGTTTGACTCAAAAACCCTACACGAAGGCATGAAGGAGGTTAGCAGTGGTGTTCTATTTTCATCCATAACTCTAACATAATGAACTGAATGAATTGATTGATTGGGGTACCATGGCACACTAAAAGAATACGGGTCATTTTGAAAGAATTTGTTCTCAAACCTCATGGTGTACTTAAAAGCAAAACAGAGCTACCAACAAGAATGTCCCAGTTTTGGGGTCTGAAATTAGCCAGTGTTTCCACACAGCCTCAGCCTTAAATTAACTTGAAGTATTTTAAAGAGATACTCCACCCAACATCTATTTTCAAGCATTTAATAGTAATTCCCTGTAGGCTTGATAGGTGGCTGTTTTCTCAAGTATCAAAACATCCATTGAGTCTTTAAACCACTGCTGCAGAATAATACATTCTGCTACTGTCCATTTGAATGCTCATGATGTTTCAAACATATACTTCTGTCAAAATGTTGTTAAAGGCACAACTTTTATTTCATTCCTCACATACAACCCTATTAATCTCATTAGTGGACATACACATTGGTGCGCAGACCTCATGCTCTTCCTTTGGTCAGGAGACCTGGCTGTCTGAAGTTTGTTGCTTTGTTTATCAAGGAAGTATTTTTTGAGTGAGATGCCAGTAAACTACAATAGTAACAATAATAACAAATGAGCCAGATTCAGGTTTATCAGGCCAGCCAATGGTTAATCTAGGATGGAACAGTTCTTATGGAAGAGCAAGCTACAACATTTGGTAAAATGATTAGAATTAGAATTATTAAAACATACTGAGCATACACTGTAGTTGGGCAGGAGATCGATTTATGATGCAGGTGTGGAGATATTTCTGTTGTGGCCCGGCATCCTCTTGCATCGCCAAACGTACACTGGCGGCTCACAGCTCGCACTGGTTTCACTTCATTCAAGTTCACTCAAGACATAAACTCAGACAGAAACTGAAATACTTCAAGGATTTTTATTATTATTTATTGTCCATCACAGTCTCAACAAAAAGGAGTTCCTTGCTTTATCTGTAGCGTGCCAGCTTTCTTGCGTTACACTTTATTTCCTACTCACTCTCTTTACCCTTCACAGGCTCATATTAAGATAAGGCCCACTTCCTTGATGCTCAGCAACCAACCAATAGGACAAATGACAACCATGTGACTGTGATACTGTGGACATTTATATACTTTTTCCACCATTAAAACTGGCCACTATTAACAGTGATTGTACCAAACTGAATTCAATTGACCACGATCACTGTGCTTCATGTAGGACAAAACTACAACTTTATTAGAGCCAACTTAGACGTCAAAAGAAGACAAGTGCTTTCATACTCAGAAGACAAGGACAAGTATTCACAAAGGGATCCTCTTGAGCATAGGTAGACTCAATTATTCTGGGAATAAGCGCTGAGTGGCTGATTGACAGCCACTCCCAATAAAGGAAATTGCAATACTGTCCAATCCCAGTTAAGAATGGGCTGCCAGTTCCATGATGGACAACTTTGCACCCTATCGAGATGACACGTGCCAAAACCAACAGCTAAGTAGTAGCTCACCTGAAATATGCTGGAAAAAGAGCAAATATAAAACAAATCCTTAGGCCAGTTATCTGACAAAAGTGTTGACATCTTCAATGAACAGTGTTTTTTTGGACTTAGGACACCTGCTGGTAATTACAAAAAATGTAGACTATTACAACCTCTGGAGAAAAGCAATTTTTTTGTCATTAGAAAACTGACAGAGTCAAACAAACAGCAGCAGACAACATGGAGCAGAGAACACAGTTCATGTCTGGCTCGGGGAAGAAACAGTGTCTGTTTTTTAGGACTTGGAGAGTCAATTGATTGTCGAGGGAGAACATTGCTGCTGCTGGGTTAATTTGATCCACATTTTGCAAGGGGGAGTGGGTGGGTGGCTGGAAGCTCTGTAGTCTTTTGGGGCTTTGGTCCTGATGAGTAGGACACCCCAACTCGTGCTGGCCAGACATAAGCTGCAGGCCTTGGAAGAAGACAACATCAAATGCTTCTACAGTATGTTGCAGATGAGGATTTAGGCTTCCTCAATCACACACTGAAACTGTTATTCCAAGTCTGAAATGTGGCCTTTGTAAGCTAGTCTGAGCTATAAAAGTAGCCTTTAAGCCTTCTATTTATAAATCTGTCCTACATCAATATTTATTTTTGTCACACTGACAGTGAACTACAGAAAATTACATCAATCATCATCTGAAGTCATTATTTATTTTGGGGAAGTTTTTCCTAAAAGAGCTAGATAATTTTCCTTGGAACCCGCACTCTCTTTTTGTTTTAATGCAAATTCCAGAGGTGAGCAAGAACAAAGCTCAGATGTAATACTACAAGCACAGGACAAACAATAATTAGGCAATTATGGAACAATTTAAATGCTTATGGTAATTAATTGTCAGTGGTATGCAAAGACCAATACAGACAGTGTGTGGAGAAAAAAACAAAACATTCTTTTGAGATTCCAACGGCTACACCCCTGACATTGATATGATCTGAGTTTCAAAGGGATTTTTTTTATGTCTCCAGAACAATTTCTGGTTCACTTTTTGACCTTTAAATAAAGTCCAGCTGCTAGACCCTCTGAACTATTCCCTCCTTCACCCTCCTCCTTCCATATGCAGAAGGTGAGCCTGTTTGCCCCCGAAGGGTGGGGGTTTATTGGTGGAGACGGCATAACCACAACTACGCATTCAAAATGCCAAACAACCCCAGACCCCTCCCCAAATACCCCTTCCGGTCCTTAGTGTGACCCCGACTCTATACCTTGCAGATATGGAAGTCTGCATAATGTTGGAGGATATAAGCTATTCTTTACTTTTAGCGTGAAGCACAGACATGAAAAGAGGCCTCTCTCTTCGAAGCACCCTCGAGCTGCTTCGGATAAAAGCCGTCACACGCAGAGGGATTTGGAACATGAAAGCTGAAGAATTTACATGCGCTTCAAATCAGTTTACAACTCCTTTTGTCTCCCGAAAAACAGCTTCATATGAGGAAAGTAGGAGTATATTCTGCAAAATGAGCAAAAATCTGGCGGAGGATTTGATGGGGTCAGCGCTGCCTTGGCGCGTCTGGCTGCTGTTGCAGGCAGGATGTTCCACAGTGAAGGTTTAGGGTGGCTGTTGTAAACCGAGCTGCCCGTTCATTGCAGGAAAAATAAACAGAGGGCCGAGCCTGAAGAAAGTCCTGAGTACAGTGGAGCATGTGTTCCCTTGCTTAGCTGACACATTGTTCTCAGAAATAACAGTCTGAAAGGCTGCTTTCCATGCTTTTGCACATACACACACACACACACACACACACACACACACACACACACACACACACACACACACACACACACACACACACACACACACATGCATGGACGCACTCACATGTGCACATTTTTATAAGTCCTACTTCATTCTTTCTTGTTCTCTCAGAAAGCCCTCACACAGGTTCTCTCACTCACAACCCTGCAGGACTCCCTTTCCTCTGCGCCGCTGTGATAACATTGTGACTGGATATGGAATGGAATAAACCACCCTCCTTTCCTGCTCAGCTTCCACTCCTCTATCATTCATCATCCATCCAGCGGGCCCCTCCACACACCCATCTCTCCATCCCTCTCCTGTCGAGATGACTATTTTTAGCGTCAGCGCTGCTATTCTGGAATTTGTTGCTGACTAGCTGCTGGGTGTCTGGGCGGCGATCTCTTCTGGAATGTCTGGCCCACTCTCAAACCACTCCAGAGTCCCAGCGCAGGGTGGACGGCTCGGGGCTCTGATTACAACTTTAAGCCCGCTTTAGCTGTAGCTCACTCTTCCTCCAGCAGAAACAAAGCTGGAGCGAGGGGAGAGAACTTTTCCCTGTATAGGCTACCACAAGGTACATGTATGTATAACTGACCTTTTGTCTGTGTCTATATATGTGCTTTTGTAATTTTATTTCATAGTAAGGGCAAAAACCTGTTACAGTAAAAGAGTGACTTTATGGGGACACTCCTCCCATTTCGTCCTCACAAGGTAAAACATGTTTTAGGGTTAGCAGCCAGTTAGCTTAGCATAAAGACTGGAGATAGGGGGAAACAGTTAGACAGAGATGAGAATGATATCAAAACTTACAAAGAAACCAAATAAGCATATAGCTCAAAAAATGTTGTACTATTCCTTTATGGTTAGGGTTGGTGGTATGCATGTCATGGTTGTGGTTAAAGTTTGGTTAAGTCTCCAGGAAGTGAATGAAAGTCAATGCTTACATGTTTTGGTGTATTTGTGTGTATGTGTGTGTGTGTGTGTGTGTGTGTGTGTGTGTGTGTGTGTGTGTGTGTGTGCGCTTGTGTGTGTGGTCCATGAAAAGAAAATAAGCAGCACTAATGGGAAGTTTTTCCTGTCTTGGATCAGGCTTTAGGGGTTTCAAAGCAAAATTGTTTGCAGTGGAGGGAACGCCATCCAAGCCCACCTGTTGCTCATGATTGCAGAGATCCGCTTGAGCTGGGCCTTGTCAAGAGATGTACTGCAGTATGCCACTCAATAACATCAATGGACCAGGCAGGCCTATTCATTCCATGAGATTACCCAAGCAGAGGTAATACACTACAATGCAAATACAAAGTACATGCCTGAACTGCTAAACAATAAGACATGCAGTCAGCATTGCTGCTGACATTTCTTTATCCATCACCCAAACATTCAGAAATGACAGAGCTATTTATGACAATATTGCTGCTTGTCATTCCAGTAAATCAGTGCTTTGTAGACGTTTTCCTCCAGGCCACAATATGAATCCAGATGATGTATTTTGCAAACATCTCCATCAAATTTAATGAGATTAACTATGCTCTTCCAAATGGCAATGAGAGTTCATCCGGTGAGGGAGTGGTTTCCCCCAGGCCAAGTGATTAGGGCATGAATAGGAGGGTGTAGAAATAACACGATGGGACACAGCCAAGTCTTTCAAAACACGTATTCTTGCACCCGTTGGCTCTTTAGAAACCAAGAGATGGAACTGCTTTTATGGCATGTAACCCTTTCATTGTAAATCACTGAACTCTGCATCCTGCCGATCCTCGAGCTACTGATAGGAATTCCCATCACAAAACATATTGTTCTTATTAACATTAGGATGTACACAGGCGAGTATGAAAAGTGAACAGTCAGCAGTGTGAGCATAGATGCAACTAATTGGTCTTGGCTCCCAATAAGGGGATGTGGGTTTAGCTCCAGTATGGTGGGGCCGAGTCTCGGCCATGAAGAAGACTGGAGACTGGGAGGAAGCCCGTCAGACGCTGTGGCCGAACCATGCAGCTAACCGGCCAGTCAGGTAATTAAACAGCCTTCAGCACTCTGTATGAGAGCTGTCTCTCTCTAGAGTGTGAAAGGCCGAGGCAAGGCTGGGAAGCAAAGTCGTTCTTGGCTGAAGCTCAGAGATGTGTGGCCTGGCTGCTCCGGGACCCAATCCCATGGCCACAGGGTTTTAGCACTGCTGGTTTTAGCTCATCCTTCAATTTGGTTTTTGTTTCGGAGGCTTTTTCTTTTACTAACCCCCCACCCCAATCCAATTCAGCCGTAGTTTAAGTAGAAATGCAGCAGAAAGAGCTGGATGGATGGATGTATCCCCCAGCTGGATAACATTCCTCTGGTTTCCACTTGTGTCTGCTTCTCCTTTTTTATGGGTCAGTGTTTCTGTGATTAAAGTTTCTTTTCTTTTCCCCCTCCCTCTGCTTTTCCACTCTCTTTCCATTCATAGCTATTTTCCTCTCTGCCTTTCTTGCCTGTCCATGCTTCATGTGAATTTAAATAGTCCTAAAAATTGACCAGGGAAACTCCCATCCAGTTTTGTGCTACAGCCACTTCACCACCCAAAAAAGAAAAGAAACTTAATTTGTTTCATCCTGTGAATATATTCATTTGAAAGGTCAGTCTTGCAATTATTCCACTGGCTTTGTGGATGTGCTGTGAAACAATAAATACTATGTTGTCTCTGCTCAGTGCGCAGTGGTGTTGCTCAGTTTGTAACATCACTATGACACTTTCTCACGCTGCCACCCTTTAACAATGTCTCTTCACATGGCCTTATCATCCATGCCAACTGACTGGCCATCCTCAATCTGACATAACAGTGATTGATATGAGCATGGGTGTGGACTCCTTGTCCTGCTTCCTCTTCCTCCGCTGCTCTCCAGACGTGGCTGTTTCACACGGAGGGGGGCTTAATGAGACTCCTAAGTGTGAGATGAATGATTTTTGCTGTGGAGACAAAACAGAAAATACCACTTTATATCTGAGTGCAGTATGTGCATTTGCATGTTGATGAATCTGGGTCCAGATATGTAGCCCAATTGCAGCATTATGTCCAGAAGCTGGATCTATGTATGAACAGAAGAGCCAAACACACATTTATTCTAGAAGGTCCAATTTATCCTGTTAGAGAGTAATCAAATTCACCCAGTCTTGTGTTTCAGCAGCTTGTTTGGAAAAGCACACTCTGTCCATTATGATAATCTGCTCAGTACAACTACTGTACATAAGACCACATATCACCAAGAATGATTTTTTTTTTATCTGACCTCTTTACCACATTCAGATAACTTGGTAGTAATAAAATAAAAAATAAAAAATGAATCTCTGTCAGGGTGGGCCATCTACCGTTGTCTCTTTTTAAAAGGACGAGGGAGAAAAAAAAAACTTCCCAGGAGTATGTGGGGCCTGACATTCACTATCCCATTACAGCCCACCTAAGACAAAGCCATGCACATAAAACAACGTGAGACACAAGGTAATGAAGTGCTAACCACTGAGGTAATCCCTTTCGTTGCAGCGACCCTCTACCGTTCCCTTGTTGTTCGTCCACCCTTGGTTCTTCTTTTCCATCCCTCCCTCCTCACGTGCTCTTATAATAGTATGTCACTGACAAGAGATTCCATCAGATAAATTAATGTGTTTTTGTCTCAAGTATGCTTGTGGGAATGGAGACAACTATGAGGAGGTTTTGTGGGTCTTCTCATGATGAAGGGATTAAAAGCAGCCTCGGAGGGATGAATACACACTTCTTGGATTGATTTAAGAAAAGAGGAACATCCTAGACAGATATCAAGGTCTGTATTGCCTGCCAAGACGAGGGGTGGGGAAGTTCTTTTAGGAACGGTTCAGTTTCACATAAAAGCAAGCGCTTGGCGATCACAGGTGAGCCCTGTTTGATGCTCACTTAGGGTGACATTTGGATGAGAGCGCTGTGCTTTTTCTCCCAGGCAAAGATACAAATCTTCCTTTGGCAGCTGTGGTTTGTTGGGGTGGGGGTTGGTTGTTGGGGTGTCTTGTCTTAACATGGTAGATAGGCTGGTGAGTCGTTCCTGAAAGATTCCCTTTATGAGTGATGGCCATCTGGGCCATTTCTCAGTACGTGTGTGTGAATATGGATTTCCTTTTTTCTTTTTTTCTCCTCTCTTTTTTCTTTCTCTTTCTTTCTGTTGAAGGAAAACAAATGAAAAGATAAGGCTTTGAAAATAGATCTGTCCCAGCAGCCCTCCACCACCACTTCCCTCCTCCTCAATTCTGACCCCCTCCTCCCTCCACCACTTGTGCAGGCTTGAGGAAAGAGTATATCTCTCTTCGTCGCATGCAACAGGAGGGGGGAGAGAGAGAGTTGCGTAAAATAAAAAGAAAAAAATTGTGAGGGAGAGGGAACGAATGGAGACAAGAGAGGAGGAGAGAGTGGTGGTAAGAGGAAGATCCATTTGAGGTGCAATTGATCATCTGTTGATGATAAAAATTGTAGAGTAGCTGGAGAGCAGATAGCAAGAATGAAATGAGAGAGAATAATAGTGCGTTCCATTTATCTCGGAACCCGGAAGCCGAAGCTGGGAATGCTGTCACACCCGAGTTGAATGTGTTTACAAGTCGGATTTTCATTGTTTTCATTAGCTCTAGCCAGGTTAGCCATTGTTAGCAACGCCAGTTTATAACAGCGCTTTACGCAAATTTTTTGTGCATACAAACAGCGTAAAAACATGTCCACAGATAGAATATGGACAGCGCTGTGTGTATGACTGATTTAGTGAGACACAAATAACACAGAAGTGCTTCTAACTGTATGTTACAGCAGCTTCCACTGTTGATGCACGGAGCAACCATGTTGGATTTTTAGCTCGGGGTACTTGAAATCCGAGTTCCGAGTACAAATGGAACGCACTACATTACTGGTTGCCCGAGTTCTGAGTTTGGAAATCCGAGGTCAGGGGGCGTGTTTCTGACTTTGACCTTGGAAAATCAGAGTTCCGAGTACAAATGGAACGCACTATGAATCGCAGAGTAGTTGTATGTAGGGGAGAGGAAAGGAGAAAGAAGAAGGCTCCTTGGTCTAGACAGCTGAAGAATATAAGGAGGTTTAAAATGGCTGAAGAACTGTACAAGGGGCAGGAAGCAGTGGGAGTTGATACCTTAAGATTAATTTGATCTATTGTTAAAAAGTGCAGCTTTCATAAATAAAGAAGAAGGCTATGAGCTGTCTTTGAATGGATGATTTACATCCTTTGAAAAAAACAGAAAACAATGCCATCACTTTCATGCAAAATATTTTTTCACATTTTTACCTGACACTAGAGTTTTTACCCAACTCTACCATCTCTCTCAAAACAATTATTCTGTGATTAGCAGGTAGCTGCCATAACTTGTTCCTCTATAAAACATTTTACACCAAGAAATTCAGTGCCCGAAAAACATCAAAGACACTAACTGACACACACACACACACACACACACACACACACACACACACACACACACACACACACACACACACACACACACACCTCCCACATGTCTCCTTCTCAAAACACACATCTTTCATACGCTAATGACACGCTATAGTGGTAAGCTATGCACTGAGCAGGGTGGGAAAGATTAGTGAACTGACAGACATTCCTAACAGCTGATGTCAGAGTATTATCACAAAATATGCACAATATGATGTTACGAACCAAAATATGACAATGTGAGAGCTGATATGTTTGGACGAGGGTGGTCCCCAACTGGCTGACCTGGAGGTCAAAATCATAACTCCTGAGGTAGAAATTCCTCAGGCCTGGTCCGAAGAGAACCTGACAAAGGTGAGAGGTGGACCAGGATGCCTTTGTTGCCAGACTCTGTAAGCAATACTAGCCAAATGACTGGTTCACGGGCCCACTGACCACAAGGGCACATTCCAGACATTCTACCCTCCGACAGTGACGTCTTGGTGAGTTTACAGAGGACAGATGTCCTCTTTACAACCTGTGTGGCAGAAGAGGGGGTGTCAGAGACCGAACAGGGAATCTTTTGAAATCATTGTTCTTTCCCACTTCCAGACTTGCTGTGGTTTGAACTCTGGTGAATCACTCTGTATGAGTCCCTGTGAAGCTCATCCATCTAAAAGCTGGCAGACGTTTATTTAGACTCTGATGTTGGACCAGGAAAAATAACTTTAGACCCTGCAGGAATTGCAGCTTGTAGATTCAAGGTCAGGTCATCTGAACAATGAAACAGAGCTCAAGCCCACATGTCAGAAACAACCATCCTGTTGTAGTGTATTTGAGCAACAAGAATCAGACCAAGGCCTCTTCCAACCAAATTACAAATATACTTTTCTCATTATTTCTAATGGTATCTATACATGCAGACAGTTTGGTTTTATGTGTCCATTTAAAATATAATTCTCTGAGATGTTTGCCTCCACCCAAAACAATGCAATTCGACAGATACGTCTTTCCAGAAAAGTGTTATTCTGGATAATTCACAAACCTCACAGTCAACATCAATGTAATTGTTTTGTACCGAAGAAATCATCTCTAAGAAAACTGTGACCAGTGTGTTCTGTAGATTCTGTAGTAATGTGAACATTGTTTCTTGGAAGAGAGGTTGCTGTTGAAAACTTTAAAGTTGTAAAATCAATATTTTTTATATGTTTAAAATTACTACGTGTAATGTTGAGAATGAGAATAATCTCCCAAACCAACTGCGGCTCTCAGCTCTACAGAGCGTTTTAGCATCTTTTAGCTCATTGTTTTACTCTCAGAGCTTTTATCAACCTAATTTCCAGCCGCTGTTTTCAGTGAAAATGCTTTGATAACCCACTGTACCCTATCTGCCCAGCACCAAATTGTAAACAGACAAAGTCAGCATATAGCTGTTTAACATAGTGAAACATTCAATATTTCCATCAGGAGTTGGTGAACATTGTACTTACATACATCAGGTGGAAAAACACAACTCAGAATGAATGCTAAGGTTGCTCCGCATCTCCTAGATGTGTAAATAGGCAACTGGTTGTTGCTCTACAACACAACTTTAGAAAGTAATAATACTGTATGTCAACGTTGGGTTTATAGCTTGTTATGCTGCCACGGTGTGGCCCAAAAAGCACTTGCTGCTTTAGTGCCATTTTGTAATGATACATTTCTACTAAAACATGCCCAGTGTTGCAACATTTTTTTAATTTTAATACCCATAAAACAAACACTACAGCCATTGTGGGGCAAAAGATAAACATGCTAGCAGATTAGCTTGCCAGCAGTAATGCTAGCTCGGCGATCACTGTTGCTCATGTGACTCTTGCCTTGCATGTTGAAGAGGTCCCTCGAGAGTCTCCTCTGTAAGCTCCACAAATGAAATTCGATTAACTTCCATTGTATTGAGATGGAGGCAGAAATCTTCTTCATCAAATATTAGACCTATATCAAATAAACCAAAATCATCTACATGGCTTAATACTACAAATAGCATCCTGGAAGAAAGTGAGAACATGTGTGTTTTTAAGCATTATAAGTGGTAGTGATGATTGAAATGAAACAAGTTGTATCAGTAAAATTAGTTACAATAGTGGGTTGGTTGTAAAATCTCAGCTTTTATCTTCTCATTATGAAGACATTAGTGTGCATCATTGCAAATCTGCCAAGTCAATTACCTGCCCTTCATTTCAATCTTGAATTTGTCCCAAAGGGTCAGCACTCGCAGAGCTTTGATTGAGTTCCACCAGGTGCACATACAGTATTTAGACGTGGTATTTGCCTTCATCTAATTCACATCCTGAAATGGCTGTTTTATCTGGAATTTTCTCCGAATAAGCAGCTGCATAAACAGGACAAGCAATTTGTGTGCATGTGATGCTAAGCACCAAGACTACCTCCGCCACATTTGGCTCTCAGCGAAATGTCAGCGACAGTTTAGAGTTCCAGTCCTGATCCAGTTTCCCTCCTGCAGAGAGAAGAGTTTCATTATGGGGCTTGCTATAGAAAGACAATCTCACTCCAATTAACCTCTGCCTTCTGTGGATGGAGATAGAAGCTTTGTGCAGCACGTGTGACCAAAGGCAAGCCTCATATCTCAAGTGTAAACACAACAATTGTTGGAGAGCTTTTTGCTCAGAGCCTCAGAGACTACAAAGGGTTATGTCTAACTCTTGGTGTTTGACTTCCTTTCCCGCACACATGATTTGTCTTTCAGTCAGGCACGACCATGGTTGGAGCAGCTACTTCCTATGAAAAGGCAGAAAGGGCTGAAGGGGTTAAAAGGGAGCCCACTGACCCACATAAACAAGCACTCTCATTCATGGCCTCTGTTACTCCCTCATTGCTAAAGTCTGACTCACAAATGTTGAAACACCACTGAAGTGCCCCCCTGGCTCCCTACCTCCCAACTCCATCACCACCACCAAACTCTTCTCCTTCTCCCACACAATTCACCCACTCCAGAAAAGCTTTCTCTTGTATCTTCTCATCAGCTTAAAAATCTGCATCCACACCCTATACACTCCAATCATACTGTACATACAGCACACGTGAGCATAGACACATACACCCACCATGCATGCAGCCACGCACTCAGTCTTTCCTTCACACACACAAACAGCCCGGGAGAGGGAGAGGAGGTCAACATAACTCTTCTCTCAAGAATGCAGAGGAAGTTTATGTTGCCATTGGAAAGGGAGAGAGGCATCTTGTGTGAGCTCAGATGAGCAATTATCCTTTTCAGCACACAGATGAAAAAAGGGCCCTTTTTCTGGGAACGTGCCTCCCACCAATATTTCTCCTAGCTGCCACAGGAGTACAGCAATATTTGCACTAAATGGGCAAACGTCGATCTGTCACTTGGTAGGAATGCGTTATTTTTACTGTGACTATTTTTACCTCCACTTATTTCCATGGCGCCAAGTAATAAAAAAAAATTTGACACATAAAAGTGTAACCAGAAATGGTTCTTGAGGTATTGTTTTTTAGCGCTTTGCATGCAAGTTACATAGGCCCATATAGATGGTGCATATTGCATTTTGAATTATGAGGATTGGTGCTTTTGTTTATGGTCCCAGCTTACTGAGATGTGGTGACACAACATAAAGTCGTGCCATTATAAACACAGAGTCAATTAGATGTTATAGGCCATACAAATAGAAAAAAAACACATACAGGCATCTCTCTGTGTTGATTAATGATAGTAACCTATCTCTGTTTGAAGTTGTTTACACAACTTTATGGCTGGGTTTTGGGGTTGTGTAAAACAACTTCTGCACTGTTACCAATTACTCTTATATCGACTTTTATGAAGAGTAGAAATAAACATTCAGGGCTCTAATCTTAAATAGGTCCAGCCGGCACACCCACATATATGTGCATTGATTTTGCAAATGCAAATGCAACTTACACAAGCTTGTAATCACACACACACACACACACACACACACACACACACACACACGCACACACACACACACACACACACACACACACACACACACACACACACACACACACACACACACACACACAGTTTGGCACCACCAACCGATCCTTCCTCTCCATCCACTGATAGACAGTGTTTACAACTGGATTCCAACAATTGATCAGTGATGCCGTCCCTGCCAACATTTAGCAGCCGGTCTGTTTATGTGGTCCTCGTCTGCGGCAGGGTGGCCATGGCCCGTTTTCTCTTTACGATCATTGTTTACACCTCCTAATCTATCTCTTCTCTTTCTTTCTGTGTGTGTGTGTGTGTGTGTGTGTGTGTGTGTGTGTTTTTCCTGTCCTCTACACAGTCTTCCTGCCCTCTGCCAAAGATTAATTGAATTGTTTTCTGGCATCTTCACTCACAATTGTGAATAAATGAGAGGCATGCAAGTGTTTACAATTCATTTCTCCAGTTGGCAACTCAAATGAACTTCGTGTTTTCCCTAGACAGAAAACGGCAGGAATGCATGTAGAGAAGCTATGATGTCTTCATGAGGATTGAGCTTCTTTAAAGCCCCTAAATACACTTCAGAGTGGGTTTTGTCAGCCGGTTGCATTGATAGTACTTCAACCATTTCCCTCAAGAGTAGAGGTGAATATGAGGATAAATAAGTATAAAGAATAAAGAGAAACTTTAAATTAAGGCATTTCATATGAGATATAATTAGGGCTGTCAGCATTAACGCGTTAATCGCGATGCAATTAAGGGCCGAGCATAATGCGTTCATTTTTTTTAATCGTATTAATCGCATACCGCCATTTATTAATTTATTTTCACTTCACTCGGCTTTGCGTCGTGCCTAACAGGCTAATATTTTTCCATACTTCCTCTTAACATCCTGCTGCTGCAGGAATAGCAACGCGGATTTCGGTGCCTCATTCTGGTGCCACTGATATGTCTGCACTTCTCTCTGATGCCCTGAAACAGACGTTACAGGCAATAGAAACATTGTTGCACATGACGCTAGTTAACACTACACTCGACAGCAGCTAACGTTAGCCTACCGCTAGCTAGTAGCTGGATTAAACACAATTACAATGCTGACAGCTAACGCTAAACGGTGTACAGTTTGTCTGTATTTCACTGTAGAGGATTCCAACACCGGGATGTAATGAAACTGGTAATTTACAGCCTCGTGGTGCATTCAAAGTTGTTGTTAAATTCAAATGTGTGACTAGAGTAAATATATAATAAACAAATATAAATCTTAAAATCAAGTTCATAAAGTAACTTTCTTTGCATTAATTTGATTCCCAATCAAGATACACGGGTAAGAATGGCTTTCCATTGTTAATATGTACTTAAAAACAGTTCTAAAATGCAAAATAATAGAATTTTAATCATGTGATAAAACATGCGATTAATCGCGATTAAGAAAATTTTATCGTTTGACAGCCCTAATATAATATTTTTGTCGCCGTCAAAATATTCTTCTCTAGTCTAACTGCAACGTTGCCAGTTCGATTCCAGACAGTGACCTTTGTTCCATGTCATGCCCCTCTCGCAAACTGTTTCTAGTCTGCCTCTTCTCTGTCAACTACCCAATAAAGGTGAACATTTTGTTTATTTTTAATTATTGGGACAAATTTGGTGCCCAAGACTTTATCCCTACAAGACATTTTCTCAAAATGTTTCCAAATATCCTGGAAAAGGTCATGCAACATTTTCATAAATGTGGCTCGTGATCCCAAACACTAATAGTTACTTTCTGTTTGGCTTGTGAAAGATGCATTGCCTTTTTGCCTCCTTCCCTTTCTCAACCTCCCTATCCTTAACTCTGACCATGTTTTAAGGATGGTTGGCAGACAGGGCTTAGTGTAGAAAGAGACAAAACCCCTCCAGACAGGATGGGAGCCCTTATTTACTTTGCAGATAAGGATTGTGGGTAGTGGAGGGAGCGAGGCGTGTTGGCATGTTGTTGTTTCGGGAAGCTTCTGGGATGTCTATGATAAGAACATAATGTGTGTATGTGTGTGTGTGTGTGTGTGTGTGTGTGTTTGTGTGTGTGTGTGTGTGTGTGTGTGTGTATGTGTGTGTATGTGTGTGTTTGCATTAGTACTATAGAATTGCAGCTCTACATTTCAGCAATTTCATTAAGCTCCTACATTTAGCTAGCCTATCTATTTCAACTCTTTATTCATTAGCTATTTCATCATTATCCATGTATTCACTTTTAGCTATAAGCTTCACAACATTGAAACCATTTATATTACTTTTATAAAACAGTTTATTTGTTACTTTTACTTAAAGCTACATTGTGTAAGAATTCTATTCCATCTAGCGGTGAAATTGTATATGACAACCAACTGAAAAATGAAGCCCCTCCCTTCCAATCGTGTTTTAACTGCTACAGTGGCCGAACCCGAAATTAACTCTTAGTATCTCCATTGTTTACACGCAGCTGTTCTAGCCACTCCAATATTAACTTTGGTCTTGTTGCTTTGCCTGTCGTGTTGTCGTTTTAATTCTCTTTTTCGCTTCCCTGGCGAGTAATCTCCCCTTGGCAATCGTCACGGTGGGGGGTGCCACTGAGTGTAAAAGGGCGAAAGGCTGAGGTATGTCCCTCTTTGGCTAATGTATTTTAAAGATGGAGGCACAACATGCCGGCCGTCATTCCAGCGACTCGCTTGTATGTATTCTGAATGATTCTGAATGGCAGATTCTACGTGTACGAGAATACTTTGATTAGTTGGTGGAAGTAATTACACATGAATGAGCACATATTTGTGAAAGAACAAAGGGGTTTTTGCTAAGAATCAACTCAAAAAATTACACAATGTAGGTTTAACTATTTCAACCATTTGTCCATTACTTTAAGCTAACTTTTTCATATAAATGTTAGCTGTTTAAACATCATTGTACGCTTGCTATGTGGATATTTTCTTCTTATCGTAATATAATGTCTTCTATTATTTTAAGTTCAGCTTCTCTACAACTGCCGATGTACCCCTGAGGTGCAAGTACCCCTGGTTGGGAATCACTGTTCTATAGTATGAAAACTTTGTATTTTGTAAGCCAACTCTAAGTATGACTATGTATACTGTAGATCTCACTGTACAAGCATACTGTATGCTGATAAAAGCAGACACAGACATGTCAGCTTCAGAGTAGTGTACACATAAAACAGCCCTTTAATCTTTGCAGAGAGGAGAGCAGGAATGCATATTTTTTGGTGTGGCGTGTCTATGCCAGCCAAGCGAGACCGAGCTGAAGTGTTAAGTGTGTCGTGTGAGAATTACAGCCGTGTGTGATCATTGTAATTATAAAGTTCAGGGTAGCTTGCACTCTATTCATCATCACTTGGAGGTAGCTCATATGATTCACATACTGACTGATTTGGCTGATGAATGTTGTGTGTTTGTGTGTGTGTGTGTGTGTGTGTGTGTGTGTGTGTGTGTGGGTGGGTGGGGTTTCACTTTAAAGTTATTTTCAGACTTGAATATTCTATCTTACTGTTTCTTTTATTTTTTGTTTGCGCGTTTACCCAAGAGTGTGTGTGATGTGATGGGCCGTGAGCAAAAAAACAGCTTCAAATCAAAGCAACCGAGCTGTGAATCACGAGTATGAGTTAACCCCGCTTTTATTTTTAAACTAACGCTCACATGTGATGAGCATGCAAGTGTTTGAGGTTCTCAAATGAGCCATCTCCATCCCCAAATATCCAATATCTGCTCCCCACAGATCCATAACACCACTGACTTCTGGGGTGTTTTTCCAGTAGCTGTCTCCGCCCCTTCCCATCATTTTCACTTGTTCTCAATCTTCCGGCTTCAATTGCTGTTAACATCCTTTGTAAGCATATCTATCACCAGAATGCACGCAAAGCCTAGATACCTCGATGGAACTGGGATGAAAACAAGGCCTTCCAGCGTTCCCAAACATCCTTCCTCCAATCTGTGATTCATCTGCGTGTTGACAGACAAGAAGAGCGAGAGAGATGAAGACAACTGTGAAGGGAGGAGCTGTAGAAATCCATGGCATGACTATCTTTACAGCAAACTCTGAAAAGGTGATTTGTTTCCACATGATATTCTGAAGAAATGTGCGTGCGTGTGTGCGTGCGTGCGTGCGTGCGTGCGTGCGTGTGGATAGATTAGATAAATGAGAGAGAGTAAGACGTTTGTCTATCCTTGTGCTCACTTTCATCCTGAAAAAAATTACTGTTTCCATCCTATAATAGGGGCCGCTGTGCCCTTCTACAGGCTAAAGAACCCAGTTGGCCAGCAGTATTTCATTAACATCAAAGAAGTGAGTCAGGTGCACTGCAGTTTTAACTTGTGTTGTACAACAAATCCGCAATTAGCTCATCCTTGTGCTTTGGCATCATCATCATCCTCTCTGGTTTAATTTAACTTACGTAAGAGTGTTCCCTCACTACAGCTTGTTTGGATGCTTTAGCAATGATTATGTGGGTGAAACTGACCTTGTGAATGTTTATACTGTGTAGTGTTTACATGTTTACGAGTGTGTGTTTATGAGATTGCGGTTGTTATCACTCACTGGATTAAAGATAGATGAAGGCAGGGGGGTTTGCCTTTCCTATAGGCAATGATAAACAGGGTAACTTTTAGGACAACTTTTAGCTTCAGGGGTTTGCAAGTGTTGCCGATCAATACCAGTAGCTCCTTCGTTACTTCAATGGTTGCACAGATTTCAAGCTTTTTACTGTAAACTAGTTCCTCCAAAATCTTAGTAAATATTCATATTGGAGCAAATTTTAAACAATGGGCCAAGCACTAATAATCTTCCATACATTTTTCCCATAGTGAACATTTTAACTTTTCATTGCAGGAAAAGCCCTGGTGTAACTAATATCATTAATGATGGCTGCATTCCATTTAGCTGTGCCAGTAAGCCATGCCAGCAAGCCACAGCATGCACAGTAAGGGCCCTGGCACTGGAATACATGAATGGAATGCAGCCATAATTATTGTGATCAGTTACACCTGGGCCCACTGCAAGAAACATTTGTTAGCATTATATTTGTTGGACGGGTAAGCTAATATAGCTAACATTAGCAAACACAGCTTTACTTATGTGGCAAAACGTCACCTGAGTCACTTTGTGCTTGGGAGAGATGTGAATGCTTGTTAGTGTACAAATGGGTAAAGTTGAGCGTATTTACTAAAAATTGTGATGATATAAAGTCACAGTTTTTTTAAAGTACCGTGTCAGATACCTAATGGGTGTTGAGCTCGTAAAAATTGAGAATTGTGGAGGAGGACAAACACTTGCCGGCGATGTCAATAGAGTTGCAAAGAAGCTAACAATGGGCGGGAGCTAAAGATTATCCTGTTGAGAAAAAAAGATTTTACAATCTGCAGCTTAAATCTGTTCACTTTTACACAATTCAGCAACTATGGCACCACGTTTTCTTCACAACTGTCAAAGCTTTTTGAATGATTCATGCCTCTGACTAGCTTCTACTCCAGAGGAACGGCACCGGAGGCTCATGGGTATTAGTAGTTTTTAGACTCATCCGCCATGCCAAAATGGTGGATAAAACATGATTACTGAGAGACAATAATTTAAACTGGAAGTCATAATATATGTAGGATCGCTACATTATCCGGGAGACCATTGTGTTTCTGTAGCATCTGAACCCCCTTATCTTATGCCTTTAAGTTATTATAGAATGTCTCTTTGACAAGATATTTGATCCTGTATCCTAAAATGTATTACTGTATCACTCTCCTTAAACTGAAGCTACAGAGTTGTAAAAAAAACTTACTTTTTTACTGCATTTGTTGTTTCACTACACTACCACAGTGTGCAGTGAAAAGAGACCAGGCAGTCTGGCCTTGTTTTTAGGGAACAAATCCATCAATCTCATTACCTTGATTGAAGTGCCCTTGAGCAAGATTGTATCCCTGTTCTGTAACTGGTGTAGTCCACTAAGATACGATTGTCATTGGCAGACTGTTATTGGAACCTGCTCCCTTCAAGTCTCTGTTTTTTTATTTTCTAATAACTGACTCCAACTGAGAGTAACTGACAACCAACACAATGTTAATGATTAAAAGTTGAAACCTCATGAAACAGGTAGTTGGGCCACGTGCAAAGTGTTTCTCAACTGCATCTCACCATTATACTGAACCACCGCATTTCAAACAGGGCTGCACACTAGTTTTAACTGTTGCCTTCCTAACACTGGCAGGAAATTGGAAACAGCCAAAAAATAATACTTTCCGGAGTTAAAGATGATGGATAACAATTTATCTCAAACAAAGGGTCTCTTAATCCTCTATCCTATGAAAACTGCTTTAAATATACCCTTTAAACCATTTGATGAAAGATTAACAACCTTGCATGAGTTCATGCTGTTGAGTTTTGTCTCTACAATTATCATGTGTTCAAATGAAGTCAGTTCAATATTGAAGGCAGATGTTCATTTAGCTGACACTGCTAATTGCTGTCTCCTCCTGTGTGTGTGTCAGTAAATTTAAATGTGTATGTGCATAATACTGAAAACACACAGCAGGAAACAAATCCCAAAGAAAGCCAGAAGTGATCCAATCTGACTCCAGGCCATCTGTCTCTGCCAGAAGAAATGATAGAGGGAACAGTGATAAATTATTTCTCTGCTTGTGATCTTCAGGGCAGCATTCTTCCCTTTCCACAAACATATGTGACCCCTGTCTTCCTTTTTTTAAATATACTGCCTTCCTCTAGTTGCACGTTTTATCCTCTTCCAAATGTACCAGCTATTCATCCATGTTCTCCTGTGGTTGGGTCTGCGTGTTGTGTCGTGTGGCCAACTTTCAGATGTCTCCCAGAGGCCACCATGAGCAGCAGATGGGTATAACAGGGTCCATGAGCATTTCAAGCCCCATAACCAAGATAATGTGATGATGTGACACCCAAGAGACGACAAAGTGAGAGACTGATCTCATCCCTTTTCCATACAAGTCACCTCCCTTGTTTAGGCTGTGTACCTCTGGAAAAAAAACAGATGCTGAAGCAATTTAATGTGGAGTTTGTGAAGAATTAGGGATGGGAATTCTCTGTGGTGGCTGCACCCTTGAGCCAGACCCACATTAGTCTCACAATACCAGACCTATCTGCGCACTGCAGTTGCACTGTGCCAGGAGAGAGGGCTGGCAGAACCCACTACCAGTGGTATTGTAAGTGGTTACAAAATGGAGGTTCTTACAGCTAATTTGCATAACCATTCTGTAACTTTTAGACTAAAATTATAAACATTTTCACAGACAGGCCACTGCCAGATGTCACGTCAGCACCTTAACTACAACCCTACAATTTTATTTGATACAAATTCTTTAGGTAGTGGAATATACTTTATGTTTCGGCACTGGCCACAGCAACTAGGTTTCCATATAACACAGGCTAGCAGCTAAACCTTGTACACTAACAATGGTAATCAACCTCACCCAGCAATTGCAATGTAATTCAGTCATTTCATGTAGTCTCATTTGGAGAAAGACAGAGACACCATTGGGTGTCTGTGTTGCCATTGTGCTGATGGCATACACCATTACAGCAATATTATGTGTTTGACAGAATGTCAACTATCCCTACTTAGTTAACACAAATTCCTTTTAACGACACTAATTCTTTTGACGCGCAATTATTGGGCCTCATGCGGCACCGTAGTTTGGGAAAACAGGAAGCGATGCAGCGGTAACAATGTGGATGGCTAGCAAAAACTGTAAAGTGCTTGGTGATAACATACAAGGGATCACCAAGCCCACCATCCACTGTCTGGCTCGCCGTGGAGTGAAAAAAAAGAAAAGAAACAAACCTCATTGAGCAGAAATGGATAAAGAAAAGGTCTTTTGAATGGCAAGTTCAGTTTCAAAGCCCTTCCAGATGGTTCTCTCGACAAGACTAAAGTTATTTGCATGTACTGTTGATGTGAATTGAGTTACCTCCAGAGTACGTCAAGTCTCAAATACTCGAATACTTGAGCATTAAATACTTATGAATTTTGAAAACAAACATTAAAAAACAAGTTCATTGGCAATAAAAGCAGGCTGGAAAATCCTACAGCACTGCCATTTTGTCACTTTTTCAAAACAAAATAAGACATTAAGGACTGAAATTATTAGTATGCAAAATAATTAGTAACTTCCTTCCTTATATTTTGGGTTTTATTGTTTTTTGACTATGGTAAATGGTAAGTCCTGTTTTCGGATTGTCCTATTTTCAATCAACACTATATTAGATATTGTTAAGTGCAACAAATCACACAGAAATGCAAATTCTTTGCTTTTTTTAACCAAATAATTGTGTTAAATTTCCAAATTACACTGTGATCTCATTGCCATTTTTTTCAAAGTAAAGATTGTGTGAAGGGAGAACCAACTGTATGAAAAATGCATTTGCTTAAAAGTGTTCTAATTATAAGGCAGCACAAAATTGCATTTAAATCATTATGATAATATTACAGATCACAAAAAAGTTAAGATGTTTCATCCTAATAAAAAAAAATCAATTATGCAGCATTAGAAAATAAAGGTCACAGATAGATATAGATATGGTCGTCATGTTCCCACTCCTCCACCTCCACCCCTCTGTGTCCTTGACGCCTTGGCTCATCCTCTCCTCCTTGATTTGGCTACCACCCGTGTGCCAACATGAGGTCACTCAATCTTTGATGTGAGGCTGTTTAGCATTGCCTCTCATGAGTAGAAGCCATCTATCCTACCTTTGATCACAGTTTTGATATGACTGATGGAGCAAAGTTTTTGTGGTAGCTGTCTGCCGTCATCCTCTTCTAACTCCCTCACAGCTGGTCCTCCGTTTCCCCTGTGGCTTCCTCCTTAACTCTGACACCTGTTTTCGGCGTTCCTGACAGGTAAATCATGACAACGACCTTGCATAGCTTTCACTGAACTACTCAATCTACTGTATGCCGCCCATTCCACATACCCTGGATCTATGTCTTTCGCCACCAGCCTATGATGGCCAGACCCAACGATCATACTAGTGATGAAATGGTCTGTCTCCGCATACAAGCAGCCTGACTGCGGAAATTAATTAAGCCAGGGAAGATGGGGGTGCAAAAAGGGAGAGCTTAGGCGTGGGCATGCATGACTTTCATTTTTACAGGCAGCCAGAAAAGCTGTGTTTACATAGGGGGAACAGAAAAACATACATGTGCATTGACAAGTAGGACTTTCATGTGCTGTAATGTTGTGTTAATGAGTAAAACAAGTGGCTCTGTGTGTGAAAAAGCTGCATGCCACTAAGTGAGGCACTTTCAGCAGCTGGGACTTTAAACATAAAATCCACACACATGCTGCACTTGTACATAAACACAGAGACACACACAAACCACATGTCAGTACAAAAAACAAGTGACAGAACTCTACACAGTGCTGTTGGCAAATAGGTGACTCACGTGTTGACACGTTCTGGTTATAGGGTCAGAGCTTCAGAGAGGCAGAAAAGGTCATTGCACACCTGCACACATCATGGTACCAGCTCTTTCCACTTTATCATCTCCACTAGGTACTCCTCCTACCAAAAGCATTTGACTTAATGGCTGTTAGACACACACAAGGTGCCTTTTCTATGGAGACGAACACAGTGAGGAGGTGAACAAGTTTGTATTCTCTGCTGAAGATGGGATGCGAGAGGCTCTATGCGTGCAAAGCCTCTATTCATCATTGTCAGTAGCCTTGTGTTGTCTGGCCAACCCCCAAAAAGCTTGGGGATGAACCATTGACTCTTGTAAAAGGGGTTTCTACTTAGCCATGGCTCAATAAAAAGGGCCAATGCACTTAGTGTGCTGTTAATTACCCCACTTCAAGTGAAGCAAAACCCCTGTTAACTTAACATAATGGACTCTGTCACCACTTGTTCTGCGTAAATGATGGGGTTGTTGTCAATGCAGGAGATACGTATCTAAGGATTACTTGATGATATGTGTCATGAAAACAGTACAAATTGTATTTCAATTATTCTCTTTGAAGCACATTGAGTCTATGCTTGTCGTATGAAATGTGCTATATAAATAAGCTTCACTTGACTTTTTCTCAACATTAAGTATTTTGCCATTGATGATACTATTGATGCAGACAGCTTTATGTTTGTAAATATGATTGTATGAATATGATTCGAAAGTCAGGCAGGTTTTATAAAACGTGGGAACAACTGTAATCTGATACTTTTTTGTAAAATAACAGCCCGCTAGCAGCTCTGTGAATCTGTACCATGGGTGTATTAAAGGCTGTGCACACCCTCACAGGTGTTTTCACATATTCTCTCACTTATTATTCTTTCTGATTGTTGCTCAGGTTGAAATTGTGTGGAGCAACGCTGGAAATACATGAAGTCACTAAACTAAATGAACCAAAAAGAATGATAAAGTTCTTACTCTCCCACCTTAAAGGGGTGATAGAACGCAAAACCGATTTTACCTTGTCATAGTTGAATAACGACAGTTTGGTGGGTAAATAGGACATACATATAAGCTCAAAATCCCATTGATACCCCTATCCTCAGCAAATCTCACATTTTGAAACTGCCGCTGAAAACGGGCGAATCTCAACAAAGCTGGAAGCTGACGTCAGGATCCCAAATCCATCAATCAAATAGTCACGCCCCAACATTTGCATAGGCTACACCACTGACCAGAGGTCAGCTTGGTCTTCTGAATCTAGCTAGGTCATGCAGATCTCCAGAGGTCCGCTATTTAATTACTAAATTCACTTCTGAGACTTTTTTATGCGAGAAATCAACTATGTAGAGGTCAAATATGGGCCGTTTTACGAAAATTGATGGCTAATTGCAAATTTTGTCCGACTGTGTGTCGCAGTTCAGCAGGAGCTCAGCAGGCTACGTGACAGCGGCCGGTGCTGCCTCGCCGCCCGGCATGTCCTACTTCATAGACTCCGGCTCGCTGTGCGCTAGCTGGATCTCCGTCACGAAGGGAAGCCTGCGGCGCTCCATACCCGCGCAAAGTCACCGGTTCTGGGTTACTGGACTACAAAATGCAGAGGCCCTGATGGAGCTCCAGGGCCTGCAGCTAGCCGCAATTCATAGGATGAAGGGACAGTAGCAGCTAATGAAATCCCTAATGTTCACAAAAATGCATTAAATTGAAATCGGACACCATAGTTAGCTTTATAAGACCTTGGGGTAGATGTTATATAAGTGGCGTGATGAAATTCATACTGTAAATATACTTTAATTATGCCAAAAGTGAAGCTAACTAGCCGCGATCTGTACACATAGGATTGGAGGGACAGTTGCAGCTAATGAAAGCCCTAATGTTCACAAAAATTCATTAAATTCAAATCGGACACCATTGTTAGCTTTATAAGACCTTGGGGTACATGTTATGTAAGTGGCGTGACGAAATTCAAACTGTAAATATACGAAAGTTATGCTGAAAGTGTAGCAACGATCTTTTCCCATAGGATTAAATGGGACACATAGCTTAGCTTGCAGCTCTGGAGCTCCGCGGAGCCCCGAGCCCCGGTCGTCCAGTAACCGAGAACCGGTGACTTTAACTGGGTATGGAAGTTGCCGCTTTCTCGTCAGACTGTGTGGAACTCCTAAAGTCCGACACGTCTTACTAAATTTGCAATTAGCCATCAATTTTCGTAAAACGTAAAATGTATAACTTTGTAGTGTCTGAAATATGAGACCTGCTGTCTCGTCTCCAATGTGTTTCTATGGGGTTCGCTCAAACCAATCAGCGCGCAGCTCATCTAAATATTCATGAGCATACCATATTTGTAGGAAAAGCTCTTGTTCCAAATAGAGCCATATTCACAGGGTAGTTAAGGGCCTAATAAAATAGCATTCGGGCAATTTTCAGCCCAATCAGTGTTAGATACCCTATTAGGAGACCTTAAGGAACAGTGTAAAATACCCTAAATAATCATTCTATCACCCCTTTTACAAAACTGATAGGTGGGTCAGAGAGAAGTCAATTAAGCAGTGTACACACAGAGGAGCTAATCAAGCACAATAAGTGAAAACACCTGTGTGTTTGGACCATAGGTGTGTCAGGCTTTTAAACACTTTGCCCTAGTGGCAAACCACAGTACTGCAACACAAAATCCCCTGCAGCCCATGGAGCTTTTCCCATCTGTAAAACTGTTGACAGAACAGCTCAGACTGCAAACAAGGTCAGTAACTACTCTTCTCCATGAAGGTTTCTTATTTGCTTTCCCAGAGCCTAGAAAAGCATGCAGGGCTCATAGAGATACTAATGTACATGTGTGGTGGGCCGCACAATGCAGAAGCAAACCAGTTGCCAAGAATTTTTTTTTGACTTCATTCTCACCATCTTGGCGTCCGGTATCCATTTCTTATAATACATCTGGGCTAAATGCAAACTTTAGCATGATTATATGCTCATAATGACAATGTTAACATTTTGATATTTAGCAGGTCATGTCTAATGTGTTCATCATCTTAGTTTAGCATGTTAGTATGCTAGCCTTTGCTAATTAACACTGCAGGTATTTGGTCATATATTGGAAAAGTAAAAATAACCTGATGAAGGCCCTACCGAAGTTATCATAATACGTCCTTTGGGGGAACATAAATATCTGTGCCAAATTTCATGGCAGCTAATAGCATGTTGAGACACTGTAGGCTACTAGGATCCAAAAATGTCAGCTTCATGGTGGTGTGGGGCTAGATCAAAAGCCGGGGATCACTAACTATTAGGATTCATTGTCTGGGAACTTGAATGTCTGACCAAGTTTTGTGCCCATTACAGTAATCTAGTAGATCTAGTAGTCGAAATATTTCAGCCTGGGCCAAAACGGCTCTCGAGCACCACCACTCTAGTGTGGCTAAAAAAAGACCTATCCTCTTTCGCACATTAAAAGGAAGTGATCTGGAAAAGTTTGGATGTATCTCTGTCTTTTAGAGGTCATATAAGTACACAAAAACTTGTGGCCAGAAAAGTGGAAGTGTGCGTGAGGCTGAAAATATCTGGCCTAGTTCTGAACTAGCCCTCTCTAAATTGGTACACTTCTCTCAAGGGCAGCTGGCCTCAATGTTTATTGGTCTTTTAAGAGACAATTGTGTTTGTTTGTGTGTGTGTGTGTGTGTGTGTGTGTGTGTGTGTGTGTGTGTGTGTGTGTGTGTGTGTGTGTGTGTGTGTGTGTGTTTGCACCCTTGTGGTTTTCTTTGAAACAGATATTACAGGGTTTTTTTTCAATTGCTTAAGCACTATTTTCAAAACAGGGACTGTTTTTTCACTACACACATTTAGCACAACAACACATCCAATTAGCACCCCAGACCCTTAGCAAAATGAAACACTCTTGCAAAAACTATACACTAATTTATAAAAATATATATTATAAATACATATTTTGTTACCATATGAAACACACACGTTTCATATGACTTAGTTCTGTTTGAACCAGTTTCCCACTGCTGTTGCTAATCTAAAACACTTTTAGCAATTCCACTTCTCATTGATTGGAGTATTGTAAATGAAGTACACAGAGAAAGTGCAAATATACAATATGTTCACCAAACACTACACAAGACCAATGCTGCAGTGCAGACTGAGGAAAATATAATTTATTTCTCTCCATATACCCAAATCAGTCAACATGTCAACATGGAAAATTACAACAAAACATATCCCAGTTTTTATGCTACTACAGTAGTGTGCATAACAACAGACAAACATAAAATACTGTATCCAGTACAGGTTACAATTACAGTAAAAAAAACAAAACAACAACAACAACAAACAAAAAAAGATCTGAAAAAAACTGAAAATACAATACAGAAAATACTAGACTTACCTGCTGCATTTTGTAAACCTGATTGGTGTGTGTCTACAATTAAGCAATCATGTGTTTGCATACCTGATGGCTGTGTTTCACAGATTGGCTCATAGGTGTGGTAATTTGACAGTCAGTGCTTTGGAATTGCAAGGAAGTGACATCATGATATACTTCTGTGTCTAATGTATACAAGTGTGTTTAGTGTTTTGCAAATCACTGTGTGTATTGTTTTACAAAACAAGTGAGGCTGACATTGTGCTTATAGTGGTGCACATCTGGGCCAATGTTTTGGTCCTTGAGTGTAAGGTTTTGATAATTGTGTAATACTTTTAATTTCAGTGTGTAAGCAATCGGCAAAAACTGTATTGGTCTAGTGAGGAAGCAAGCGGATGAAGACTTTGCTTGGACTTAGTTTGAATGTGAAGTGAATGATGTAGCAGCTACAGAGCCAGTACTGGAGAAAAATGCTAGAGTCAAATTCAATTAACTTAAGTGGAAGAGACTTAAAATGAGCGGGTCTGTTTCAAATTGGGCCCATTTTCAACTCACAAAACACCCATTTTACTTCTCTAAATGTAATATGAGCTCAGAGGCAGTGCCACTGAGATTAAGCCATTTACAGACAAAAGGGTATATTAGCAGTTAATGTTTATTACTCAACACAGCAGTTTCACTGTAGATGGCAAATTATCACCAACTGTCAATGCTCTACTTTCTGGGGGTCCGGATATCTTGCGACCGCTGTCTTATTGGATAGTAGATTGGATAACGTTTCACTTTAATCTCCAGAACAATGCACTAGTCATTGTAGTGTAGTGACAGAAACCTCTGGATATCTTCCTTTTCAGCTTCAGCTAGATCTTTTAGTAGCCATTACAATAAAAATATTAACTGTAAGAGGCAAAGGAAGCCCAGATCCCCATGTGTCAGACAGCCCGGCCCAAGATAATATCCGCTTGCTATTCATTGGCCCGCTTCAACAGAGAGGTACATCTGACACAAGAAACCTTTCTCACATGCAAACATGTCCTGTATCTCATGTGAGGCCATTTGTCTAATTTCATTTGTCTAATCTTTTAGTGAATCACTTGAACTTTTTGTCATTGATGGTCCTACCTTTATGGAGAGTGAGCGCAGGAGAGAGAGAGAGAGAGAGAGAGAGAGAGAGAGAGAGAGAGGTAAATTACATAATGAGATCAAGGGCCAGAGTGTTTGTGTGACCCAGTTTGACGAGTAGTAAGCAGACACGATCTGAGAACCATTATGCACTCTGACAGGTCCAAATGAATGGGCCATTTCTCTAATGTGGAACAGGGATGGGGGGCCTCGGATACTTAAGATGTTTCAAATTCAGCAAAACAGTGACCTCCCTCCAGAGATCTGCGAAAATAAATCCCCAGTCACACACTCCAACCACAGGAAAAAGAGGAAAAATGGGCCTGTCCAAACAGCCTACTCGCTCGCTTTCTCACCAGCACGTGAAACAAAGTGGAAAAGTATGTGTTTCATGTTTTTTGTGCATGTGAAAAAAACTGGGTCTCCCTATTTTCAGTGCATACTGTATGTGAATCTTCGGCATGTGAGTTTGTTTGTAAGAAATTGTGTGTGTGTGTGTGTGTGTGTGTGTGTGTGTGTGTGTGTGTGTGTGTGTGTGTGTGTGTGTGTGTGTGTGTGTGTGTCTTTTCACGTGATGTGTATGTATGAATGCGTGTTAACTGTTGCACTGAAATACCAGTTGTAATACTCGTGTGTGTGTGTGTGTGTGTGTGTGTGTGTGTGTATATGTGTGTGTGTGTGTGTGTGTGTGTGTGTGTGTGTGTGAATTGTGCAGAATGTCTGTTTTCTCCATTTTCTATTCCCCTTTCGCCTCTGTATCGTCTCCCACTGTCAGTCTGCCCACTAGGCCAGCGTCGCTGGACCTCAGCCATGAGGAGGCCACTTTCTGGCTCCAGTAATGTGTGCTGAAAAATCCCTACTTGAACTCTGCAGACCCTCCAGCTTCATGAGAATCCAGCTTCTGGCTAAAGGGTTGCATGGCTGGCTGGTAGAGGTGCACATGCATTAGCAAGTCTCAACTGCTGGTTGAAAATGTATAAAATACAAATTTATAGTCTTAAAATGTCTTTGTCCTACTCCAGAAATCTAAAATCAGTTTGAACAAAGATGTTTAAATTGGGATTTGTGGCAAACTAAGGTATTTGGAGAATGTGAGGTTGTTATCAGGTTAACAGTTGCTCTTTATTAGAACATGCAAGCCATTTATATTCTCCAGTTTAGCTTTATGCAGACAAATGTCAGACAATTGCAAAAAAGCTGACTTTGTTTTTCATTTACAAGATTCCCTTTTTTTAGGAATTTGTTTTTTGCATGTGGTATTTATTATTCTGTTCCTGCATGTGCTTGTGTACGTGTATATCTTTGTTTATATGGAAAAAGGAGCTGCTTATTTGGTGAACTGAAAATTGTTCTTACATTTTGCGCTAAAACCTGTAGGAAAACCTATTATAAGAAGTAAGAAAGTTGAAACTTTGTTTCATTCCAACTGTTTTTTTTTTGCGTGTTTAAAGCCTCAAACCCTATATCTTGTATCAAACCATTAACTGACTGTATACTACTAGATAGCAAAATTAGTTATATTTTTATATGTACGTATCTTCGGAAATATGAAGCAGAAATGTATCTGTAAGTTAGCAGTGTGCACACCAAAACTTCTCCCGAACAATAAAGGTTAAAAAAGTTCACAGCACAAAGTTCAACCCCATAACTCTCTTTGTCTTCCAAACTTCTGCTCACAGGTCATGCTTCTTAGACTATGTCACTCAGTGTGTGAGCGTGCCTGCAGAAACAAGGAAACCATAAAACCATGAAGTGCTTCTTTTCCTTCCCTCTGACACATTTCTCTTTCGGCGGTGCTTTTTTAGCACACTGAGCAGGAGGCAGCGGCAGCAACAGGAGGAGGCTGATGGAGAGGGCCACCTGAACAAACCCAGTGTGGAACCAGGCAGCCAGGACAGCCAGGACAGCCAGGCCCAGCCAGATTTATGACTCTCACCCCACTTTTCCCACACAGAGGCCCCTCTCTGGAGCTTCTGGATGTGTTGGACCCTGTCTATTACTTTTTGTCACCTCTGTCTGCCTCTCCTTCCTGTCCCGCTTTCCCATTTCTCTTTTTTTTTTATGTCCATCTATCTTTTCCCTTCCTCTTTTTCTCTATCTTCTCCCTTTCTCCTCCTCCTTATTTCCCAGACATCCTGGCCAGCTGTTCATCCAGGCAGGGTGTCTACAGCTGTCTGTGTGAAGCTGCGTAGGTTGCATAGCTTGCGGCGTGGAGCTCTTTCCCAACACCTCGGTCTCCTCTCTTCGCAGCATCCATAACCTGAGCATGACCTTGACACCACAACTACATGTTTTTTTCCAAAACCACACACTGCACAGAGGTAATCTAGGGGAGGTAACGCTGCAGAAAATGTACACGTAAACATCAACACAATATATTGAGTCACACAGAAGCACAAGATACACTTAAAAAAGCAATCTGCACACAGAAACTCTATAAAATTAAGCCTAACGTTGAGGGTGTAGCATTTACAGTACAGTTAACACACACAAAATGAAAACAGTGCTCTCAGCCTTTCTCTGTGTTTTTTATTCTCCTCTCCACCCAGCAACAGTGAAGCCTTGGCAGAGGCTTCAGATTGCCCAGAGTAAAAATCAAACCACTGACTACAGACATTTAGTAAATGGGTAAAAGATTTCCCCAGACAAGGGTAAACTCTGTTACAACACCCCATGAGACAAGGGGTAGTAAAACCAAATGAAGTGTGCATCAAATTAGCCCTGCTTTGCTGCAGATATTGCAGTAATTAATCCAGCCCTTGCATGCTTTTCTGCTGTGGTAATCTGCTCTGTTGGCCAAGTCAATCTCAGATGCGGGACTTGAAAAACTCTAAATTCACCTTTTTTTTGGAGAAGAGGAAAATTTCAAACTATACCTTCATGCATTTGGGGGAACTGTGTTTCAAAATGTCTCCTGAGAAGTTTACATAGCTGTTATTTGTTCGAGGTCCAGGGTAATTGCCGAGAGACTGTAGGTCAAAAACAACATTCCTCTCTGCTTCAACAAAGGAAGAGTTCGAATGTTGGAGGCAGCAGCTTAAAACACTTGAAGCAACATCATACTAAACTGCAAGTGAACTCAAATGTACAATATACTGTTGTCTCTGTTTTGCCACACAGTGTTGGCCAAATGTTATGAATCTTGGTAAGAATGGTTTATTACTTATGGGGGGCTTCCAGTGTTTCTTGGTTGGTTGTTACAGTAAACTCTGTTGCCATCTGTGCTGCATGGTGGAGACCTGAGTCCTCGGAGATGGACGTGTTTACTCTGCAGTTAATCACCATGTCTGATGCGGCCTCTCTGGACGTGTGAGGGGGGAAATGCCGGCTAAATGCAGTCACCGCGACCTAATGAGGTGGTTTAGCTTCAGCAGCGTGCCATCAGCTGTACTCTGTAATTCAGAGACACCGACTCAACAGTTCCCCTGGCCAGCCTGCGTCACAAGTGCGTTCGTCCGTATTGGCCATGTCGCCCACAACCCCGGGAAACATGTTGAACGGCTGCTGTAGGAGCCCGGAGTCCAACGGGCCGTCAATCAGTGTGGAGTGTGTGGTTTAAAAATGGAGAGAGCAAGAATGGTTACAGAGAAAAAGCAATTACAGTTGACTGATTTTCAAGGGGCAGGCGTCACACTTCCCATATGAAAGCAAAATGAGTGTAGATACTGCATACTGCATATCTCTACCACATAGAGAAGGCACAGCAACAGGCCTTTCTCCTCCCCTTCTGTCCTCGTGGCACAGCAGTGCTGTTCTTGGCAGCGCTTGGTGCTGTAGCTCCACTCTTCGCTAATGGTTAAACAGCATGTCCATGCCATGCTCGCTAATGACAGACTAGGCTTACTCTACTGAAGTGGTGCTTTTTCAGAGTCAACGATGCACAAAGAGCATATCGAGCACCACCCAAAGCAGCTGAGGTGCTGTGAGGACACTGTCTACACGCACAAGAATGCACACGTATTAACAAACAGGCAAACAAAGCTTTGCCACAGAGAAAGTGTCTGCTTACACAGCTTTCCGAGGTGACTGATGGATATGAACTGAAACACACACAAAGCCTCAGATTTTTGATTTCAGCATTTATCTCCCAACAGTTCCTCTGAGATCTCTCTTTCTGATACCACTCGTAAGAGGTATTCCAGCCTTGAATTGGTTTCTGTATATATCATATATATATATATATAAAAGTAAGTTTAAAAGTAAACCTCTCCCTGATTCATTAGATAGAACTCCTGGCACTGAGTTCCACACCTTCACTGAACAATCAAGAGATGAGAGCAAGTGTGTGTTGTTTGTCTTTCAAGACAGGAGGAGGACCAGAGCGCTTTGTTTGATTTGGCATTTGTTTAGCCATATTATTAGGACAGTAAACTTCCGAGCTGAATGGGTATGTGCACCACATGTTGGGCCTCTTTTTTTTACGTTTCCCATGAGACAGCTAAAATGTAAGAGGACCTCCAGCTATTCCCACAAGAGGTGATGTAGGGGAGGTAAAGGTCTGCAAAGTGTAGGAGAATTTCATGCACATCATCCATCATTTCCAGCAAGCAAAGCATGAATATGTGTGCACGTGTGTATGCAAGAAATATACTTTTTTTTGCATTTGTGTGTGTGCGCATGGGCATGTGTGCATCTGAAGGTATGCATTTACTCAAATTCTTTAGGATATCTGACTCTAAGATCCTGACACACTTTCCCAGCATCCACAGGCCGGATCTGTTTCTACCCCTCGGCAGGCCCATTTCCACACTTCCTCAGCAGAAAAGGTGGGAGCTAGAAGAATGTGTCCTTTCATCAAGTCTGGCGCAGCATGAATATTTCAAACAGGCAACATGATTCCTCAATGCCAACCGACACAAAGAAGAGGTCTCTGGGTGAGCTCAAGGTTGGGGCGAGCAGAGGTGAAATTTCGGATTGGAACTTGGCTTCTAGGCACCACCTGCTCGCAGTGACAGACAGGCAGACAAGGCCCTGGAGCTGGTGCCGTGACAGGGGTTTGGTTAAACCCTATCTGACCATGTCTGCATGTATCAGTGCCAGGCCTGCCACTGGAACTAGGCCTGCTGTGGAAAAGTACAAGCCCAGGCATGTGCTTGCATTGTTGATTGTGTGTGTGGATGAAGAGGATGGGTGAGCCTATGGACATACCAGGCATTCCACATCGGCAATAAAGCCAAATTGAAGGTGGGGGATAAAGCCGGGGTGTGTTGAGTGATACCTGGGCAGCTGGGACTGAGAAGGTGAGACAGAGAGGTTTAGGATGGTTAAGAGCTGCTGACACTGCTTTAGGTGAAAAGAGGGGAACGATTATGCAGGAGTGAGGACTTTGCTCGATTTGTGGTCAGACCAACATTAAGTAGGTTGTGCTCCAATTTTGACTCAGAAATAGACAAGTATGCCCTCAAAAGTGCAGGATATTACACACTCTAAAACAATGTGAATTTGCCCCAGTTCACTCTCCCACAAGCAGCTGAATTGGTTTACAGTAATACAACTTGAATGGTTCTGCTCAATGTTGCACTGAGCGAATGTGTATCAAACATTTCTGTCAAATGGTACTGATTCCTGTACTGCATTACTGCCAACATGCTGTCATATTGTTATTGTACATGTTCATGGTGGCGACCCTGGATGTCACGTTGGTATGATATCTCCACATTTGTTTGGGTTTAGAAACCTTTCCAGTGTGCTGGTTAAGTCATTGGACAAACACAGGCCACTCTACAGATCAGAAGCAGATAGCAGATACATGATTTTTTAAAGATACACATACTTTTCAAACACAGGGAACAAAATGTTCTTGCAAACATACTGCAAGAAGGAAATGATCATATGTCTACAACAGTGGTCTCTGACCACTTTAAAAGCAATGTCTACTCATGACAGGTTGGATATGTTTGATGTATGTATGAGTTGTGAGCAGTTCAACCAAAAACTCTGACTCAGATTGTTTCAATTAAATAATTGTAGAAGGCTGCAGAGGTCTGTCCAGTATTTTATGAGACTAAAAGACTTTCTGACCTGATGATGTCGCTACAGGAAAAGTCAGGGGATTAAAAGTTATCACAATTCATCATAAGGGGAACATGAATGTCTAGTTTTTTAGATATTTTCCTCAAAACCACACACATGAGTACCTGATGATGGCACTAGAGAAAACGCTAGGGAATCACCAAAATAACTGGGATGCAACATCTGGGAACATCTGGGAACTTTCTTAATAGTAATAGTTTTCTGCATTTTTTCTTCTATAAAGTGTTTTGTAGCCATGAAGTCATGAAAGACATTGTTATTGTTATTAGCTGTAATTCATTTCATACCATTCCCTAATATGCTCAATATATCGGGTAAAATGCTGAAGTATTGCCAGTCGATGTTAAACAAGACCTCATCTGTTGTAACAAATATTTAACACCTCTGGTGTACAAATCTCTGCACAGCTTGAGATCTGGTATGTCCAGTTTTCTGGACAGCACCTTTATGTGTTTGATACAAGTCCAGATCTCTCTGTTGGAGAGTGCAGAGCAGTGCTGAAACCACGGCTCATTTAGTCACAACACTGAAGAAATTAAAGCCAATTAAAACCCAATGGGCTCCCCGCTGAGACGGGTCCTGTAACATGATACTGGAGAAGAATGCGTGAGACAGGAGGTCCAGATCCATGGACACAATGTGGTCATCAAGGCTCAGAGGGAGACAATGTTACACAGTGTTCACTGACATGAATGGAAACCCCTGACAGATTTGGATTTTTAAAATGTTTTATATGCTGAAGTGTAACCTCATTTACATCACCAAACTGTTTCACCTATTGTTCACCTTTAAATGTTCTTCCATTATCTTCAATTAGTGGCCTTTGAATTTGCAAGGCTGACAAAACAGCCTCCATTGTTCTTTTGATGTACTCTACAGTCCCTCACTCTCACGCACACTCTGTTCTGTTGTGGCAAAGACATGGAGTTCTGCTGAAGCCCAAAATAAGCCCACAGCTTTAATATCGGAGCAATTTCCAAAGCTGTGTAATAATAACTCAATGCCCACAGTTGATGGCGGCTGCTTCGACTTGAGTCTTCTGACATCTGGATGCTCTTCAGATAGTCTCCCGAACATGGCCTGGTCGATTCAAAATGAGGCTGCCTTTCAAAAGACAACAGAAGGGGCTTTTGTTTCGTAGTTTGACAGACTTCCAGGCAACATGTGGACAGGGTAGCCATTTTAAGGTATGTCTTCCTGCAAGTCTGAAAGTTTTTTTTTTTTACTCCTGGACAGCCTAATGTGAGCCAGATTGTTGGTGCTTTGGGGAAAATATAGATCTCATGATTACCAACAATTGACCAATTCATTTGAGGCCTCCTTTGACATGGCATATGTGCAGCTGCATTCGGTATTGGGGTTACTGTGTGTGTGTGTGTGTGTGTGTGTGTGTGTGTGTGTGTGTGTGTGTGTGTGTGTGTGTGTGTGTGTGTGTGTGTGTGTGTGTGTGTGTGTGTGTGTGTGTGTGTGTGTGTGTGTGTGTGTGTGTGTGTGTGCTCGATCACTCCCACAATAATAAATCAAAAAAGGCTGGTAGCCTTTAGATCATGTTGGGCCCCATGTTTGGAAGAATGGATTGGCACTCAATTTGAGCACTGATTTAGCCACTGTCAGGGTGTTTGGGTTAGAATGAGCCTATACATTACACAGATGGGGATCAACCTAAGTGTGTATGTTTGTGTGTGACAGCCGGCATATTCTTATACAGTTTTGGAGATACAAAGCAAAGCATCATTAAAGCCAGCCAAATACAGTGGATCAGGCAGCACGTGCAAGCACTGGCATTAAAAGCAACAAAGGTTGTGTGATGAATGGTTAAAAAGCTCAACTGATCACCAGCCTTTGTAGCTGAAAGTTTAAGCCCAGATTGCTATGTGTGGGCTGCCATAAAATCTGTTTGGAAAGGCAAAAGGAGGCAATAGAGTAACTTTACTGGCTTGAGATAAAGTGCTTGTGTACAAAGGGATTCCAGAAATGCCAGGGAAGATGGAGACTGTCCACAGGCCAGGTAGCTCTCTGAAACGTCCTCTTTTCTCATCATGGAGCCATTCACAGCTGGCATACAGCTGATTCTTTGCACTGCTCTGTGTTAAACCACTGGCACCAGTACTTACACACAGTCTAATATAAAATGTATAAGTGGAGAGCACTCCAGATAACAGCGAAGATACATCTGAAACTTCTTTTTTCCTTTTATCCTAAATGCATTTTATCACCTACTGCTCTACTGCTCTAAGTCTAAGAGGTAACCAGTGACTGCAGTAAATGGATGAAGAGACAGGTTTCTTTACAATATAGCCACTTCACTTTATACTTGGGTGTATGTTTATAAAATTGTGACATGAGGGAAGAGCTTGTTATCTTAGAATCACATAAATATAATTATCGAGTTGTAAGGAGCTTGTAAGTAAGGATTTTTGAAATATTTAAATTTCCTGCATTTATGCAATAACATTCACTCAACAGTTAAGCCCAACCAGCCACTACAACAGAACCAACTATAACAATGCATGCATGGAGAATATCATCGTTACACACAAAAATAGTATTAGTATATATGTAAATGTATATAGGCCACAAATGTATGATATTTACAGAGATTCATAGAAAATATGCATTAGCTACAATTTAATGTAAAAATGGAAATCCAACTATTTCTTATAGTAATGACAAATACAACTAATCCTGAGTTGCTTTATTTGTTATCATTATCTTTTCCTAATAACTTAATATTAAATTTTTGCTCAAAAAAGGTGTCTGTTTAGTGAGTCTACCTAGTCATAAGAAAACAACTCTCCATCAGCATCAGAGATGTTTCCCACCATTTAACTCTTAAAAGATCGGAACCGAACGCCTGTTGTTCCACTGCCTGTTAGCGTGCGATTCCTTGATCCTTCTGTAACATGAAGCTTGTGTAGCGAGCCTGGACCACATGGGGAGTGCGATGTTGTGAGGTGAGGTATTTTTCGACTGGGAGACGAATATGTAATGCATTCCAGATACTCTGGCCGCACACGGCTTTTCTCCCCTGCTACCTATAGGCATCAATCCTCTCCCCTTTCGCTAGAACAATAAACCCACTGCCACTAAGGAAGAACTCATTTCAGACCCAGAAACAAAACTACCTCTTCTGTCGCTTCCTGGGGCCTATGGAGAAGGATTCTTGTTGTTTGCTGGCTTGAGGTTGGTCTCTAAACACTAAACACTTTCTTTGGCCCATTAACGTCAACCCTTGACCCAAAATTTAAGACCTTGTACCCATGTTCACACGTTCAAGACCCCAAACGTTTTGTCATTGACCTTGAGCTCACCCACAGAGCCAGCCAGGACACTAAATCTCCCACCCATCCCCCCCAAAAGAAGTTGCCAGTGATTCTCCGATACGTGACCTCTTGGATGATCACCTCGTATAAAGATGTTTCTGGTGATTCTCCTACATGGAGGTCTACGCTGGTTTAACTGAGTTGCATAACTGGGATGATATTCAGGTTTCTCTATCCAATGAGGTCCAGATGGAAGATGGTGTGTTTTAAAAAACAAAGCCCAACGGGACCTGCTTGTCTCCCACCTCTTCCCCTTCCTGACTTCCTACCCTCTGCCCTCAATCCTTTCCTCATCTCCTCCACAGTGCATTAAGGAGCACCAATCAGGTTTGAGCCTAAAACAACAAAAACAGCCTCTGCGAAAGCCACTTTTTTTCACCTTGTCAACACTCAGGGTGGAATGCAAAGACGTATATGAAACACAGAGTGCTGAGACAATATTCATAATTAATGTCCAAGGGTTGTTAAAAGAAATCAACATTGTTGGTTTTATTATCGTGGCCTTTCCTCCCATGTTTGAGTGAAAATTTCAGCGATGCTAATTTGCAAAGCAGCTTTCTCCCTGTGTCATTTTAATGTTATTCTCGCTATCTTTCTCTCTTTATTAAATCAGTTTCATTGAATTGTATTATGTCCGAGCTGACTTGCCAAACAAAGCCAGAAGCGAGTGGGGGCGGCAAGTAAATTTGATATATTTTACATTTTGGTAAAAGCAGTACTTCTACTTATGCTTCTTCAAACTGCCGCCGAACAACAGATTGACAGCTCTCCCTGTGTGAGACAAACACTCCCGCTTGGCCTTCATTTAATAGGAATGCATGGGTGGAAACATGGTGCATGTGTGATGTCGTGTGTCTCAGCTTCCCCATGTCGTTCCAATGTTCTCCCCTCTTTTATCCCTCCATTTTTTGTTTGAATTCCTCACCTCCAAGGCATCTGATCCTGCAAGACCTTCAGACATGATGGCTGATGGTACTTTGAACTGAGCTGCATGAGACAGAGTCAGCAAGGCCAAAATGAGCTCTTCTATACTGGGCTGCATTATACCTCTATTGTACTTGTCCATACATCCTATCCCCAACTCCCACAGGCAAATCCAAGTCAAGTCACAACTATTTATAGTCAAGATGAACGTCTTGTTAAAAATGTTGAACATTGCCTTCCAGTTTTGTATGGCCGGCTCTAATGATTGACAGCAGATGACAGTCGTTTTTGCTTCTTTTGCTTCTTGCCCTGCTATCAATAACGTTTCTGGGCTTAGTGTTAGAAAGTTAGTTAGTTATTTATTTTCCTGTAACGTTAGCGTTACCCGTACTGAGACTGCAAGGTGAAAGTCAAGTCTGGGGATCAAGTATGTCAATTCTCACAGCAGTCATTTCTAAGTCAAGTCTGAAGTCTTCATTTACAAGATTGAAGTCTAAATTAAAGTTTAATGTCTCAAATCAACTGGTTTTGATGGTTTCAAACTATATGGACGTACTGCATTCATTCCACTGTATACCTAACTGTTTACATTTCAAATTCACTTTATTATAAAGAGCAGCAACAAGGCACTGAAATGGATTTGCTAAATGAGAAAGAGTGAAGAGATTAATAGCTTTTCTTAGTACAAAAAAACAAAAACAGGTAGGTGTAAAAACAAAGCTCTGCAAGCAAGACTGTTCTATGATATTGATATTCACCTAGCCTGAGAAAGTCCTACCAATTGTTACATAGCTGTGGTTTAGCTATCAACAAATTTTACACGGACATACATCTTTAAATCTGACTGAAAGTAAATACAGTTGGTAGTCCCTGGAAATCACAGTAGCTGTAGTGAACTGCATAGCACAGTGGATCTGCTTCCTTGTCACTTTGTTGGGGGACTTACCTGCTCTATTTGTGCGCACTTTTCGGGTTTCTTCATGTTAGTGTGCCGATTGTGGCTCTCATCTGAGTGTATGTGTGCATGCTAGAGAAGTGGCAGTAGCAGAAGTGACACATTATTTGCAACTATACAATAAACTGAGACGTGTGGCTAATTTCTCTACAGCTGTTATGCAGATCCACTGGGGTCTCACAGTTGACAGTATAATAAAAGTGATACTTCAACAAACTTTGGATAAGAATTAATAAGTATGTTTTCTTCTTCCTTCATGCAGAGGATGGCCTAAAAAACGTGTACGCCACATTAGGTTAGGTCATGCTCACTGGCCCATTACACACTCAACTACCTCTGAAAGTTTATCCTCTTTTAGTTTCTGAGAACTGCAGTCCAAACTCTCTTTTATTGACCTACTTTTGAGGTGGTGCACAGATGATATATGAAGCAGGCCTATTTGGAGAACAGGGCTAGCCAAGTGGTGGGGGCTGCGGGGGGCTGAAGTGTTGCATACCTCTGTGTATGTACAAGGAGTAGCCTTTCACCTCTCAAGCTCTGTGCTGCCTTTGTCTTTGCACAGGGAGGACATAAATCAGCAGAAGTCCAGCACAGGAATGAATAGTCACCAAAAGCTCTAAATGACTACAGCAAGAGGAGGGGTGAGTTGAGTAGAGAGGTAGAAGTTCTGCAGAAAGATTGTGTTCAGTTGCTAAATCGTGAGATTTATTTTAGAGTGAGAGACAACTCACAATCCCCTCTTCCACCCCCATATGTATGTAAGTGCGGAGGCAGGAATTATGTTGAATCTACAACATGTTCACCTCACAAGTCTGGCAGGCAGCTCAGGGACAGAGTCAGCATGAGACGAAGATAAAGCAAGACAGAGAAGAAGAAAACGATCCAGCAGGAAAACATGGACGGGAGTCATCATAAAAAAGAATGTGTGAAAGTCTAACCTTCGAAAGAAAAGCCTCCGGCATCATCTAATGTTTTGTCACACAAAGGTGCAGAATTAAAGGGTTTTGTCTTATGGTCTTAACCTCTAACCTTTTTCACCAGTCTGTCAAAAACAACTGACATGCACTTCTTATAATTGTCAACAGAATACAGGAGAGTGCTGTCTTTTTGACCTGGGGAGACTGACACTGTCTTCAGGCTTTAAAAGTTAGAAAAAAAGATTCTTTACGACAGTTTGCTTCTATGAATTTCAAAAGAATATTTCCTACAAAATGCTTTCATTTATCTTTTTAATCAATCAATCAATCAAACTTTATTTGAATAAGACCTTTCATACAAGTAAGTGCAGTGCTCTACACTTGAGTGAAAAACTAATAGGACTAACAATACATTAAACAATGACTATAGAGATTTGGGATTAAAATGCAAATAAAAATGATAAAATTTAAACAAAAGCAATAAAATATATATATATATATATATATATATATATATATATATATATATATATATATATATATATATATATATATATATATAAGACAAGAGAAAAACAACGAATAACAGACATAAAACAAGTTACATTTAATCTAAAAAGGAAGGCAGCTAACCTGTTCAGTCTTATCTTCACATCTCATGTGGATTAAACAACCTTTTTACCAATAACAATTAGATTTAGACATTGAATCAGCAAAACAGCTAAAAATAAACCTGAAGAAACAAATATTGACATTTGTCAGACTGACTACATTATAGCCACTGTACATATAACCGTTATGTGATTAAATAATTTTAAATTATTCAGATGGCGTCAGTTTTTCTTTGAGGAAAAATGAGACAATCCCAGTTACAAGAATCTACAGCCAGCCATAATCACAGCAGTGCTTTAAAGCTCAGTGCTAACATAGGCATGCTAACATGCTCACAATTACAATGCTAACATGTTGGTGGTGGCAGGTAGGTATAATGTTTAACATTTTACGTTGCTAACATCTGCTAATTAGCACTACAAACAAAGCACAACAGAGGCATGTCATTAGTGTTTCAGGTATTACCTTTATTTATCATACATAAACCAAAGTATTGGTCAGATTAAAACTTTGACCTGCTGTTGGCACTAGACGGAAAGTTAGGCAATCACCAAAGCCATAAGGATTCTTCCTCTGGGGACCAGGGATGTCTGTACACAAAGGCATGGAAATCCATCAAGTAACTTTTATTCTGTCTGAACCAATATGGTGCTGTTAGCATGGCTAAAAACTGGTGCAGTCCTTGTGTGACTTGTAGCCTGTTCTTTGTAATTGTACACATAGGCTTGGCTATGTGTGGCTTTAAATAATACTTTTTGTGGATTTTGTCCATTTATTTAGCACTGTATTATTGATTTGTGATTTTCCTGTAGGTTAAATGTGTATCATGTATCGTAGACCTGTCAACATTAGAGCATCATCTTCAACCACAGCCGTCACTCTCAGAGCTGTGGGTTAGAAGCGATGACTGTTTATCAGCCATTACATACACAAACACACACACATACACACACACACACACACACACACACACACACACACACACACACATATACACAGACACACCCACACACACACACACACACACACACACACACACTGTAACCTACAGAAACATGTCCCGACAGGCGTAGACCCTGTACACCAGGAGGTATTACATGCTGTCGCTGTGCCATTACATAAGAGTCTTCAGAAGAGGGTAAAGCATTCTTACAAGCTGATTCACAAGTGTAAAAACATTATAAAACATAGGAATGAGCAGTCTGCTGAGGGCGACTTGGAAAAGGGAGTGAATCAGGAGCCCTTAAATCATTTTAAGACCTGAGCAGGGCCAGGACAGGTGTGAGCAGCATCCCAGGTGCACCTCCACAGGCCATGTAGCACCAGTAATCAGCAGTCAAGGATGGTAATGACAGGGTGCTGTTGTCAGAGAGCTGTACACTGACACAGAAGCACAAACAGTTACAACTCAGAGGGACACTTGCACGCACACACTTATCCTGTTTCATCACAACTGGCGTTTTGCTTTCTCAACCTTCTCACACATTCTCCCTCTCCCTCGTCGACCACTCAGACATTTTCACACCTCGCTCGGATCTCTCACTTACTAACCCAGGCCAACACATACGCAATAAAGTCAAACAGCAGCTGTGCGGTTATATAAGTAGCTCTCTAACCTGTCTGCAAACCTGTTGACCTCCAGCCATTAGGGTCAGATCAAAGGTCAACCAACAATTCAAAACAAAAAAAGAATGCAAACCAAATTGATGATATGGGAAAATGTTATTTAAGTTTAGTTTTTCAATCATTTACGAAAGTTGAAATGAAATTTGAATCACATTTGGTGTAAGGAAATATAAACTATGATCTACTCTGCCTGTTGTGGTATTTTTCTTTTTTTTCTTCAAAAAAGGGTAAAACCGTACATTCAAAATCACATTGAGATTTGTAATAATGCAAATAACTAAAATTCAGACTTACAACATAACCTTATTCAACAGTTGTGTGGTTTATTTCATATTGATATATTATATATCAAGTTTCTTATTCAATGTTTCTATTTTTGGCTGTCTTTGATAAATATTACTTCCCATAAGATGAATGTACAAAGAAAAAGTAAAAACCTTTGTGTAATTTTGTTTTTGGCCACAACTGTTTCTGACACTATGAGAGGAGTGTATGTTTGCGTTCTGTCAAAGAAAAGATTGATGTAAGAGATTTGTGAAAGGTTATGTGAATCAAAAGCAGCCCATTGATAGATGAAATGAACATTTGCCACCTGTGTGCTTTTATCTTGAGCTGCTGTTAATCTGAGGAGGGGGAAAGTACCCCGTCTGTCACGGACTACAGGTATGTTAGGACATACATCCCCTGCTTTCCCCTTAGTGGGGTGTGGTAACAGTGCTGGCACATTATGTCCTCAGTTCAGAAAAAACACCCCATACCAGCACCAGCACCAAATACCTCTCAACTAGTGATGCACTTTTTTCCCCTGAAAGATTTCCCTCATGTCAATGTCAGAAGTGTAGTGAAGCGAACAGCAAGCGGATCTGGCCTCTGGTCTAGCCAGGATGTCATTATGAGATACCAGCGACACCACATGCTATTTTTAACTCTGTCCTTTCCCAATTAGACCACAGTCACAGCTAGCAAGTCAGGCTTCATGTGTGTTTGTGTACGTCTGTGTGACCCTAAAGTCTAGTTGGTTACGTATCAGGGGGGCAACTGTCTAGCAGCTTGTCTCGGACACATCTTATATAATATATGCCTGCTGATTACAGGCCCTGTCAGGGCTTATTCAACAGCGCTGCTGCAGTGGAAAGCTCTTGTCCCTGAGATGCTGTGAGCTCATGGAGCTCTCAATGTGGAGGTACGACCACAGTTACCGTCCTCTGTGACCCTGCTGACTGTAAACACACACCAGGCCTAATCTTCTGGGCCTCCATAAGCTGCAGAGCATACAGGACCCCTGACATAGGAGCTGTGCTGAGGAAATAATGAGTTTACCATAGTGGACACTGAGTGTGAATCAAAATTCCACTGATAGGTGATAAAAAATAATACTAAATTATCACTAAACCTAGTGTTAAGGCCCTTTAAGTAACACAGGGATGAATGGAAAAGACCCATTAAGACTTCATCAAGAAACACAGAGAACTAAATACACAACTCACTCTGAAAGTGAAGTAGGGGATGTGTGCCCTCCACACTCCCCTCCATGCTGACAGGCCCTCAGCAGCCCTCAGGGCCATAACTAACGCTCATGTCAGATTGGCATCTTTGATCTTACATAACCTGCTTAAATTCTGCAGCTATCACCTTCTCCGCTGCAGACCTCAGTGCAGAAAGAAAGCTTTTGTCTCTGAACAAAGCCTACATCTGTCAGAAACACTCATTTGTTTTGAATTCCTCTTTTTATCCTTTTACATCGATGCAGGCACAACCCGGATTGGCTAATTGGGGCCGGTCAGGTTTTTTGGCCGCAAGGGCTGGTCTTCAGTCATGGCACTGGGTTGAAATCATAGTTGAATAATTGAATAATATAATGGATGCTGTCCCTAGGCTGCCTCCACTTGCAGCCCACTCTTTTTATTCATTTATTTTTTCATGCAGCCAAACCGTCTCTGATGCAGCCATATGGATGCAGCCCACCGTTCTCTACATGCATGCAGCCCACCCGCAGAGTGCAGCCTAGTTAATGATGACGTATTTACGGCACATTGCTAAATAACAGAAACAAACCGTCACATTTGAAGCTGTGAATGTTTTTTGTCAATGCTGTAATGAGATGAGAAGTTGCCTTACCAATTATTAATGTCAAAGACGGTTTAGTATAAAGGATCTTTGCTAATGTCTGTATTTATTTGTTATATATCGTTGTTTAATAAAGTTTGTTAAAATAAAAAATAAAAACGTCACCTCGTACACTTCCATATATATATATACTGACTAGATGTCGCCTTGGCTACTACTGTTCATTGGAACAAATGCGTCAATAGAGCCGCCGTCTTGGCGTGGGGGAGCCACTCCTCTTTAACGCATCAGCGTCAATGCAGGCAAAGCTCTAACGGAAATAAAATCACCATAAATCGTCAAAATCTCTTGCGATTTTCTAGTTTTTTTGGTTCGTTCCAAAGGTCAGACATGTATTTATGATCGAGTGCAGAGACAATTTAAGCTTTTGATATTAATATAATATACTTCATGTTCAAAATATAATGCCTGTACATCAGCAAGCCAGTAATACAATGTGATGTAAGAGCTACCCAGCATAAAATGGATATATTACAAGACAAAAACAAGGACTCGTTTTTTTTTCTGATATTTTAACTGATATCAAAACATTTCATATTTATTACAGCTTCATAAATGATTACAGTATATAACACAGGTTAACCCTTCTTAAAGGGGCGCTATGCAGTTTTGGCCATTTCTTCGCTGTTTTCTTGCTTTTTGCTCGCAGGTTTCTCTATAGAACTCCCCCTACAGCTTTGGAATAGATATTTGGCAGCTCCTATGTTTACTTGTGTCTGAGTCCTCGCTCGGTCAGTCTGCCGTTTCCTCTTTCTCTGTTCCTCCGACAATGCTTTCCTAGCTTACTGCTTCTTTTTTGCCGGCTTAGCCATGACGATAGTGTGAAAAACTCCATCGCTACCTTGTCAGCCGGTTCCTGAATGGGCGTATGTGTGCAGTGGCGTGAAGAAATTCGTTACATTGTGAGACTTGATATCACGCAATACTTCCTGATGCTGAGACCGGCGGCTCGCCGGCCGAAAGTTGCAAGGGTGGTTTTTCCCATAGACAGTATATAAGAGTGGACCAAAAGATCCCGCGTCTCTGGACGGAGACCAGTGAAGGCCGTTAGAAGCACTTTTCCGGTGAGCGCTGAGCGTTACTGCACAGCCTCCAACTGAGAGAGACGACGTAAATGTGCCGTGAGCAACGTGTCTGAAAGTTGTAAGTCTTCTGGTAGCTGTGCCAAGAGAAATCTCAATCATTCCCAATCTTGCAGAGACGGAGAGCGTAGGTATATGTAAGGAGATAGCATAGGCACAGGCTAATTACTGCTAACTAAAATGCTAGTTAACATTAGTAATTACACTTAAACAGCTAATGTGAGACGAAACTGCCTGCGCGCTTCTCCTGTACTATACGGTAATTCCTCTACTATGGGACAGTAAGTCGCGTGGTTATGACACAATCGTTAGCCTATTTTTACAAAAACGTCTGCTACGGAGCTATAACGTGAGGTACAAGGTAATGGAGCCTTTTATACATTGTTGTGTTTCTTTAGAAATAAACACTGGACAAATAGAGTCTTTAAACGCTTCAGATGTAAAGTTATTCTCTGTCAAAGTGGCGCCAAAATGAATGGCAGTCAATGGGATGCTAACGGGAGGTGATCACTTTGTAGCATTAAAATGGCGCCATAGGAGGTTCGCGGTCCGAGGAGAAGCTTACCCCCTTGGTTTTTCCGCTCACAGGCGCTATAGGGAGCGAGGCGACCACCATTCAACTCGAAAAAAGTCATATAACCATTCCAATGACTCCGAAGCTGTTCAGTTAAGGTAAATTAAGCTAAAAAAAACTGCATAGTTCCTCTTTAAAACTAAGTGTTTAGTATCCCTGCAACAACACTACATTACCCAGTTTCTTCCTTAGACTTTTGCTCTGCAGTTGCAGAGTATGAACCTTTGCCACATGGTGTTGTCTCAACTTATGAAAGGTACAGACAACCAGTGAAATTAAGCTAAAGTGGTGGTTGTCTATGCCATCTTGAGTCTCAACAATGTGATCACGAAGACCAAATATGTCCTCAGACCCTACTTCTGCTTTCACAACTCTGTTTAACAGAGACACTGGGCACTGACGGGCTGCTGAGTTGATAATAGAGGCCCTTCGGATGCAGTGCTCAGCCGAGCGAATTTCCAACATCTTACGATCATATTACATTGATATAAATACATTCTGTTCATTGTTGGTTTTCCTAACTGGCAAAAACTAACTAGCACTAGCATGGGTAACTAACTAACTAACTAGCATGAATTAACTACATGGTCGTCGACCAAGGACTGAAACATGAAATATAATTTTGTAACCAGAAATATAATTTCGTAACATTCAATATCATAAAACACATTCTGTGAAATGTTATCCCTTGCTGTTTGTTTTTTTCATTTATTTCGTTCAAACATCCATAAGCAGCACAAAAGTCCGGCATCAGTATATATCTATGCGTTACAGGCGGAGATAGCAGAGACCCCCATTCCAAGATGGCGGCGGTGTTGACGCATGCTTAGAAGCCCAAGGTGACATCTAGTCAGTATATATATCTATGGTACACTTCAGTCAGCGGTGCTTGTTGGAGGTTGCGACCGCGAGCAAAAAGATGCTATAAAAACAGATAATAGAAAGCGCAAAAAACGGCGCTGAAAAGGCAAAATTAAAAAAGGAAAGCTCTAGGAAGTGATGGGGCTAGATGATCTAAACTGAGCACCTTTTTCATTAAAACCAGGGCGAGTGAAACGCCAAATGAAGATGATGAGACGGGTAAGCTTAGCTAGTTCGAAGCAGTGCAAGATGCTAGCGGCCGTGCAAAATACAATACGTATAAATACAATGTAGCCTGCAAACCAGCGTTCATGTTTATGAATCAAGCATTTTCTTGTAGCTCTTCAGCAGCAGCTACTAGTCCAGTTTGCTGCTAACAGTGACAATGAAGAGCCAGTACCAAGCACCAGCCATGAGCCCCTGGACTCCAGAGTGGGCAGGTAGGATTGCTCATTAAGTGAATATTATAAGAACTAGAATTAATATTAATGAAGAGTATGGTGTAGACCTGCTCTATACAATACAATGCCCTGAGAAAATCAACGATGCCAGATGATTAAGTATTACATTAATGAAACTGACTTGACTTTATCAGAAAGCTTTGTAAAAAGCTGCTGTCAGTGTGGAAGGCATATCTAAGCTGTTGTATCACAGTGTGTGAACAAGTAAACATGATCAGATTAGTTACAATAACCACTTTATATGCCCAAATGTTACTAGTGATCCATTATTTCTTTTATCATTGAAATAAGGATAGTAAATATACAAAGCCCACAACTGAAAGGAAATAGAAAGTAATATGAAGTACTATTCAAAGTGCAATACATTTTATTTTATTCTTTATTTCTTTTTATTTTATATTTTAATTTATTTTATTTAATTTCAAAGTTTGGATATCTGTGAACACTTATTTGCAAATAAAATAGATTCTGATATTGTTGAACATTACATTGTGTAGTTGGACATTGTGTAGCCTACATTGTGAAGCAACACTAACTGTATTTGCACTGATTTGGAAACAATATTTGACAAAAATGCACTGAATTACAAGGCTGTAGTAAAGTGAAGTAAAGTGGGCCGGTCTCAGGGATGAAACTCCAGGGCTGAAAATGAGTCCCACTCCAGCCCTGCCAGGCAGGGTTAATGACCTACAACTCAGAGAAGAAAAGTCTGTTGCCATGCAATTGTGTTTGTATATACTGTGGGTTCCGCTGAAAGGAAGCTCTGGGTGGCAAGAGGAGGAGGAGAGAGGTGAGAGGATGTGGGGAGGACAGTAGTGGTTTGGCACAAGCCGCTGTGGGTGAGCGTCGGCCCTCGTTGGCTGGCTGATGGAGAACATCATGCTATATAGTCCTGCACTTGAGGGTTTTTATAGAGTGAGAGTGAAAGAGGGAGAGAGTGATCATTATGGCTCCTGGAATAGCATAATTAGAGAGAAAGACCTCGCTGTCTCAGTGTCTGTGCATGTGTGCACGTTGTTTTTCTCTTCCTCTTGGGAATAAATCACTATATAGCATCCCAGGTACATTTATATAACACTGGTTTACTGATTTTCTGACACAAATGGTACATTGTGCATTTCTAGAGATGCATGGCCATTTAATTCCTTACACATCTAGCTGACACAGAGTAACATTTTCATTCATTTGGAATCATGTTTCTGGTCACCTGGTGAATGTAAGTCAAATATTCCCTCTCCTTTCACAGTTTTGGCCTCTGCTAACTCCTGAGGGAAATATCTGTCTCTTTAGCTACTAAGTGCTCCACTATGCTACCAGCTAGTCACTAACTGTGTCTGTCTGCTGTTTTGTCTTGGGCACATAGCATACGGTGAGGTTTTTTAGAAAGGCTTCTGTTGCCAAAAACAACACCAAGAGTGAACCAATACAGTAAAGTTGTGGAGCAGAAAACCAAAACAATGAGCTGAAAACAGTTCTCAAACTCTGTAGAGCTGAGGCCTAGTTAGGTGCAAATTTTCTATGCGTTCATCACTATAAATTACCCCTTACATATTACACATCACATGCCTATTTACAGTCATTTATCCATTTATAATGTAAAAATATATAGTTGCTGTTTTGAATTATAGCGGAGATCCCAAAGTTTTTAAATATACCATCTATGTCAGGCTGAATGTTGTGAAAATGTGTAGGCATATAATGATACACAAGAAATATAGAATATATTCATGTGATTGAATGATGAATGGTGCAGCCATATAAAATATGGACTTTTGGGTTTGAATATTTCACTCAAACATCATATAGCTTCAATGAAGAGCTGGAACAAGCTGCTACAGGATATGTACAGTATTATACTGTCAGACAGTCACAAAGGATTAAGATGATTTTAACAATGATGATTTTAAAGATACCCAGTGGAGTTTTTGACCACTTGTAGCGCTATGGAGCAATGTTTTTATGAGCGGGTGCCTGATTTGTTTGTATTTTGTGCACACACACACAAGGATGTGATGATGCAATACCCGACACTGATTCTGGGAAGAGGTGTTGCATTTTTAAAAATAATTTTTAATGCCTTGAGCAGCACAAACTGAATTATATTTCTGCTCTCTTGTACTGGGGTGGAGGCAAAAATCTAAAGCCAACCTATTGACTCTGTTTTGTTTTAATTTGGCTGAATTGACCACTCACGTTTATTTAGTTTAATTCAAAAAAAAGTCGAGACATTCTCTTGAGTTAATACCATGTAAGTTGATACACCAATGACTAATTATATCAAATATTCTCTATAAACAAAGATAGCACATTTCAAGCTGCGGCAATGGTATGAAATGGAAATGGCATACACTTCCTGTCTCCTAAGTGGGCGTGGCCTTGTCTGTAAGTGTAGTGAACGTTGTGATGAAAAGTTATATTTGCATCATTGATTTATATTTTCTTTTGCTAACATTAGATATTTACACAGCTAAAAGCCATCTTTGGCATGACGAAAATTTGTTATCTGTGGCATTTGAACACATTAGTTGATGTTAGCTTAGCTGTGTCTCCAGATATTGTGAGAGTTTGATGCTGAGACAGAAACAGGTCTCCAACAGAAATAAACACAAAATATGTAGCTTGTGAGAAATGAGTCCAATATTTACTTGATGATGGGTCAAAAGAATCACTTATTATCTGTGTTCACAGTCACTTCTCAAATTGGAATCAAAACACTCAGGACCTGCCGCTAGTCTCCTTAAGAAGTGTGGCAATGGCAAAACCCACATGACACATATTTAGGAAATTACTCTGAGTTGCGCTGTCTCGCTTCTAAACCCTCTCTGATTATATAAAGATCTTTAGGTCTTTCGTATCCTTGTTTCTGCCTGTAAACGCAGGAAGCATTTTATCAACTCTCAAACCCAAATTCAATGGGCCTTGATTGAAATGAGTCCATTAAGTGAACATCAGACTGATGAAGAAGCCTAATAATAACATCTAATCAAGAAAATGTGGATGTGATAGTGGTTAAACGCACGTCAAGGCTGCGCTCAGGAAATAGGAAGTGAACACTTAGTGCAGCTGTGAACGGCAAATTGATTTTCTCCTCGGAACAAAAGCATAATCCTACTGCCTGCAAATGTAGTGCTCCACCATTTCTGTTAACAAAGAACAGATTAAATGCTTACAACTGAACATACATGCTTTAACACACACTGTGAGCTAATTGCATACATGCATGTGGTGTTCACACTCACCATTCTCTACCGTCAGCTTGACTCGATTAGCTGTTGTGGTGTGTGCAGCCGCTCTGCTGATGAAAGACAAGGAGCTTGATCTGTCACGGCTGCATGGGCATTACTTGCACAACAGTTTACACAACAATGGAGCACTAAAGTTGGCCTTCATTAGAGGGATTAGAGGCCTAATCTAAAACACTGTTCAAGTTTCTCATCTCAAACCCTAAACAGACTATCTAGGGGGGCCCTTCCCTCCTATACCAACCATAACATCTCAGACTTCAAACACTCCATCTGTAACCCCAACCTCTGGGTGCTATCCCCTCTCTCATCGACCCCTATCTCAGAGCAAGGGGTTGCAGAGGGTGATGGCCCCATGTGATGGTGCAGCTGTGGAATGATTTATTGCTGGGTTAATTGTTAGGTGAATGGGAATTGTACCCATAGGCTGCTAGCTCTGCTTTGATAACAGGTTCACCTGTTATCAGATTGTAGCATACAGTTCATTAGCATAGTCTCTCTGGAGGACTGAAGGCCATGAAGGGAAGGTTAGAATCCAGGTAATAGCGTGTGTGCTGCTCTATTTCAGTAATTAAGGGTCATTTGTTTTGGACTTCCTGTTCTGACCAGCTGCATGATGTACCAACAAGCTGCAAGGATCAACAGGCAGCCTTCTGATGACTGTGACCCTCAACCCTGTCATTCTGTCTCTCATGTGGTTTAATGAAAAGACGTATTTACCCGTGTTGCTATCTCGCCATGTGAATAGTTTCGGTTTTATGTGCTTGAAGGTGCTTGAGGTTTTGAGAAATACGTTCTTACAGCTGCAACCCTAAAACATTAGGGAGTTGGAATTTTGTTTGTGCATCTCAAAACATTGCTAAAATTACAACTAAATATCTCAACAGCTTTCCAGAAACCATTTTCCTATTATTAAAGGAGAACTCTGGGCAATTTTTACGTTAATCTTGATCGCTATACTTTTTTGAGTACTGTCTATAGCAAAAACCATGAGCCGAATTGGTGCTAGCAACATGGAGCTTCTGTAGCTAATGCCCAGAGCTCCCGTTAGCTAAAACGGCAGTTATGGGGGCATAAGCTAAAGAGTGCCTTTGTGCCTCTTAACAGACTCAAAATGCTATTAAAATGTCTGTGCAACATGAACAGGGCCCTTACATGACAACAAGATGCATTTAGCAACTTAGCCATTGTTGAAATTCGCATACCCTGTTAGCTGCTAGCTGCCGTCTAGGATGAGTGAGTGTGTTCAGCCAGGCACCGGTAATCATAAATATCCATTTAGTTTGCAATCCATCTGCCGTTGGTGAGTAGGAGTCTTGTCCGTGTCGATCGTTGTGGTTTCCTTAGCTGGGCTAGCATGCCCTGCCGGTGTCCCTGCCTCTGCTTCCTCCCCGCCCTCCTGGCTTCACGCGGCCGACAACAATCCAACGAGCGCCCGCTGGTCTGGTGGCTGTCTTCCAGAAGACCGTTCAAGCCTTCGCCGCGAAAAAATGTATTTTATTTCCCCCTCAAAAATAGGTATTTGAGCACTGTAGTGGTTATGACCATATTAGTGACTATGCTACATGGAAACAGACTTATGGTTGGGTCCTGTACAGTAAAATAGTGTTTTAGACGGCTAGCTGTAGTCTCGCTAAGTCCCGTGGGAATTCAGTTGTAGCAGGAAAAAGGTAAATAGTAGTGTGCAGGTTGGAGGAGCGTAGTGTGTGAAGAGTGAAGATCAGAGTTGTTCACAAGGGAAGAAGTTTGGAGTAACGTAACTGGAGAATATAGAAGATACTGAACACATGGAAGAGGCGTTTGAGTTTGATGGTCGTCCTTATTTATTCGAACCCAAGTATACAGACGAAGAACTAGCCTCACAAGAGTTGGAAAGAAGGAGACAGACAGAGGGGCAACTGGCAGATGAAGCATCTGGTAGATGCTTCATCTGGTAGATGCTTCATCTGCCTCAAGGACACGGATTTCAGGCAACTGGTGGTGTTTGTGTGGGTGTTGTGACCCAATGCCTACCGCGGAAGAAAGCCTGTGCTGTAAAGAGTGGGATCTCATACAGCCAGGTAACGAAAACTGTGTCACCTGTACAGAGGAATTTGCTATTTACCTTTTTCCTGCTACAACTGAATTCCCACGGGACTTAGCGATACTACAGCTAGCCGTCTAAAACACTATTTTACTGTACAGGACCCAAACATAATTTGGTAAGTTTCCATGTAGCATAGTCACTAATATGGTCATAACCACTACAGTGCTCAATTACCTATTTTTGAGGGGGAAATAAAATACAATTTTTCGCGGCGAAGGCTTGAACGGTCTTCTGGAAGACATCCACCAGACCAGCGGGCGCTCATTGGATTGTTGTCGGCCGCGTCAAGCCAGGAGGGCGGGGAGGAAGCAGAGGCAGGGACGCCACCCGGGCATGCTAGTCGTTCACGTTAGATCGACACGGACAAGACTCCTACTCACCAACGGCAGATGGATTGCACGCTAAATGGATATTTATGTTACAAATACACACGGGACTGCAGCGTGATGATTATTACCGAAGCCTGGCTGAACACACTCACTCATCCCAGACGGCAGCTAGCAGCTAACAGGGTATGTGAATTTCAACAATGGCTAAGTTGCTAAACGCATCTTGTTGTAAGGGGCCTGTTCATGTTGCACAGACATTTTAATAGCATTTTGAGTCTGTTAAGAGGCACAAAGGCACTCTTTAGCTTATGCCCCCATAACTGCAGTTTTAGCTAACGGGAGCTCTGGGCATTAGCTACAGAAACTCCATGTTGCTAGCACCAATTTGGCTCGTGGTTTTTGCTATAGACAGTACTTAAAAAAGTTTAGCGATCAAGATTAACGTAAAAATTTCCTGGAGTTCTCCTTTAAGGATAATAATTATACATTTTATTACTATAGCACTTCAAAACAGAGTGGCTCAGAATAAGAGAGATCCAAACAACAACAAACTGAACCAAAACAATAAAATTATCAATAAATCACCGGAAAGCCGATTATAAAATATTTTAAAAAAGAAACAGCGTCTAAAAAGATAGTGGTGTGCTCAATGAGTACATCTTGGGATGCACCCAACAAACAAATGATGGTGGCTCTTGAAGATAAATCTTGAAATCGTCAACCACGTGCAAAAGAACAAACTACAGGCACTCATGCATTTATTTTTTTGTGTTTAACAATTTTTTTATTTCATTTTTTTAACAGAATACAAAACATACACCTCGCAACATGGAACCTGGGTCCCTGCAATCCGACATAGGTTATCGTGTATCCCAGTCCAAAATTCCTGAACCTTATCACAGGTACATAGGACATAAAGTACGTTTGTAATTGGCCATCCTCTGTCTTATATTTCCAACAATTTAGTGTGTCTTTCAGACCAATTCTAAACAATCTGGAGGAAGTCCAATAGTAGTGATGCATAATCTTGAACTGAATGAGGGGCACCCTCAAATCACATGACATAGTTTTAATATTCACACAGATTCTGCCCCACTCCTCATCATCCAGTGTAATACCCAGATCCCTTTCCATGTCTTCTTGAGGGCTTATAAGCGATGGAGCCTGGACAGCCCTATAGGTTCTGCATAAGCATAGAATAATACCCAGAAGCCTCATGACCTTTTCCATATTTCAACAACACCTTATCTAAACATTCTGCTGCCTTCGGGGATGAAGAACTGGATCCAAAAATCCCCACTAACAGATGTCGAAGTTGCAAATATCTTTAAAAAAATAGAGACCTATAGGGATCCCAAATTTGTATGAATTGTATGAAACACTTTGTGCTAAACAAGGGCGCGGGAAGCAAAATTACGAATCCCACTATGGCCACGCCAAGACCCGCCCTACGAAGCAGCTTGATTGGTTGGGGTTAGGCATTTCACCTTGAGTGGTTAAGGTTAGGATAGCCGATTGGTCAGGGGATTGGACCTGAACAAATCATGTTATGTTGCCTTGCGTAAGCATGGACGCCTGGCCAATAGTAGCTATTGAAGGACGGGTCTTGGCGTGGCCATAGTGGGAACAAAAATATCGCACATCACATATCGGGGGTGCTGAGGGTGCTGCAGCACCCCCTGCTGGCAGGAGCTGGATTTTTTTATTATTATTATTATTATTTTCTATAATTACTAATTCACTGTCTGACATTATTGATATTTTTGTATATCAAATGATTGTGAGTGAGTCAAGTGATGTGACTTGTTGAGAAGCGAGCAGGCTGAGGCTAGTTGACTGGAACTAGTCACAAAGCTAAAGAGAAGGGGTTCCGTCATGCCAAGGGAAAGAGTAATGCCTGTAAGTATGATTGTTTTCATTGCATATGTTTTGTGTAACATTATGACATGTCATAGGCCATTTAGTTTTCTGCTGAAATGATTTTCTGTTACCATAAGAACCATAGCGTGGTTTCGGCTAATAATAATAATAATAATAATAGAAATCAAGTGTGTAGGCCTACGGTTGCTATACATAGGCTATTCTATGTGATTTACACGTTTAAAAAAGCATGAATAAGCTGAAAGAAACTTTAGTAGTGTTTTACAATTTTACAAAATTAATAAATGTATAGCTAGTGAAATAATTTCACTATTGGAGTTGCTAAGATAGAAACCGCTGTGACGTGGTTAGGACACATTTGCTGTGGAGAAGGCACAAGTTAGGCTATTCAGAAATTGTTGGCGAGGTCATTGGAGCCTGATTATTAGCATATATTTTCAAGCCAAACATCTCTGGTGTGGTTTTAACGATCAGAAAAGTAATTTACCTTAGCTATACTGAAATAGGCTAATGATGTGAAGTGCGCTTCTGTGGGGTTGGGGTGCGCGCAGTGGAGTCGGAGTGGCGAGTGCTGTCGCATAATTGTGGAACAGTGGAATTTGTGGCTGCCCAGGACTTTTCAAAAACTTCACACTGTCAAAATCCGACACATTCCTGGGGGGGAGAAATCGCCAGGTCTTTTAACTGGGGAGGGAATAAGATACCCACATATACGATACCTTGCTTTGGCCCCTGAAATGTACCTTATTGGAAGGCTGTTACGGGGCACTGAACTGTTAAAGGTAACACTTCTGACTTAGACCAATTTACCCTATAACCTGAAAATTTCAAGAAAGAGTCAATGATCCCGAGTAGACAGGGTATTGATCTGCTAGGTTCCGACACAAAAAGTAATATATCATCCACATAAAGCATAAGTTTGTGCACTACACCTCCTACTATAACACATGAGAAGTTAGTCTGACCTCAGCACATTACACTAAAACAATGTACATGGCTAGATACTGAGGCTCTGTTTTTGTAATTTGTGTGAAGTAACCCTTTAACAGAAAGTAAGTAAGACAGAATATGAGAGCTCAAATTGAAACAGAGAGGGAGAGAGAGATCTGACAGCCCTGTTACTGTAGACTGAGCAGAATAGGAGTTGGTATAATCAGTCCTCCATCTCCATCCATCTTCTTCCGCTTATCCGGTAACGGGTCGCGGGGGTAGCAGCTCCAGCAGGGGACCCCAAACTTCCCTTTCCCGAGCCACATTAACCAGCTCCGACTGGGGGATCCCGAGGCGTTCCCAGGCCAGGTTGGAGATATAATCCCTCCACCTAGTCCTGGGTCTTCCCCGAGGCCTCCTCCCAGCTGGACGTGCCTGGAAAACCTCCCTAGGGAGGCGCCCAGGGGGCATCCTTACCAGATGCCCGAACCACCTCAACTGGCTCCTTTCGACGCGAAGGAGCAGCGGCTCTACTCCGAGCTCCTCACGGATGACTGAGCTTCTCACCCTATCTCTAAGGGAGACGCCAGCCACCCTCCTGAGGAAACCCATTTCGGCCGCTTGTACCCTGGATCTCGTTCTTTCGGTCATGACCCAGCCTTCATGACCATAGGTGAGGGTAGGAACGAAAACTGACCGGTAGATTGAGAGCTTTGCCTTCTGGCTCAGCTCTCTTTTCGTCACAACGGTGCGATAAATTGAGTGTAATACCGCACCCGCTGCGCCGATTCTCCGACCAATCTCCCGCTCCATTGTTCCCTCACTCGCGAACAAGACTCCAAGGTACTTGAACTCCTTCACTTGGGGTAAAGACTCATTCCCTACCTGGAGAAGGCACTCCATCGGTTTCCTGCTGAGAACCATGGCCTCAGATTTAGAGGTGCTGATCCTCATCCCAGCCGCTTCACACTCGGCTGCGAACCGATCCAGTGAGTGCTGAAGGTCACAGGCCGACGATGCCATCAGGACCACATCCTCTGCAAAAAGCAGCGATGAGATCCCCAGCTCACCAAACTGCAACCCCTCTCCACCCCGACTACGCCTCGATATCCTGTCCATAAATACTACAAACAGGATTGGTGACAAAGCGCAGCCCTGGCGGAGGCCAACTCTCACCTGAAACGAGTCCGACTTACTGCCGAGAACCCGGACACAGCTCTCGCTTTGGTCGTACAGAGATTGGATGGCCCTGAGAAGGGACCCCCTCACCCCATACTCCCGCAGCACCTCCCACAGTGTCTCCCGGGGGACCCGGTCATACGCCTTCTCCAGATCCACAAAGCACATGTAGACCGGTTGGGCATACTCCCAGGCTCCCTCCAGGATCCTTGCGAGAGTAAAGATCTGGTCCGTTGTTCCACGACCAGGACTGAATCTGCATTGTTCCTCTTCAACCTGAGGTTCGACTATTGACCGAACCCTCCTTTCCAGCACCTTGGAGTAGACTTTACCGGGGAGGCTGAGAAGTGTGATACCCCTTTAATTGGCACACACCCTCTGGTCCCCCTTTTTGAAAAGGGGAACCACCACCCCGGTCTGCCACTCCTTAGGCACCGTCCCCGACTTCCACGCAATGTTGAAGAGGCGTGTCAACCAAGACAACCCCTCCACACCCAGAGCTTTAAGCATTTCTGGACGGATCTCATCAATAATCAGTCCTGTGGCATAAAATGCTAATTTTATTTGTCTGTTTTGAACACATGAAAACCTAAACCAGACTATGGAATCTAAGAGAGTGAGGTAGAGACGGAGGTGATCGAGTACATGATGGAAAATCAGCTGCCACATTTTTAACAGTGTGATTGGATTGGTTTTGGCGTGGCTCTACCAACGCCGCCCTGGAATCTATACCTTTTTATTATTTCCCATAATGTGGGTACTGGCAGAAGCACACAGAAAAAGGTATCCCTGTGAAACCATGCAAGCTGTGAAGTAATCACCCAAATACGTCCTTGTTAGCCCAAGTCCAGTTGACACTCACTGGGCTTCTACCCAAGCTAAAAATATGTCTCCTTTTCTTTCATCTCTCCTCCCTTTCATTCTGCACGTGAGAGCTTTACTGGGTGCTGCTGGTCCGTGGCCTAACTGAGGCCTAAAGCCCCCATCCTGTAAAGTAGTGGGATGCCAAGCATCCTCTGATTTACAGCTTGGAGCACACGCTATGCCTTTGCTCCTATGGGCTATAAAAGGCAAATGAGAGCGAAATGTCCAGATCCCACTTGTTATATTAACCTACATTCTTTCCAATGGAGTAGAGTGGCTGCATGAACTGACTATAACCACATGGTGGAAAGAGGAAAAGCTTCCAGGGCGCAACAGAGAGCCCATGTGAGGGGCAGATTGGAAGAGTTGGGATAGAGGTCTGATAAGATGCTCTTGCACACTGTATATAGAGCAGTCAATAACATTCCTTTTCTGCTACACAACACAGGCTCCACATCCTTGTCCTGTCTCAAATAATTTTAAATATTTCCTCAGGTGTTTAAGGCAGAAACACATGAGTGACAAGAAGTCAGTAAGAGAAGAGCCAGTGGGATCCATGTTCAGGTCTGATATGAGCAAGATTCTACAGCTATACTAGCAGCTCTTTCAGGCTGTTCTGAGTCACAGCAGTGCTTTAAGCTAAATGCTAAAATGCAGATGTTTAGGTATAATGTTTAGAACCCTCAACTGCCTTAACCCCACCCGTTCCTCTCAGAATTAGCTTTGCTATGATTTAGCACTCTTTCTCACTGGCCTCTGGAATGCGACGGATGACAGATCTATTTTCCTACATTGTTTCACCTGCTCTAAATGGAACCACATGCTGCACAGGACCGCCTCTCCTTTGTCTGTAATTGGAAGCACATGCACAGTAAAGCCAAGAGTAAAGCAGAGCCGCCACAACCAACAGGCCCTCCACCTCCTCTCCCCCTGGGTCTGGGGTGCCACATTTTGGTCCAGGCCAAGTGGCAGGCCACAGTGCATTGAACTAACTGACCTGGCATTACACGTCAAATTAAGTTCAATGGGACAACTGTATCGTGTGTCCTGCGAGTCTTTCAAGCCCTCGGACTGAAATTTGAGTGACAATTGAGAGTCTGCTGAGGAAGGAGGCCTTGACATTAAGTCTGAAATGCTTTGAGAACACATGCAGTTACTGTATTGTACATTCGCTACGGTCTGTGATGTCTGGACAGGACAGGCCATGGATTCAGGGCAGAAGTATCACCAACTCTTACATCACTGCAAGATTGCATAAGGGAAGAATGCATGATATTTATTAACCTCATCAGTCACGTTAATTTACCATGTTTGTCAATGATATATGGAATCATTTAGTGGTATCCAGAGGGAGAGAAACAGAACTCTCTATATTCAACGAAACCCAAGGTTTGTTGGCAAGGATTTTTAAAATATTGTATCTATTACGGTAACTGCTCAATCACATTTTCTGTATATTTTATTTTCCCACATGACGATCTAACTGCTTTCTGCACATTTGTTGACCTAAAAATTGTCAAATTTAAAGTCCCCATCCACTAAAAAATGTGTTTTGATTATTGTTACTGTCTTTGGATGTTTGGATCGTCACTCTGTGAGTGATGTACTGTATGTATGATGCTGATGTATGATGTACAGTTTGACTCTAGAAAGATGTTTTGAAATTCATCTGCTGAAGGGGGAAAGTCAGTACTCACCTCAAATCTAGTCAAGTCAATCATGTGCCAATATGCTACTTGCACAAGTGGGTTGTGGAAAAAACAAACCTCTATCAGTGGAGTAGGTCGGAAACAGTTTGTGTCCAAAAATTCTGAAATGGAAAATAGTTGCATATTCATAGATTCAGGATTTTTCTAAATAAAGGAAAAAGAATAGATTTGTACGTTCATTGAACCTTTTTTTGTAACAAAACACAGGACACAAATTATTATTCTAAGCATATTATTTGTATATCTCAAAATATGTTATGTTTGGAGGGGATTTTTTAATATATTAAAGGTAAAAACTTGAAACAAACAACCAATGTTGACAGTGACCTCCCTTCATGTACCTAAAACCCCCAAATTTGAAGAAAAAAATACTTAAATCAATAAATCAATGGTAGCTATGGCTCTGCATGTTGGTATGTCAGCAAAATAATGTGGTGAATTTGATTATCAGTGAGGTAGAGATGTTTTTATGTCCTCTTCTTTCTGAGCCAATTGGGAACATTAAATGAGATGTAAGGCATGCAGGTTTGAAATACAAATTAATGAAGTTAGGGGTTGGTATTTCTGGAAATATTTTTGTAAACTCACTTGGCAGTAAAGCCCTTCTTTTCCTGTTTGTCTCAGTACAAGGCTAAAAGGCTAGATAAGTCATTACCGGGAATATTGGGCAGACAAAACACCCTTTTGTCCGGTTTCAGCCTTATTATTGTGAAAACCATAAAGCAGTGTCCGTGATTGAGCCTGACATCGGCTGTAAACTCATCAGAGCATAAGTTCACGTGGACCTCTAAGTGGCCTGATTACCATGGGAAAGATGGCAAGTTTTTTTTTCCACCAAAACAGTGATTAGCACCCTGTTAGAGTTATTGGGCTAGATTAGTGACTCTGGCGCCAAAGATTAGTGCAACCCTCTGGGATCACAAGTCAACTGGAGAAGATTGTGAGAGCTGCTGGCTGGCTTTCACCATTTTATCACTGTATGTATAAGCAGCTGCTGAGGCTGTGGGTGCAGGAGAAGGACATGCTTCTCACTTTTCATGGATAACACAGAGGGAATGTACTGTAGATACCAACCAAATGTGGTGTTTAGGTGTCCTAACTTTTTCTTGCTAGCTGCAGGGTTGAAGCTTGGGCTGTGCTGCAGTGACATCTACTGGTAATAGTTGGAGTTACTAGCTACATAGGTCTAATTTAATTAGGCAGGACTGTTTTCTATCACAATAAATACATGATTTTGTTTTTCTGTTTTTGTTTATGCTTCTTTTCCAGTGGTGACAGTATGGTACATGTTCAAGTAAAAGAAGAAATGAATGAATGTAGAAAAGAAAAAAATTAAAAGAAAAAGTCTTTATTTTTCTTTCTTATCATTTTATCATACATTTGGATAAGTGAACTAGGTTTTAGGTAACATAGAGACAGCAACAGAGAGGAGTTGATCAGGGGAAACACCAACATTAAATTACATTTTCAGCTGGAGAAAGAGCAGCTGTGTGGTGTGCGGCTGTCTTGGTGGGCCAGATGCTCAGATGATCTGATTAAGGATGTGTTCTCAATCACGTAGCCCTCACAGCTCATGAGTACCATGTTGTGGAAACTGTAGTTTGTTTTTAAAAGAAAGATAGCAAGTCAATGCCTTTGTTTGCATTGGCTCAACATGTTGTTGAGTGAAATGTCACACTCTGCAATACTTGATGCTATAACCAGTCATGTGGTTATACAGTATAAACAAAACACAAAGTTTTCATTGAATTATTAACATTCATGTAAAGAGATTGCTGAATGAAAAGTGTAAGAGTGCCTGTCAGGAATGCTTTACCTCCACACAAATAAGATTGAAACAGCTGTATCCCCCAACTTACAACAATCTTTTATTTGTCTAGGATTTTAGATATCTCAATAAAACAACAATAGAAACAGCTTTCCAATACCCATTTCAAACATGAACACCAACCAAACCAGTTTTTCACTTCAGCTATTATAGTTTTACACTCTGCAAGTACAGAAATAATCCACTAGATAAGAATAAGCATAATTTTATTATCAAAAATGCTCTTTCTTAAACATTTGTTCAGGTTTTATGGATATAAAAAAATACATACATACAATGTGTGTTGTTTACAGTGCATGGGGGGGGGGGGGGGGCAATAGCCTTGAATTATTTGCTATGACATTTTTTTATCTAATGCCAATATTGAGAATGCCACATACAATATCTGAGCATATTGCAACTGCAGTAGGTATGGGTAAGGTTGGGGAAAGGTCGTGATTATGGCAAATAAATTATTTGGTTGTATTTCGGGAAAGAGTTTGTCTTTACAGTTAATAAAAAGGTGCGTGTTAACCACCCTGACTTCCAAACCTTGCTGTGTGCCTAGCTAGATATAGCGTGTGCCACTTCCTGCATTAACACTGAATGTTAGCATTGTGGGCTGTAGATTTGTCCATAATGCATGCAATTCCTAGGGATACTGGGCTGCAGGTGGAAGCAGAAATGCAAGAGACAGATGTAAAAAATGTCAAAACCTGGGCACATAAAACCACTCGAGGTAAATTAGAAAATATGTCTTCTTGTAATTTGGATGAAACATCCTTTAAATTTGAGATAACAACACATCACATACAGAGTAATGTATTACCATTGAGTTTTTGTTATGATACTAGTTGTGCATATATAGGCTGGTTGTGGTGAAATGAGTCAATTCTCTACACCTCTCTGTCCCTCTGTGACTGACCTACATTTTTCAGTGCTTAGTTACTGCACCTACTGCATAATATGATGTGGGATCACTGGAGGGGCTCAAACTGCGGCTGTGCAATGAGAAACAGGAAAGAGTTAATATCTCCCCTCCACCTCCTCCATGCACTCCCAACACAGTCAATTACCGAGATGGAAATGTGATTGATCTTGTTGCAGGTGGACAAAAGACCTCGGTTAAATAATGACAAATGTTCTCCTCGGCAATCCTCACTTGATTTTGTCAGGCAGGCTGTCTTTGAAACTCGCTAAGAACACATGTAATCCCTCAAGTCTCAGGCTTATTGATTACAAAAGGCAGATGCATTTCAACAAGGACCACAATCAATAACCACAGCTGTCGTGGACAATATAAAAGTCTTTAATCACAAATAATTGAATCAGATGTTAATGAGTTTCACAGAGGCAGTCAAGTTTTTTTTCTTCTCCTCATGTCAGCATCATTGATGAATAAGGTGATTAGTGATTTGAGAAGGAGTGCATTGACATTCATGAGGAGCAGGTAATTTGTGCACGAATGATAAAAAGTACAGTGTGAATGAAAGACACAAGAGAAAATAGCCTACAATGAACAAACCCGATCATTTCAGTCATTACCTCTTATTATCATACAGCTGTCAACAGCATAAAGAGACACTGGTGGGTTTTTAATGACCACTCCAGGTCTTTCCAGTGTGTGAAGAGGCATTTCAATAAATAAAACAGTTCACAGCTGCTTTGACCTCAAGTAGTTTCTGTGATTTCCAGCATTTATGTACTACAAAACCTGAAGGATCTTATGTTTCCAAACATTAAAAGAGTAGTTTGACCTTTTGGAGAAATATCTGAAGGGTTCATTTGCAAAAACAGATGTCTTCATTTTTTTTTTTTTTATTCAATCCACGGAATATCAATTTAATTGATGTTTGGTTGTTTTGATATGAAATCTTAATTATTATTATTTTCTTTTCATGAATCATGCTTTTTTATTGTGAACTCAAGGTAATATTAATCAAATTCCTGCTGGTTTGTTCCGTTTTATAATGGCTTTTATCTGTTTTTACAAATTGACTCTTTGTTTGCTTTCCTGTCAAGAGTTAGATGAGAATATTGATACCACTCTGAGACATGAACGTGGTATCAATCTTCTAATCTAACTCTCGGTAAGAAAACAAATAAATGTATTCCCCAAAATGTCGAACTACTCCTTTACAATATATGTTATTTCTCTATGAATACTCAACCTCTACAACATTCAAACAACATGCACAGCTTTTTACAACTATCCCCACAATGTGCCAAGGTGATATTTGAATACAGAGGACTTGACTTCAGACTGTGTTATTCATCCACATTTTGTCCCCTTCTCCCCGTTAGATTAATTGAATAGGGCAAAGGCAATGAAATCCATCATATACAGGAGGAACAACCATAAAGGGCAAAGAGGGGCTGATAAAAGAGGGAGAGACAGGCGGCACGACACACTGTAAAAACCAAAGGCCTCTGTTAGGGACTCACACAGGGAAACTGAGGCAGCAGCAGGGTGAAAATGTAGACATCAGAGAAAGGGACATAAAAAATATAACGTCTCAGGTGCGGTTCTAAATCAATGTGCTATGGTGCTGTAGCACACTGAAGCTCTTTTTATAATATGCTGTAAACTATACAATACATAAAGAAGCTATTTGTATGTGTAGTACATTCTGTCTCTACCACAGGTGAACTGTGTAAACGCTGCGACAATTTGAGCTGACAAATGACTTGCAAAAGTACATGAAATCCCTTAGTATCAATGTAGCTGATAACCGGTGACACAGCTTGGCAGCTAGTGGGCGTCATTCTGAAAGAAATAGACAGGAACAGTAAACAGTAAGCTTGTGTTCAGGCATGGTGAAAGAAGTCCCTGTTTTTATGCGACTGGGCAGTCAAGCCTACACAAACACACAGGCATGGAAAGCGTTTTGTGTAATGCGGAAAGAACATCTCTTGAATCTCAAGTGTTTAAAGTTGGCCTATTTCCACCCTCGTCTAGGGCCCTGGGGAGTGGAGGATGTTGTACATTCATTAGAGAGAGCTGTCAAGAGCCTGGCTGACAAATGACCTTGGCCCTTAATGCCCACCCAGCTGTAATGTGTTTTTTCATGGGGACTCTGTGCTGGTGATATTCTATAGTTTTCTGATTGTCAACAGATTCCATGGGAAAAAGCCTACAACAATGAATTGATCCTTCTTACAAATATACAGCCACAGTTGTGGTAGGTGACATTTTCCTTCATGATGGGCATTGTAGATGATTTGTAGTCCCATATACACTGTCTTGCTGCGAGTGAATACTCATTAGAGCACCAAATGTGTATTAATCCGCAGCTGAAAATAGTCCCCAACAAATGCATTATTCTCCTGACTACTGTTTAAGGTACATTTGCTAAAAACTACAGTGCCTGGGAAAATAATAATTAAAAAAATGTAACAATATATATTTAATATGTTTTTACCTTGACTTTTTTCTTCAGTGGGAAGAATGGGCTTGGTGCTGAGTGCCACAGAAAACCAAAACCCCAAACAGGAGAGTCATACCGGATCGGACATCGCCCGTGTCAACAAGGACAGGACGCAAGGTCAGCAGGGGGATGTCATCCCCCCTACAATCCGAGGTTGGGTACCAAGCCCCAAGAAAAGACAGGCTTAACACAAGGGCAGCTGAAAGTAAAGGGCAGCTGAAACACAAGGGCAGCTGACTTGAGAGAGATGATCATAAGTGAGCTGGATACCTGGAGACCACCTGGTCGATTAACAAGGCTAAGAGAAAGAGTACCCTAGAAGATGTGATGTGATGAAGATGTTTTCACTGAAAACAACAAGCTGATATACACAGCCAAGCATCTCTAGTGAGATGCTTGGCTACAAGATGAACATAGTACCCTGCATGGAGAAGGCGGCTAGAAGCTAAGATCAAGATCGGAGGGATGAGGAAAGCGCCAAACTGTCCATACCAGAGGTAGTTGTGATAGATGTAGCAGCAACATCAAGAAGAAGGAACATGAGAGGCATGAAATATACCAAGGGCTTAAATCGGAGCTAAAGAAGATGTGGAATGTGAAGGCAACAGTGGTTCCAATGGTAATCGGAGCACTCAGGGCTGTAACCCCCAAACTGGGGGAGTGGCTTCACCAAATACTGCGCAGAACCCTCAGGCTCCCAGGCCTGTGGGGATTTATATATATAGTGTTTTCATGGGACTTGTTGACAATAAGAAAAATACAGCAAAGCACCAGCTTTATCCTTCAAGGATTACATACAGAAGAACAAAGTTCAGAATAAAGTGTGATAGATCATTTATAAAATAGATTGTAATAGAATCAGTTACAAAACAAAGTCAATAAACTGTAAGAAAAATGAGGAACGATACAACACAACCACCACCTCTGCCTGTCTTAAAATGTTTCCTTTTTGACAATTTTTTGCAACCGAACATAATTTAATGAGGCGTTTTTTGTTTTTGCTGTTTCACAATAGATCGCATTTCATGTTGTTTGATACAAACAAACTGTGTGACTTCCGAGAAAGATTGCAAGAGCTGTGTGAATTACCCAGAAGCACTAGAATCAGAGCTCTTCAGGGGGAAAACAACATGCTGCAGAGAGCATGAGGGCGAGAGAGAGATCATCTAAGTATCATGACTCATATGCTGATGTTACACAATCAGTCTGGGGCACAAGTTAAGTGTCGACACCAGGTACGACCTGGTTGATGCACCCAGGACATTTTGGACATTGATTAAAACACTCTTGATATAACTTAGTTATTAACATTTAGACTCATCATTAAAAACAATGTAATTTTCTGACTCTTTAGTTGCAGCAGGTCCCTGATTGAAATCAATTATATTTTCAATAACCCCTCTGTTCTCTGATGCATTAACAGGAATGTGTTTGCTGCTTTCTGCGAAACTCCGATTTCTCTCGGTCTCTCTAACTCTCTGCCTCTGCCACACAATGAATCATTGATGGCTTCTGAGAGAAATAACTGAGCAGTGATTATTATTGCAGAGGGCTGTTGGGAATGTGTGTGTGTGTGTCTGTGTCTGTGTCCCAGACAGTTAGTTAGTTATTTGGCTGGGTCCCCTTTCTCCTCCTGAGAAAGAAAGAGAACGTTCCAGTGCCGTCACCGAGAAGCCAAGATGGCTGTCACAATGCCCGTTGCTGCCACCCACAGCCAGTCACAGGGTGGATGTTTGTCTGCTCCGATGCCCACATTTTTTATTTATTTGTTTTGCAGAGTGAAGGGTGATGATGGATGCCGTATGCAGACCTCTGCTGTGCGTCCCTGTGTCACTGTGCCACCCATGACTCCATGAGGCAGCGTCCTCAGATCCCCGGCAAGCTGTCCACATCCTCGCTTAATGACAGTGTTAAAGCCTGAGATATTATTCAGTGTGTGGTGAGCCAGAATAGGAGCATTTACATGCTCTCTGCTTGTAATACGAGTGTCTGTAGCTGAATGAATATGCAGGATCCTGTTGAGACAAAGGACCGAGTCATTGACTTTCATGTGAGTCTTTGTACCAGCTTCACTTTAAGAGACAAAATACAGAATAGCAGGTGATGAGCTGAACAAGCAGCCTAGTTTTTAAAGTACCTGTGTTGTGTTCCCTTCAGTATCTGCTAGTCTGCAAGAGGGGGGAAACAGAATCAGTGCCCGGATATTTATAGGACAATTATTTGACAAATTTCATGTTCTTGTGTTTCCGTCTCAATGTCAAGACTGTGCTCAAAAAACACACATGCACTCTTCCCAGCAGTTTGAACTGGAAGACCTCAGTGGAAAAAAGAGTCTTGTTGTGCAAGAGGATAAGAAAATGAATCAATTCATTATTATGTTTACCTCAATGAGCTTTTAGGACAAACATGAGACGAAAAACACAAGATACAAGAGAAAAGCCTTCAGGACTGCAAAATACAACAGCGAAGGTAGCAGTTTGTTTCTTAATACTGGTCACATTACAAAATTCAATGCCACTTTTCATATTGGTTCCATAGCTCTGTCAGAGAGGCAGTTAATTAAGTCAACAACTGTGTCAGACTGAGAGATCGAATAAGACTGTTGTGAAAATCAGTAACGTGCAACACTTAATAATAAAGCTGATAGGTGTACAGAAGCCCTGAGAGAAAGCCTCTTGTTGCCGAAATAAGGATTACAACAACAAACACTAAAAAACAATTTGAAAAAATTTGCCTGAAAAAACAAATCTCACTTGCTACTCATGGCTTTTGTAAAGGTGCTTATTGATTTAAAAAAACAAACAACAGGGAAATAAAATTCCTTTATTGACTACGCCATAGTCAAAAAAAAATTTTGTGAATTATATTCATCTTCACAGGTATGAAAACCCAAACTGTAATAGTAAAAAGGAATGCTTCTCATTAAGATTCAGTAAAAATAAAGGTCAAATAAAACCAGTAATGCTGTAGGCAGGCAGGCACATGGTTTCATGGGGTGGTGTCTCAGCCACTAGGGATTATTTCTCTACACCCTGAACTGCTTAACTACAAGCTGCTCATCAAATTTCCAGAATATGAAATGTACAGTACAGTGTTAAAGATGTTTACCTTTACATGTGGACTTGGACTGACTGGCAGCCACAGTGGTCAGGTCTGCTGGTAGACCTACATATACGCCACCATAGTTCCTGAGAGAGGAGGAGTCGAATGTAGCAATTAAAAGACATAGTAATGGTTTTAATTATGCTGTGGTGGTTCTCAATTGCATACAGTTTCTCCTTTTAGCAATGAATTAGCTCTTTATGTTTTTCTAAGTGTTCTTGGAAGATACCACACCTGTTTAAAAGTTGGACAAAGCAAAGGGCCCTACCTACTGTACCAACACCAATCTTGCTAACATAGACACCCCAACACCCATTACATAATTACATTAAGATGTTTTATATATACAGATAAAAAATAATTGGCCATAATCATATCTTAAAATAAAAATCATAACATCTGTTCTATTAAAGTGTCTCACAAGCCAACAGTGTGACAGTGAGCCAGCATGCACAATACCAGGACCCTGAAACCAAAGCCGCTAAATGGAATTGAGCCATCATTTATCTCATTATTTACACCTGTGTTTGTCAAAATGTTCTCTATTAAAAAGGCCTATTAATATTCACATATGTATGCCACAAAGAACAGTTTTTTGTTATTGCATACTACAAAAGTGTATTTATATGAGTAAAATGCATCCACCTGCACCATACAAACTAAAAGTGAAGAAAGAAATGCAGACAATTACCTTCTTTTCTCATCATCTCCCAAAGGATCTTCTGTCCTGATTGAGAGAAGAAGCACAGGTCAGGAGCACAGAGGACAACAAATAAACATAAGTACAGTACACACTGATGAGAAACATTAAATGAATACTTCATCCTCAAAATGATCATTTGTATATCAATTACTCACCCTGTGTTACCTTGAATTCTTGTTTTTCACATGCCTCCACGGTGAATGAAGAATCTCCATTCACCGTGGAGAATGAAATCTTCCGTTAAGCACTGGACTGGGAAAGTGCATTTGCTCATTTGCAGAGCTCTTTTGGGAATTCTGCTAATTCCCATTTGGGAGTTCTGAAAAACTAATGATCAGGCCAAACTGCCAATTTTTGTTTTAGGTCTGGAACAAGGCTACTGCCAGCCAATTTCCAATTAGCCCCGTTTTTAGGGGTTTTGTTCTTGGTTGTTTGTTTTTTAAGGGCTGACATGACGCTCCACCACCTAATTCACTGTTATTTTTCCAACAGTGTAAGCAAAATAATTATTCTTTTGGTGTGTGTGTGTGTGTGTGTGTGTGTGTGTGTGTGTGTGTGTGTGTGTTGTTGTGTAGTACAGTCTTAGAAACCGTTAGTGAGTCAGTGGTGTGCTGCTGTCAGCTCTCATGGGTCTTGTGCTGGCTGCTGAGATGGTTATCAAGGAGCATACAAACACACACACACACACACACACACACACACACTCTCACACACACACACACACACACACACACTCCCTTATTCCAGGAAATGCTTTGGAAATGCTGCCCCTCCCAGAGCTTTGATTCCTGTTGATGGCAAAGGACAACCTGTTCTCTACTGTAGGTACAACATTGAATTGAATTTTCTAAAGCTGAAAAAATGTATATTTTTTACCAAAAGAGTGGTTAAGCAAGAGTCTGTGGGCACCTGTTTAATGGTCAAGTATCTATTCATTTCTTTTATAGTCAATCGCTTTTTTTACAGTGAAGTCTGTGTTTTTTAGTATTGATATTCTGGTTATTTTGTTAAGCAGAGATGAGCCAACTTTAAGTAAATTAAAGCTTTTACTGCATTTATCAGTAAATATAAGTATAGATCACTATAAGTCTTCATTCTGCCAACATACAGTATCTAAACAACATTCACTCTCACATACAAATATAATTAATTTCCAAATCAAATTTGTATTGCATGTCATGAAGAAAATAACTATATTATTTAATATCACATATATATATGACGCAAAATACAACAAATTAAAGGAATGTTTTCATGTAAGTTTTGCATACTGTCCATCAGTGTTGAGTTCATCTATCTTCAATATCTTCACTGCAGCAAGGAAGTGCACAGGTACAGGCTATTGTTGCCCAACAGCCCGTTTGCCCTGATTGGATTACCTGCCCCTCTGGCGAAAGAGCCTAAATAAACTTTTCTTTCTTTCTTTTTTTTTCTTCTTTTTTTGCTGTTGTGGCTGCATGAATACGATAATACGCCCATCATTACTTAAGTTAAATCAAATTAAATTCACTATATCATTCAATCTTGCCCTCAGCGATGCCCTCTGCCCCCAGTCACGTGACTTTGTTGGATGGAGATTATGACAAATGCCCTGTGAATAGTAACCAAAAAAATCCACTTGAGCTTTGAATAAAGTGCAGCTTCAGCTTGTAACGTTTGCATCACGTCGCGCAGCATTGCCTTATATTAACGTAAAATGCTACGTTATCAATCAAAGCTAGTGACATAACGTATGTTGCAGCAGCAGGGGTGTTGCCTTTTTTCCAAGACAAGACACATATGTGTAAATCCCAACCTCGCTTGTTTCTTAAGTCTGCTGTATCAGTGAAGCAAATTGGACACATTGTTGTAGCAAGCTCTGCACATAAAAAGCCAAATCTTGTATAAGCAAATATCCAAAGAGCTGACATAATATTACAATATAAACATTAAATGGTATTCTTAATTATATTTATGCTTGAAAGGGATCTGAATTTCAATATTAAAGCTGCTCCATCTATGTTAAAACGCATGCCAAAGGTACAGTGCATAATTTCAATGTGAAAAACAAAAACAACAACAACAACAACAACAACAACAAAGTGTTGAGTGTCAAAACTTTATATAATGTAAAATGTGAAAGCAATGTTTTAAAAAACGCTCAAAGGCCCAATTCTTAGCGTATTTTTTGACCATATTAATTATATCTAAATTCATATTCATAATAAGGAATTTGTCTTACTGATTTAAAAAAAAGAAGAAATTAGCATTTTGTGTTAGTCAACTTATAAAATACAGGAAAATGTAGGTATTTTATTGCTGTGTACAACCATTATTTTAACGAAATATGTTTTAATTGAATGCTTTTATTTGCACCTTTACTATTCCTATATAATGTTTTAGATGAAAATGTATTATTGTATACTTGCATAACATCACTGTAATGTCAGTGTGGACATAAATACTTTGCTACAACGAATACTGCATGAATTCTACGTGGGTAGATGAATGAAGCTCTATTGAGGCGTAGTTAGAAAATGACTGATGTACTCACACATCCTTGGACACTTCTGCTGGCCCTGAAAACAGATGAAAAGAATTGGAGAATGGAGAGAGATTTAATGAATCTTCATAATGAAAAGTATTGAAGGAGGTGTGTTACTTCACTAACAAAGACTACCATTCAAAAGCCATGGAATGTGAACCATACTTATAAACAACAATAACAGCTTCCACTATTTTATGTCCTTGGAGGCCCTAAGCCCTGATAGTGGAGATAGCGAGAGGGGAGGGACAGGTCAGACTTTATCCCAGCAATGTAAATCTTTTGACCTCTCCCTCTGTTTGTTGCATATGAATGATGCGCTTCAGTTTTGCTTCTTGTGTGTTTGTGTAGCCTGTCCTCTTTTCAGGTTACATGGTGGAGATAAGGTTGTGTGGCTCAGGCTCTAGCTGTTTGCCAGTATCTGGAAGCTGCTTTACATCCTCCTGGATCCATTTTTTTCATCTTCACATTTTATGTATTAGTTGTATACAGTGTTGGGCAAGTTACTTCCAAAATGTAATACATTATAGATTACTAGTTACTGTCATTTGAGAGTAATTAGTTATATTACAATATTACTGTCTCTGAATTGTAATGCGTTACACTACTTTTGCATTACTTTTGAGTTACTTTCACCAAAATAACAGGGGAAATTTGATTTGGCAGCTAGCTTGTGAATTTCACCACCGGATCAATAAAGTCTCCTCTTTATCCACTTTAATACATCATAGATTATTCATATTTTGTATAATCAATATAAATATGCAAAGTAACTAAAGCTATAAAAAATAGATAAGTAAAATGTATAACAGGCAAGTAGGAGAAAATGAAAATACTCAATTAAAAGTACGACATTGTTGTAAAATGTTTGTTTATAGCACTTGAATAAGAAATTCATGTTGTTTAGTTTAAAACACTCTAAAGGAAATGTTCAATTATAGTGTGATTAAAACTCACTATTAACATTATTTACAGTACTTGATTTACAGCTGATATGTGAAAAGGTAGCCTAGTCAACCTTATTTAACAGTAATTTAGTTTTACTGTGAAACGTCACAGGAAGTGCTTTTATTTTGAAGTAGGTTACATGTCCGTCAGGCTCCAGTTGTTCACTTTCTTGTTTGTAAAACTGCAACATATTGAACAGTAAATGGTCACAGTAAAAGACAAGCGTTTTTGGTCGTCATTCGAAGCCATTCCACTACAGGCAGAGTTACTCTCCACGGCTGATAAAATGCAATGATATTTACATGTAGCAAGCCTCAACATTAATTCCCGACATGTTTATATCTGTCAGCTGCTGACGTACCGTCACCTGTTGGGACATACATGCTGTCCGTACTGTCTCTGGTTCTGGCTCTGACCAAGGGAACAGAAACAGGACAGCTCACTTCAACGCAGCGTAATAACTCCTGAAAATGTCCATATCGCAAATGTATCTGTCTCTGCAGTCATCTCAACCATCGAATACAGCGACAGGAAAATAATACGGCTTTTTTTTTCCTGTGAAGAAATGTGCGGTGTTGGTGAATTCTTTAAAAAAACAATGCACCACTAAATGTTGCGTTAAAATGCGTTGTAACTCGCGTTACTGAGATTGTAACGAGTATAATATTACCGAAATTTAATTAGTAATGCGTTATATTACTGCGTTACAGCAAAAAGGAATACATTACTGTAATTGCGTTACTTTTGTAACGCGTTACTCCCAACACTGGTTGTATATGGATTGTTATATGGATTGTTTATACTGTGAATTTAGTATGTTGGTTATTCTGTACACATAACATGTATTGCATTGCTAAAAATTATATATTGTATTTTGTGTTTTTTCATGTACCTGACGTAGCAAAAAATGCCTCAATGTCTATTTAGGCTTAGATTACAAGATGTACAAGCCTATTGTAGTCTTAGTTTATTTTGACGCAAATATTCTGCATCCCTATATTGGCCTTTAAAAATACACAAAACTCCAAAAAAAAAATACATACAAATAGCACAAAACACAAACAATAATAATATCAAATTACCATTAACATTTTAAAGGCAGGATTTATACTTCAGTGTAATATTTTAAGGGCATTGCCACTTGTATGCAAGTCAATTTGAGTGCCTAAGTTTGCAGTATATAATGGTTTTCAGTATTTACTCTAGGCTACTCAAACTCTCTAAATCAATTCACAACTTGCCTTTGAAGGGTGACAGAGGACATGTTGCAAACTGATACAAGGCATACAGTGGGAAATGCCTCGATTCCAAATGACACCCGTTCTCATGCTCATGCCAATACTGTTTGAGCATTTTATGATCCAACAAAAGCTCATTCCTTGCTGAGCCACAGGCCGTCCGCTAAACTTGATTTCAATCTAAATGAGATCACAATGCATTCATTTGGAGGATAATCTAACATCCTGCTTGAACGTACAGTATCATATTAATAGCGGGAGAACAAAAGCCTCAATTTTACCCTTCAATCATTTTTTCATGCCATTTTCCATTAGTGTAGAAATGTACCTTCAAAAAGAACACTACACGAATAAGATGTAACAGTAGGAAGCAGGATAATCTACATTTTACAGAAAGACAGTGAATTCCATACTAATAAAAGGAATGGAGAGGACTTTTTTTCACGGTAAATTATTGAGTCTGGTGACATGACACAGGGGTCTATTCAGTAGCCTGACAAAAGCTCATTCATGTCCAAGGATGCACATCTGGGTGCATAAGACAAGGGATGGCCAATGTGATATAGAGTGCACCGAGGCGGTCATTTGAGTTTGGTAAGCTTGAAATTTAAAACATTCTTGTATGACTTGAATCTTGAATTTGAAGCTAAGAACTTAGAATAAATGACAACATTTATAATGGCTTCTTACTGTATTATCATTATTTATCTTGTTATACATCAGCCTGCACTTATGGTTGCCCACAGGAATAGTTACAGTTGTTATTATATAAATCGTATAACTGCTATATCTATTAACATCTACATTATATCATGTTAGTAATGTTAGCAAGTAAATAAACACTTAAACATATAACTACAAATGTGTAGTGACACAATTATACATCTCCAGTTAAGGATAATATAAAACAGGAGATGCTTTTATCTAAACTGGACAGAACAGAATAGTGTGGGAACATTGGTTTGTGTTTCCTACCACCGCTAGGGACGCTTGTTCCTCCTGTGGGTCATATTAGAGGGTAGGAATAAACAACCTATATCTTTGTGTGCTTTGGATGACTTGTTGAGTATTTAATATTATTACAGGAGTTATAGATAGAGATTAATAGACACTTGTGTCTGCTTACACCTACATTATAGTGTGTTATAAGCCATTATTACATGTTTATATACTGCTTGATAAGCAGGTGGGTGATAAAATAGTGTTACCAAATAAACACTATTTATTACACGATAGTGTCCTTTAACTCTGGCCTGGTGTCAGCTGGCATGGACAAATACAGTGCAACCATTAGTCCATATTTGTCAAGTGACAGGATTTCACACGTCCTTGTCATTGTGCTGAACGCTGACCTCAAAGGACCAGAAAAAGACCTGCTGCACTGAAATAAACACAGCTGCTGATTTTCATAGACAAACAAGCCATGCTTACGACAAACCCAGACACCTACTTAGATGTTGTTTACAGACAAAGTAACCTTAAATGTAAAGCAAATGATAACACTGGGTCGCGTTTCCCAGTAGCAGTCTGTGGTTCTGTTAAAATGCCTGGCAAGCACTGATTAGGTACCTGCAAGCACACACACACGCACACACTCACACGCATGCACGCACAGACACACACACACACACACACACACACACACACACACACACACACACACACACTCAAACACACACCATACTGCTTTAATGGGCAGCGGTGGTGAGGTAATCCTGCAGATACTTCAATCTAATTATTACCTCAATTTGACTGTGGTGCCCAGAGATTTGTTCAGTATAATTTAAAACAGGTATGTATTGTATCAGGATAAATTACTCGTGTTATATATTACACATATACATAACCACGCAATCCAGTTTTTCTCCATTGAAATGTGTAGTTCAGGCTTTATGAATCAAACCTGATTGACAAAGGCGGGTGAATGTCACTAATGCTGCTTGACTTTTTTACTCAAAATCCATGGAAACTAGCGCAAACACATAAAGAGAAAGAAAAACCCATTAAAAAAAACTGTGAGCTACTGTATGGAGGACTTGTTTTTGTGTCAATGTAGACCTTAGCAATGTAATTACAGTATCAAAGCGTAACATTCCTGAGGCTTCTACTCTGGTGTCTTATACTAGAATATATGTTATGGGAGACCCTTCATGATCGACCCACCACTGCACGCATACAGACACACTACAGAGTGGGAGCCAGTATGCCACAAACTGATGAACATTGGTTGGTAAAATTTAATACGTTTTACAGTCATTTATTTTGAGACACAAACATTTATCATGATATAAGGCTGTCTATTTATTTATTTTATTTTATTATTTTTTATTTATGAATGAAATCAAGACACTGAGAGGTACACAGATAATGCACACACATGGACACATCTGAGGACATGTGCTAAATCCAAGGCTAACCCAACACACTTCATTTACATTCAAAACACCCTCTCCCCTTGGTGCGAATACAGTGACAATTCTCTCCCTCATACTCTCACCTATTATCAGACACACACACACACACACACACACACATAGATTATAGATGCACACATACACATTCCTTAAAACACGTATTCCCTAAAAACACTTACCTTCTGAGGTGTTGGTGGCTGAGGAATTGCCACAACCCATTTTGCATCGATGCAGCCACCGTCCAAGCAGAGCAGAGATGCTTAAGAAGAAGACGGAGGAGGAGGAAAGGACGGAAACCCAAAACACATTGGGAGAGGGGGGAGAAAGTGAGGAAGAAGGTCAAAGAAATGTCTCCCACTGTAACACAGGGATCTCCTTTGGTCGTGTCCCCCTCCCCTCTCTTCAGTCTTGCACTGAGACTGAAGTGAAAGCATGGAGAGAGAGGCTTTTATACACACACATACACATACACACACAGACACACACACACACACACACACACACACACACACTAGGAGAGAGGACGAGAGAGAGAGGAGAGAAAGATGCTATGCCCTCACATGATTTGCTCTTTTCCTCCACCCTGACACGGTTTCCCGGGAAACCGGGGGAAAGGAGGCGGAGGGTGGGGTGAGACTCAACCAATAGGGATCTCTGTATTTTTTTCAAAGGTGGAAAAAATGAAATGCATTTAAGGGGCATCAATATATCAGCTTGTGTGTATGTGTATGTGTGTGAGTGTGTGTGTGTGTGTGTGTGTGTGTGTGACATCCTGTAATATCCTCAAATTGTCTTTGCGTACTCAAACAGAGGACCTTTATTCATGCTTTTTCAAAAACAGACATACACACACACACACAGACACACATTGCTAACTTGTTTGAGCTCCTGACAAGCGATGAGCTGAAAAAGCCTTGAACAGTCTTGTAATGAAACCACGAGGGTCACGCTTAGGTCAGCTTAAAGTCCCCAATAAATTCCAATTCAGTCATGCTGTTGTGCACTCTGACAAGACTACTGCAGTCATATGAGTCAAGTTTAGACTGCCGGATGCATTTCATTTGCACTCACCATCAGTGAAAATAACTCTCAAAGTGGATGGTGTTATGCAATCTGCGTGGCTGACAGTTAAGATTTTTAAATTCTTATGAGAATTCTTTAGTGACGCATGCTCCATCTCTGACAAAGCCTCCAAACAAAAATCCGAACTTTGTGCTACACACAGACAGGCTAATTGTTCACTCAACAGTAGAGTTAGCCTACAGGATGAGCACAGTTTATACAGAAAAGTTGGTTTTCCACAGATGTATGAGATAAGATACTGTTCGATCCACCTTAAATGAATAGTTTGACTTTTTTGGGAAATACACTTATTCGCTTTCTGGCAGAGACTTAAATGAGGAGATTGATAAGGCTACAGCTAGCAGTCGGTTAACTTAATTTAGCACAAAAACTGGACACAGGGGGAAACAGTTAGCTTGGCTCTGTCCAAAAGTAACAAAACCTGCCCATCAACTCCCCTAAAGCTCACTGTAACATCTCATCTCATTTGTTTGATCTGTACAAAAAAACAAAGTCTATAAAGAACAATTCACCATTTTACTGGGGTTTCGTAGGTAGATGCTAGATAGTACCCACCAAACTACAACACGGGAATATATTGTGCAGGCGTCAACACACAGACGATAGACGATATACCTATTTGAACTTATAAGTTGTAACTTTATAAGTAATAAGATATAACCCTAACCCTTTCTTTTAACTCAACCCTTAAGCTACATTTTAACCCAAACTTTCCCCTAACCCTTCATAGCTAGAGTTAGCTAGCTGCTAACTTAAGTGTTAATACTTGCGTAACCCAGATGATCGGCGCTGCTTCCGCATAGTGTGGACCATAGAGCAGGCGCACTATGACCTCCACTGGCCGAGCCAGCCAAGCTGGCTACTTAATCGTGCGGCTCTTCGAGACTTTACAAATGTTATTGGACCGAATGGATCAAATTCTGTAAAGGGCATCACATGACGGGCCGGGAGTTGCAATTCCACTATTTGGCCCCTATGTTCAATTTGCTTCAAAGCCCGGCGCACTTCCTGGGGGCCTGTTGCGTATTATGCTAGATTCGTTCGATGACTCGTTCTGTGGGTACATTCTAGCATCTACCGGTTTTGTGCCAGACGCAAATTTGCGTTTCCTAGGATGGTGAAGGCGTGACACGCCCTACTCTGCCTCTTATTGGCTAGTTCTAGTTGCCTTTGTTGGTTGGATTGGTTAGGTTTAGGCATGAGGAGTGAGATTGGGTAAGGTAAGAATACCAGGGTAAGCCAATCAGAGGCAGAGTAGGGCGTGCCTTTGCCTCCCTAGGAAAATAAATATTGTTCAGACTTGTTCTTGACGGGGCGTAGTAATCATGGATGTATAATAAGACCTGGATACATCGTTCAAGGTGGAGCCCCGTTCATTCCTATGAGAGTTGCTCAGTGGCGGATGAAGCCCAAAAAGTTAAACTTCTGCGTATAAAATTACTAGGATGATCAGCACTTCTTCCACACTATGGGGCCTATAGAGCAGGTGCACTAGAGACCTCTGCGGGCTGAGCCAGCTACTTTCAGCTTAGTGCTCCGCTAACTTAAATGGGGTTTGTGATTTAATGTGGTTCTTCTAGACTTTCCAAATGTTATCGGACCGAAGGGAAACAATTTTGATAGTGAAACGATTCATTTCACGGGAGTTGTGATGCTAAAAAAATGTATCCACTGAGGTAGCTGTGGCTCTGGCTTAGTTGGTAGAGCGGTTGTCTACCAATCGGAAGGTAGTGGTTCGATCCCTGGCCCTGCAGTCCCATGTCGATGTGTCCTTGGGCAAGACACTGAACCCCAAATTGATCCCGATGCTGGGCCATCGGTGCAAGTGGCACCTTGTATGGCAGCCTCGGTATGAATGCGTGTGTAAATAGTTCCTGTACTATGTAATAGCGTCGTTAAGAAAAGTGCTATATAAATGCAATCCATTTAATGACGTGTCTTTCTCCATGTAAGTCTATGGGAAAAAGTTTTTGGGCCAGAGGGCATCACATGACAACCTGGGAGTTGCAAATCCACCATTTGGCCGCTATGTTCAATTTGCTTCAAAGCCTGGCACACTTCCTGGGGACCTAGCAGTGACTTCCCGAAGTCTCTGCTGGTTGACTGGCAACTGCTGAGAGCCAAGAAACAGTCCAGCATGTAACTTCTCTTTACCATTTCGCTATCAGGTTTGCCACAAATGCCCCCTTCAATACATACCACTGCACCCTATAGTCATCTGTCAACTGGCCCTCCCTTCACATTTGCTGTAAGATTCACTGGTTCACTTTCATTTACAAGACCCTTCTTGGCCGATCACCTCCTTACTTAGGTCACCTGCTGCAGCCAAAGTCTGTCACATACAACACCCGGTCCTCACTTCATTTTCAATTAAGCAATCTCAAAACAAACTCTGCCTCTGGTCTCGCATCTTTTCAATCTGCTGCCGCTCGCGACTGGAACGCTCTGCAAAAGATTCTGAAACTGGACAACTAATTTCCATTTCATCCTTCAAAACCATCATATCATCCTTGTTCACGGACATATGTAGTTGCTTCTCTACATAATAATTTTTACAGGTAAATATTTGAATGGTTTCTCCCTCTCTTACTCACTACTTGTGCACTTATCTCGTTATAAGTGTTTATTGTTTTCTGTGTAGTATTTCAAATTGTATTTTATGTAATTTCTAAACTGTATGTATTTCTAATTTATTTATTATCTAGCCCTCCTTCCTTTTCCCTAAGTGGCTATGCCACTTGTCAGGCCGCCATTGTAAATAAGAACCTGTTCTTAATGACTTACCTGTAAAAATAAAGGTGAAAGAAAATAACCCACTGTTAAAAGGCAAATTGTGTTAATCCCTTCAGTAGTTGAAATATTACAAAAAATTAAGTGTAAAAACAACAGACATTTGTACAGACACTCATAGACCCCAGTGGATAAATCCTACTGACTTTGGTGACTTTTTTTGTAGCACCACTATGAGATTCACATTTGTGTTTTTTTGTGAAATTTCTTAAAGTGCTCATATTATTCTTTTTGGCTTTTCACCTTTCCTTTATTGTGTTATATATCTTTCTGTGCATGTTATAGGTTTACAAAGTGAAAAAGCCCAAAGTCCACCCCAAAGGGACTTACCATCTTCCAGAGAAAACACTGTTCACAAACTGCTCCGAACAGCTCTATTGTAGTCCAGCCTTTACTTCCGTGACAAACTTGCATCACTTTGTAACACACGTTATAATCAAGAGGGTAAGCGAGCCTCCGCAAAGCCTAGCTCCTATGGAGCCATTTTGATGCTAATAAGCCATCACCTGCCATTAGCATTCCATTGGCTGCCATTCATTTTGGCATCACTTTGACAACGAATAACTTTACATCTGAAGCGTTTAAAGACTCTATTTGTCCATTGTTTATTTCTAAAGAAACACGACAATGTATAAAAGGCTCCATTACCTTGTAGCTCACGTTATGGCCCCGTAGCAGACGTTTTTGTAAAAATAGGCTAACGATTGTGTCATAACCACGGAACTTTCTGTCGCATAGTAGATACATTACCGTATAGTCTGGAGAAGCTCGCAGGCAATCGGTGGGGGGGACGTGGAGGCATACAGTCAAAACGACAAAATAATTAATCAGAATACTTACCAAAAGTTGCTCCTGCTCCTACGCTGGACAGCTCCTACTCATGCTCTCCGTCTCTGCAAGATTGAATGATTGAGATTTCTCTTGGCACAGCTACCAGAAGACTTACAACTTTCAGACAGGTTGCTCACGTCACATTTACGTCGTCAAGCTCAGTTTGAGGCTGCGCAGTAACGCTCAGTCATCACCGGAAAAGTGCTTCTAATAGACTTCACTGGTCTCCGTGGAAGTCTACGGCGTGGCTTTGTCCATTTGTTTAACTGTCTATGGTTATAATGCTCGCCTAGCTGCTAGCATGGCACGCACTCATGTTCTGCAACTGACAAGCTAGTAGTCCTTACCTAGCTACTGTGCATGTGCGACTCCCAACAAAGATGGAACAGAAGTAAGATGTCTCACTCGCTAAAACAGAGAGCTCAACACAGGGTGAACAGAGGAGCTGCAGCAATGTGCAGTACAACAAAAATATGGTGTTTTTTGAAAATTAAACCATGTAAACCTATTCTGGTACAACCTCTAAATACAATTATGAACCTGAAAATGAGCATAATATGAGCACTTTAACAACTATTGAATGGATTACCTGTGGCATTCGAAACACACATCCATGTGCTCCTCAGAATTAATTCTAATAACTTTGGTGAAGCTTCACTTTCCATCTAGCGACATCTTCAGGTCAAATTTTTAATTAGTTTTTACTTTGGTCTATGACTAAATACCTGCAAAACTAATAACATTGTCATCACCATCAGCTGTACTTTGTGTTTAACCCTAATTCTTACCTCAGCCAAGAAGGTTAGGTCTTCGGTTTGGTTTGTCTGTTTGTTTGTTTGTTTGTTTGTTTGTTTGTTTGTTTGTTTGTCTGTCAGCAGGATTACGGGAAACACTACTGGTGATTTTTATGAAACTTGGTGGAAGGGTGAAGTATGGGCCAAGAAAGAACCCATTAAATGTCTCCTAATCAAGGGGCGGTAACACAAATTAACATAATAGCCTGCTAGCTTTGAACATACATTTTGGCCACCTAAATTATTTTTACTTTTCTACAAAGGGTAAGTGTACAATAATTGACTTGTAATTGTATGTACTTATATAATATAATGTAATATCACAGTCACAAGCTTTTGCACACAACAATTATTCTACTTTCTCCTGAGAGTGTGTTTCCTGGGTGAGCTAAATCACTGCTTTGTTGAATCCAGGTTAGTTCCACTGACATTAAGCATCTCTTTTTATAGGCCAGACTTTACCATGTCAGCAAACACAATTAATTAACAAAGCCAGTACTAAAATGCCTAATCTAATTTAGAGCCACAACTTACCCAATTAAACAACGCAAATCCACTGGGGAGGAAAGAATGTTCTCCTGCTCAGGCTGCCTGGGAGCTTGATGAGGAGACACTGCTTGTCACGACTTGCCTACATTATCAAGACACAACACAACAAGACATAATCATCTTAACAAATCAATTATTGTAGACTAGAGCCTACAATTTCTTAGATCAACAAAGTGTCCCTATCTTTGTGTTTCATCTGCTTTTGAGAATTTCCTTAAGTGACATTATCCTAAGATAATAAAGTTATTTCCCTGACAACAAGGTATTACTGCGGTTCTAAAAATACATCAGATTACTTTGGAGACAGGCAAAGTTACTATAGTTCAGTTCATTTTAAAGTAAAAGCTTTTAAAACTTCATATTAGATTAAAGGGCTGCGTTAGCATATCAAAGGTGCCAGCCGTCAAAAATGTTGCTCTTTTTCAAGGAAAATCCACCCTGAAACTGGTATAAGTCTGTACTGTATAAAGGCCACCTAATCATTGTAAAACGGATCAGTCCAAATTAGTCAGAGCAAAATTGTGTGAGTCAAATCTGTGTTCTGTTGTAGACTGGAAGTGTTATGAATATGTTACATTCCATTATGTGAGAACTCTGAACAAAGCCTGTCCCATCTGGTTTAATTAGTATCATAAATTGTAACACTGTTTTCCTTCTTCAAGATGTATCTGTGTGAACCAACCTTGAACCAGTCCTCCTCTCCGAGGACCTCTTTCTTATCTATATAGTCTCACATCATCTAAGCGAATTGAGCGATTGTTAGAAAATGTATATTTCCTTGTGTGTCTCATTAAACCTTGAGAACATTGTGAACTGAACCCCGCTTCGTGTCACTTTTGTCTTTTTTCTCTATTCAGAATCAACTCCCAGAGGTCAAGAGGTCAATTCAAACCACAAAACAATCAAGATCAGATTGTTTCACAACAGGAAGTACACACGGCAAACAGACTGTAGGTATTCTTAAATACACAAATGTAATTATTACACAGGAGGACATGCCATCTTACTCTGGAATTAAGTGAATCATATATTCACGTCTGTAACTAACATCTCAGTTTTTTCTGTTCCGTTTTTTTAGTTTAGTTTTTTGTAACATTGGATATGTAACCATGGGTTTTTACAAGGCACACACAGTATAGTGGTAAGTATAAATTAGATCAGATTATATGAAGTGCACGACAGCTCACTTTATCATCGAGAAAGGGATGAGTCAAGAAAGGGATTTTTTCCCTGGATGTGTGCAGCCTCTGCAGGAAGTGCTCCAACATTCAGTACATCACAAGCTCTGCTTATAATAAGGCAATTGTGACTGAAGAAACACAACCAAAATAAGTCAAGAGATGGATGGCAACTACTTCCAGGACTTGGTGGGATTTTAAAAGGCATTTGGTACTTCTCATTCTCAATCATGTATTATATACTGCATATCCATTTATTTTGCCAGATTATTGTCTTACAATGTAATCATCATATCTACAGCAAAATTCAGGTACTTCTGCCTCATAATGTGGAGAGAAATAACTCTGGGTTTTGATATGAAACTGATCTGGAAAGTTCAAAAGGGCATTTGTTTTCTGTAATGTTATAGAAGGATTAATTCATTGATAACATAATCAATGATGAAAATAACTGTAAGTTACAGCCCTAATGTATTTTACTAGAAAGGCTGCAAAATATAATGACATGGTCATCATAGGGTAATACAAAATCCAAAAGCTCTTTGTTAAAATAAAATCTTTTGTTAAGGAAAATGTTACAGTGTAAATGGAAAACTTTTATTGTAACCTCTCCATAATGGACTAAACTTTTGAAAGAGTGTCCCATTCTCAATTCAGTTTAATTTATAGTATCAAATCACAACAGGAGTTATCTCAGGACACTTTACAGATAGAGTGGGTCTAGACCACACTCAATTTTAAAAACATTACTTTAAAACTCAACAATTTCCCACAAGCAAGCATTTGGTGCGACAGTGGCGAGAAAAAAACTTTCTTTTTACAGGCAGAAACCTCAGACAGAACCTGGCTCTTGGTGGGCAGCCATCTGCCGATGCCGGTTGAGACACAGAGACATGGATACATAAAAATGAAATACAGAGACACAGATACAGATATACAGATATTGAGAAATATGAGTCATAATAATTAAGCTCCCCACTAACAAGCATTACTGGGACATGAATGCACACAGATGGAAAGAGAGAGGAGAGAGGAGCTCAGTGTGTCAAAGGAAGTCCCCTGGCAGTCTAAACCTATAGCAGCATAACTAAGACTCAAGTGTTAATATATAATTTTGCATTTATTGTAGATTTAATGAGTTTCTTTTTTGGTAGCCTAACTATATTAAAATCAGTGGAGTCTCCACTTCATTGATTTTAATATAGTTACCAACTGTATATTTAAATAATTTTGTATCAAAAGTATAATAATACAGTATAATATATGAAAATATGTCAAAGGAAGGGACCAATCTGCCTCCATAATGAGTCATTTCACTTTTAATACCTTGAGAACATTTTGCCGTTAATATTTCTGTTGAAATATGGAAGACTTGCTTTGTTCAACCTTTGGTCCAACAAGAATGCATTGGATCTGTCGACATTGAGATAGTATTAATCTTTGTTGTGGTCTGATGTTATGCAATCAGTCATTTTGTAAGAGTTTTTTCGAGCGTAAACCTTGAGAACATTGTGAACTGAATCCCGCTTTGTGTCACTTTTTTCTCCGAGATGACCCTGGCCTCCTTCATGGTATGTGTGTGAATGTAGTTTTTGTGTTTTTTCTCTCCCTTTTGGTGTGCCTGCTGTGTGCTTGGTGTGTTTTGGTTTGGCGTCCGTCTCTGTGTTTTGGTCTCTCCACATGCTCTGGAAGCCACGGGTGGGCGTGGTCACTGGAGCTCCTGCCTTCACACCTGAGGCTCATCACACCACTCAGCACTCTGTTCCTCATCAACTATCAACTCCCCTTTATAAGCCAGGTTTATAAATCAGCTTGTATGAGAACATGCCAGCCAATCTGAACTTTCACTATTGTGAAATACCTGTTGCTAACTTGCTTTTTCCCTGTCTCACCTCAAACCATTTCGCCCTGAGCCTGGACCTGATCTACCTGCCAGCACCGTGAGATCCAGAGCACTGGAGCCCGAACCCCATTCCCAACGTGATTTTTACATATTGCAGCAGCTTTGCAGACAGTGAAAAAATCAAATGTAATGTCAGACACACCCGTGTGAACCTGGAGTCGAAGGTGCTGCTCCTCCTTGACAATCACTGGTCACACCTTTCTGTGGCAGCAATTGACTTTTGTCGGTCAAACGGCATAGTCCTCCTATCTTTCCCACCCCACTGCTCACGTCTCCAGCCGCTCGTCAGGAGTGTGTTCGGTCCACTGAAGCGATATGTTAACACAGCAGCAGATCACTGGATGAGAACACACCCTGGAAAAACGTTGACCATACACGACATCCCAATCCTAGTGGCCACAGCTCTGCCATGTGCAGCAACACCCAGCAACATCAGATCTGGCTTTGTGTGCACTGGCATCTGTCCTTTCAACCCAGATATTTTTGAGGAGCAAGACTTTTCACCTGCATATGTCACTGACCGCCCAGTTCCATGTGTAGGCCTACCATGTGCTCCCACAGCACATTCTAACACAGACCCATACAGCCAGAGCCTATTTGAGGGAGGACTGCTGCAAGAGTATCCTGCTGGTTCAACCAGGGACACCTGTTTAGAGTCTGCCATCCCTGACCACCCAGCTGTCTGTTCAGGTAAGATAAAATAAGATGGAACTTGGTTAGTCCTGAAGGATTTTAGTAAAATAATTACTAAAATAGAATTGTGCACTTCATATTAATATTATTGTTTCTGTGTCCGCTGATTAAGCTGTCCCTCCTGAAGAAAGGGGAAGAGGTATGCTTGAGGTAAGACATACTAGTCCATGTCTGTTCATTCCAGAAGCTGTACGTCCCTTCCCCAAGGCTGGTCCGAGAAAGGACACAAAACGGAGAGGCAAAAGGAGGTGAGTAGCGTTTGGTTTTTGCTTTTTCCTGAGTAATTTATTTATTCTATCATGTGGACAGAGGATGAGCAATAACTGCCTGTAAATTTATACAAATGTTGACAAATGTTCTCATTTTGAATGTTTCAGGTCAACAGCGATCCTCACTGACTCTCTGGTGAGGGCAGCACTGGAGGAGGAGCAACAGAAGAGGATCCAGAAGAAGAAGAAGCCTCAGAAGAAGCCGCCTGCTCCAAAGAAAAGGTTCCTCACGGTCAAAAACACTGCACCCACAGTTTCCTCGGACAAGGATGAGGAATGTCTTGTGTGTGTGAGGAAACATTCAGCTCATCCTTGCCTGGGGAAATGTGGGTTCAGTGTCTCTTTTGCCAGCTCTGGTCACATGAGGCATGCACTGAGGGTGCAGAACATATCTGTCACAACTGTGACAATGAGTAGGCTGATGCCTTTTTTATGTTCCTTTTTGTTTGTTTACATAAGTCAGGTTTCCATCAAAGTTATGGTGGCATTCCTTTGCTGTTTTTGTTTCTAGGTTTCACTAGAGGAACATTGAGGAACAGCTGATTTCGGTATGTCACCCTCACATTTTATCCCTCACATTTAGGTTAGCCATACCTTAGCTTTTCCACCTCCACCTATGAATTTTTATTTATTTTTAGTGTTTCCATCCAGATGTTTTTATGCACATTTTGAATTTACGCATAAAAACATGACTACTGTTAGATTATTTTGAGATTTTATGCTAACTTAGTTTAATTTTCATATTGTTCATATTGAATGTTTTATAAAATGGATTGACATTGCCAATAAAAAAATATTCTAAACAAATCAAGTTTTTACTATTTACTAATTTTAAATGAAAATGTAATTTAATAATTTTTTTTGCAAAGATAAAGGACAGAATATGTTTGCAGTTACATATTAACAAAGTTATAGTCAGATATATTTAATGAAAAGAGTAACACAAAAAAAAATCTAGCTTGTATCGTGTTACTTTTGACCCACCTGTGTGTTACTTTCGTCCCTACTGATGGGGTCGAAAGTAACAATGTGTAACTTATGTTCAAAGTGAAATTATACTGAAGTCATTCGACATTTGTACAAAATACCACCTGGTATTGATAGACCACACTTGTGAGTTATTGACCACAGCAAAAATATATCTGTCTAAAACAATATCTTTTAAAAATGTTTTTCTGAAAAATGGTACTTTCGCCCCTGCTCTCCCCATTTTGAAATTAAACGCTGCAATTCTTCATATGTCCACATGGGGTCACTGTTGATACTAAAATGGTAGACGTAGCCTACATCTGCTTTAATAGTCAACCGCTAACTGCCCATCAAATCTTTGCTATAAAACAAATCACATCTATAGAAACGAAGTAATTCAATATTACATCATATAAATATATAGTTTAGAGTTAAAGTGTAGCTGTTTTTACTGGTCACTTGTTGCTCTTCACGGCTGTGGATGAGATCAGACCATCAGACTGGGCCCGCCTCCAACTCCTACGTGTTCCTCTCACCCGCGCAGAGGCCTCTGGGAAACCGAGTCCACGCTCTAAATAATTCAAGCTCCCATTCCTTCTCTTCCACCGCTAACAAGATGCCGGCCGTACATCACAAACTGCTCCTGGAGGACGCTTTGCAGGATAGTCCTCAGGTAGGCCTGTGTTAGTGTTATTACGTGTTAAGACACAGCTGTCACATAAAAATACGTTACGAGCACTGAAGTTAGCTTACTAGCCCAAACAATATCTTGTTACCGATGTAGGCGGTTTCTACTGGTCGTGACAGCTCCCAATTGACACATTGTTATGGGATTGTAATCCTATGACAGGAGGTGCTGCACCTTCCTGCTATAAACAATGTTGTACTTTATACTGCTAACCATAATTATCGGCGTCTATGTGTCTCTTTTGTGTTTACAAAGCTAGCTCCTCTCTCTGATATTCTGCTGTACATTTAACGTTAGAACCATATCACTATGGAAAATGTCCCGACCATAGCTCAACCAGGATCACTGTCCTGCAATCTTTTTATTTTCCTATGTCGTCTGAAATAAGAATTTGGAGCTGGACCATGTCCTGGAGACGAACTGGGCCTGGTACACAGGATGTGGGAGGAGTTTCCATTATCGGACTCAACTGGAATTAGTCAATAGCTTGCAACAAGGCAGTTGTGGTAGCTGTACGTATTGAACACCATGTTGTTTGATGCTATTAGGTCTGGAGTGCAGTATCAAAATTGCTCACAGAGCACTACATTTCATGCATACAGTAGATACCAGTGCTGCTGAAATGAAATACAGGATAGTCTTTGTTATTATGAAGCACATCTAATGTGGCCTGTATTTTCAGCTGTCTGTTGCAGCTGTCTGTTGCATCACTCTTTTCCCATACAGGGCTGACCTCTCAGCCCTGGTTGGTTCTGCTTAAGTGCAACCCATGCTGGAATGTATTTCTTTCTTTACATTTTCAAAATGCAGTTTATCCTTAAAAGAAATAGGCCAGGTGTCTTTCTACAATAAAATGTAAACACAGCCAAAGCAGACAATGTTCCAGATAACTTATTTTTGGTGTGAAATGGCTCTCAATCCTTCTGTGGCGGAAGTCAACTAAAGTGAACTGTAAACAGACTTTAGCCGATGGGTGTGTTCCTTTCTGCTATTTCTACCCCGCCTTGCTGCACCTGTTCATGGAAGAAAATCTACACCTTGGCAGGATTTTCTGTTTGCATAGCCATCCTGCAGTAGAATAATAAGGCCTTTAGTTTAACTTCAAATCTACACTTCGTTATGCCTCTGCATACTGCAGCTACCCTAATTTCTTTCAATCAGTGTCTTATCTATTATTAATTACTATTATTTTCATTAAATATTATTTCTTGCTACCATCAATCTTCTTATACATCGCTTTTATTTACATTTACAGATTCCCACCCAAACTCATTGTTTGTTTTTTGTTTTTTTAACCTGGGTACTATATAGGTTTTCCAAAAAGTAAACAAAAAGGAACATTTGAAACAATTACAATATGCCCAGCTCCACCTGAATGGTCCTAATGTAATAAACACACCCATTGATTATCTCTTATGGTTCAAACAAATGGCCCAACACTATACACACACGCCTTAGTATGATTTACGATTAGTGCTACAACTAACTAACTCTGCTGATTATTTTACAGATTATTTAGTTAATAGATCATAAATTAATAGTTTTCTATAAAATGTCAAAAAGCAGTGACCGACAGTCCCAAATCCCATAAACATTCAGTTTACTTAACATATTACAAAGTTATATGAGGCTTCAGCAGTCTGAATTAGTCAAATAATGTTGATACCTTCCAAAGTTAGTGTTTTTAAAATGTTTTTAAATGTAAGACATTCCCTCTTTGTGTTATCCCTCCACTTCAGCTTAACAAGAAACACTGTGTAGGGAAACACAACAGAGGGAGGTTTACTAAAATTAAAATGCTGTTAATTTGGGAAATATCCATTTAATTCGTCAAACTTGAACTGCTGAAGCCTTATATAAACTTCAGATAAACCTCAGAATGTATTAGGGATGCACCGATCCGACTTTTTCAGTCCCAATACCGATACCGATGCCTGGGCTTTGTGTATCTGTCGATACCCGATACTGATCTGATACCATTGTTGAATTAATAATATACTATATACCTTCCACCTTATACCTTCCTTCCACCATGTGGAAGATACTAAGGGCACCAGACTTTCCTAACTAAATGCGACACACGTGCTGCTGACGAATGATGTAGGATGTGCTGCGACGGAGGAAAAAAAAAAAAAAAACTGGATCGGTCCGTGGATCTGTTAATTTTATTTCTGATCTCCGATCTAGCTATTTTGTCAATATCGGGGCCGATATCCGATCTTAATGTCGGATCGGTGCACCCCTAGAATGTATATGCACACAGAACGAGGACCATGGATTTTGTTTGCCTTTACTTTCATTGGAATCGAAGTAAGAGGGGATCTTTTAACACGAGAAATGATTACAGCAAGTAAAACCTGTTTCAGTGTTCACATTGGCAGCTGACTGTTGTTGTAGACTTGAAAAATTGTGAACCTATCCTTTAATAGATAATTTAACTTTTGTCTTTGGATGCTGTTCATCCGATCTACTTCACACTAGGCTTCCTGGGTACCTAATGAACTTGGCATTTGGAATTTGGAGCAGTTTCAAAGCATTTTGCTAAGAGGAAACTCAATAAAAAGGCATTTTTTGCCAACACTAGATATCAAACAAAAGCCAGACACTATATCGTATTAAGTTGCTTGAGCTGTATGGTCACCACTTGTAAGCAGAAGGCAGAAGATAACATCACCTCGGAGACTAGTATTCATCAAAAGTGTATGAATGTTTTGTTCCACAGACGCGCTCCTTGCTCAGTGTGTTTGAGGAAGATGCTGGGATGCTTACAGACTACACCAACCAGCTGCTACAATCAATGCAGCGTGTGTTTGGAGCCCAGGTACTAAACAAAACACAAACAGATGCACACATGCATAATCTGTTACCTTAGCTGTGTGTGGCTCTGTTAAATAGCCACACATGTTCAAACACAATAAAATGAGGAGTGTGTTTTTTTTTTTTTTAGTTATAACTTTATTTGTCTGGTTAAAGATAATTTGGGGTTAAACATTTGCATTATTTATCTACAGTAGATCATTGAAGAGAAGATGGTGCTTTTGATCAGAGAAATACCACACTAGAATATTATACACTTATATTTCCAGCCGGTGCATGCAAACTTAAGAATGAAACATTATGTATTGAAGGCTCTTGTAGAAGAAGCTGAGAAACCTTCAGTTTTGCATTTTAAATTGTGTCTGTACACTTTACTCAGTAAGTGTGATGTGCAGTAAATGGTGTGAAACACTTCTTGTGCTGTCAGCACTTCAAATTGAATTGAATTGTCAGGGTGTAGATAGTTTTGACTTTGCTGTTGTTTTTTTCTCTGTAGAAGATTATTCCTCACTGAGCAACATGTGCAAAAGTTGCAGCCACAATAAATGCTTCAATTTTCTCCTGAAAACATACACAGCTTATGTAATATGTTGTCAGACCTTTTCTGAAACAGTAATAGTTCACTGGAACAGTTGCCATTTATATGATGCACCACTGTGTGCTTTTTCAAATGAATTTTCAATTGAACTCTGATTCACCTGTTGTCCAAACATTTCATTTTAGTTATTCAATTCAATGGCTGGAGAGAGAATGGAAACTGAGCTACGGACAAATCCTGAGCATGCCAGTCTGTTAACTTTGCTTTTACCCTCTATCTGCCCCCTACAGAGTGAGATGGGATTGGCCACAGAGCAGCTCTCGAGGCAACTTCTAGATTATGAGAAGAAAGTAAGTATGGGTACCATGATTAAGGGCATAATTTCCGCTGGGGATGGAAGCGACATGTCCCCGTCACATCAGAAAACAAATAGAGACACACCCGTCAGTATAATTATTTTCATTTGAACTTCTGTTCCATGTGTGAGTTTGCATGAGTCTGCCACACCTCGGCATTGCACGTAAGTCTTAATGAAATATCTGTGCATGAAATAACCTTTAATAAGAAGTATCTCTCTGTTGGAAATCTATCATGGGGTTTTGCTCATTTTATGCAGCCAACAAGAACTAAAAAATAGAATAGTTGCTGAGGTCAACACAGCAGGTCTATTAAATCATGCTGAAAAAGAAAGATATGTGGATCATTTGACTTTGTTGGAACACATTCTGGATTGCAGAGTGCATGTTGAGTGGAAGAAATTTGTAATGGATGCACTTTTAGCTCCTTTAAACAAGGCTTAACTCAGCCTCTTTGCATGGGGTTTATTAGCATATTTGTCTTAATTCCATAAAAGGGATGTGCCAGAAGTCCTGGCAGAATAGGTTTTTTATTTAATTTATTTTTTTTACTTATTTGCACCTAGTATAGGCTAGAACCATGCTCGTTATGCAGTTTTATGGTTTAAACTTGTTCCCCCTTCTTCTCCTGTCAAGAATTTTGCCCTTGGAAAAGGTGATGAAGAGGTAATCACCACGCTGCAGAACTTTGCCCAAACTGTAGGGGAGGTGAGTTGCAGTTTCATTTTATTTTATGTGCATGTATTTACATGTGTGTGCACTCACAGCCGAGGAGAGGGATGATAAACAAATGCACGTTTGGTAGTTGGTTCTTTATCATGTTTTAAGGGGTATCACACCTGTGCTCCCCTAGCATGCTGATGAAAATGACCTCAATGAAAAGACCTGAGCATTATTCTCCCTGTAAGACCGCAACTGATTGTATACCGACACTAAGAGGGGAGCGGTGAGATGGATATGATGCTTATCGCACCGGATGGATGAATGGAGGGAGGCAGCGGTGGGAGAATAGATGGATGGATGGATGAAGGAGTGGTGTGTAGCCTGAGGTATATAGACAAAACAGATGGGCCTGTCACTGACAGACATGGGTGTCCACAAACCTGCCCAGTCAGCACTTAACAGGATTTAGGACACACTAATCCCCACACATATGCTCAAAGGACACAGGTTGATTGTTTGCTTGACCTTTACCTCATGATTTACAGAGGAGAACTCATTTCACAGTGAGAATTAGGCCTACTGCTGCACCTAATCCTGTGAACTTTAGCACTTGCTAAATCGTTCAGATTATACTGGATGTCAGCTTGTTAGATGCTGAAGTATAGCTTGTTGATAAGCATAGAGAATTATAGTAGGATTTGATTGTGTGTGTGTGTGTGTGTGTGTGTGTGTGTGTGCGCGATATGTGGTCCTGTTTCCAATATCAGAGTAAACAGAAGGTTTATTATTCTCTTCAGGAAATGGACTGTTCCACAATATGGGCTTTTTATAATGTAGCGGAGGCATTGTCTGTAGTTAGGCACCAATTTCACTGAAAATGTTACTTTCCAGCTTGCTGCAGGAATAACTGGCAGCAAATGTCACTGTACATATAAAAATAAATTGAAATCCCTCAAGATGTTTGGCAAGGGTACATCTTCTATTTGTGCCATTGTGCAGTGCTTGATATTTGTGTATAATCTCTTTTGTGTCGTCCAGCTGAACTCACTCCATTCTGTGCTAGCCAACCAGATGGCCGACAGCATGGTTTTCCCCTTGATCCAGTTCCGAGAGAAAGACCTTACAGGTACACACACACACACACATACACACACACACACACACACACACACACACACACACACAAAAACACACACACGTATATAGAGAGAAAACCTATCATAATACATTTGCATTTTTTAAAGTATTTTGAGGGTATTTTATGCCTTTCTCAAGTCGATTGATGACCGGAAATGAGGATAGAGGGAATGACAAGCAACAAAGGTTCCCAGCCAGACTCAATCTGGGGACGTTGTGGTTCAGGGTCAGCACCTTAACTCCTAGGCCACTAGACCCCATTATAACACATTCATTTTTATGTGATTACCCCAAGATAATGAATCTGTTCTCTGTAATAGTAAGATGCGATGAGCAAAGACCCACATACTGGCAACACAGAAATAAGTGTTTTTTTTAGTTGTACTGAGTATTTTAGAAATTAATAAAATTCTGAAATAATGCATATCCTACAATTTACCGTCAGTGGCTGGATATAATAGTTTGAACATGTTTTTTTAAATGCGCTTGGCTCTAGAGGCCGCAATGTGGGGATACAATGTCAAGTGTTATTCAGAAGCGATAGTACTTGGTCAAGAACAGGCTTTCAGGATGTCAAGCATCGTTCTGAGAGGATTAACAAACATGAAAGCAGCAGAACAATGTGGTAAAATTGGGCTTGCTTGGCAGAGCAAATGTAACTAACCAAATTGACACCGAATACAAACGGCATATTGAGCAGTATAACAACAACTTGAGAAAAACAGGTGTCTGCCCAGTCGGATTATCACAAGTGTTAAACTGTGTTCTAATATCTACAGGATTCCGTTTGTACAACCATTCTGTCAATCAACAGCTTCAGTCATCTACTTCAAGCCATAGTGCTTTTTTTGTTTTTTAAAGATGTGGATTTTATGTAGATATTCTAACAACACTTACTATACATTAAATGTTTCAGAGATAAGCACACTGAAGGAAATATTTGGCTTCGCCACTGATGGTAAGTACGAATTCTATCCTATTTAAGAAAACTATTACATTTTGCAGTTACTGTCTGATCCTCATGTCCTTTCTCTCCTGTCCTGCAGAGCACGAGGCAGCTATGGTCAAATACAGCCGATTGCCTAAGAAGAAGGAGAATGAGAAGGTAGAGTTACTGCAAGGTCCTTTATTGGCTTCACTGAAAAAGCTTTTTCTTATTGATCACAGACTGTTAAATGCCGTATAGTGAAGTCATACTCTGGTAATTCAGTGGGGGTGTTTTTAATAAGCATTTAAAATACATAGACATCAATTAAATATTCCTCTACTGCTAGGCTGCACTGTTTTATTAAGACTGTAACAACACCATGCATACAGTGGGGCTCGAAAGTTTGGGCACCCCAGGTAAAAATTTGTATTAATGTGCATAAAGAAGCCAAGAAAAGATGGAAAAATCTCCAAAAGGCATCAAATGACAGATTAGACATTCTTATAATATGTCAAAAAAAGTTAGATTTTATTTCCATCATTTACACTTTCAAAATAACAGAAAACAAAAAAATGGCGTCTGCAAAAGTTAGGGCACCTTGCAGAGTTTATAGCATGCACCGCCCCCTTTGGAAAGCTGAGACCTGACAGTGTCATGGATTGTTCTCAATCATCGTCTGGAAAGACCAGGTGATGTCAATCTCAAAGGTTTTAAATGCCCAGACTCATCTGACCTTGCCCCAACAATCAGCACCATGGGTTCTTCTAAGCAGTTGTCTAGAAAACTGAAACTGAAAATAGTTGACGCTCACAAAGCAGGAGAAGGCTATAAGAAGATAGCAAAGCGTTTTCAGATGCCAATATCCTCTGTTCAGAATGTAATTTAAGAAATGGCAGTCATCAGGAACAGTGGAAGTTAAAGCAAGATCTGGAAGACCAAGAAAAATATCAGACAGAACAGCTCACAGGATTGTGAGAAAAGCAAGTCAAAACCCACGTTTGACTGCACGATCCATCCAGAAAGATCTGGCAGACACTGGAGTTGTGGTATACCAATCCACTATAAAGAGATACAAATATGGTCTTCATGGAAGAGTCATCAGAAGAAAACCTCTTCTACGTCCTCACCACAAAAATCAGCGTTTGAAGTTTGCAAATGAACATATAGACAAGCCTGATGCATTGTGGAAACAAGTTCTGTGGACCGATGAGGTTAAAATAGAACTTTTTGGCCGGAATGCGCAAAGGTACGTTTGGAGAAGAAAGGGCACAGAATTTAATGAAAAGAACCTCTGTCCAACTGTTAAGCATGGGGGTGGATCAATCATGCTTTGGGGTTGTATTGCAACCAGTGGCACAGAGAACATTTCACGAGTAGAAGGAAAAATGGCTTCAATAAAATTTCAGCAAATTTTGGACGCTAACTTGATGCCATCTGTGAAAAAGCTGAAGTTAAAGAGAGGATGGCTTCTACAAATGGATAATGATCCTAAACACACCTCAAAATCCATGGTGGATTACATCAAGAGGCGTTAACTGAAGGTTTTGCCATGGCCTTCACAATCTCCTGACCTCAACATAATTGAAAATCTATGGATAGACCTTAAAAGAGCAGTGCGTGACAGACAGCCCAGAAATCTCAAAGAACTGGAAGACTTTTGTAAGGAATGGGCGAAGATACCTCAAACAACAATTGAAAGACTCTTGGCTGGCTACAAAAAGCGTTTACAAGCTGTGATACTTGCCAAAGGGGGCAGTACAAGGTATTAACTCTGCAGGGTGCCCAAACTTTTGCAGATGCCATTTTTTTGTTTTCTGTTATTTTGAAAGTGTAAATGATGGAAATAAAATCTGACTTTTTTTTGACATATTATAAGAATGTCTAATCTGTCATTTGATGCCTTTTGGAGATTTTTCCATCTTTTCTTGGCTTCTTTATGCACATTAATACAATTTTTTACCTGGGGTGCCCAAACTTTCGAGCCCCACTGTATAATGGCTGCAGAGATAATATTTCTCTATTTGCTTCTATTGAATGTGTTGACATTGTCATCTTGGACATACAAGATAATGTGACTCTGTTGCTAATCTGTATGTTTGAGAGAGTTGGACAACTGTTTGCATATGTATGAGTGTGTGTGCAGAGCTTGATAGTGAGTTAATGCTGGACATGTTTATACATTTAAATATTTGCAAAACCCTCTCCTGTCTGGACAGCTGAAGTCAGACTTGGTGAAGGAGATCGCCTACACTAGAAGGAAGCAGCACCAGGCCTCATTGCAGTATTACTGCGCCCTCAACGCCCTGCAGTATCGCAAGAGAGTAGCTATGCTTGAACCTATGCTAGGCTACACACAGGCACAGGTACTGAGCAGCTGCTGCCCCACAAACTGGGCCAGATTACAATAGTGGTCAATTAATTGATTAGTCTGTTTACAGAAAATGAACATCATTTGGCAAAAATGCCAAATGGAACATCTCTGGTTCCATTTGTTAAAATGTAAAGATTTGATGCTTTTTTTTCATATATGATAGCAAACTAAAAAATAACCTATTTGAATACATCACCTTGGGCTGTGATATTATTTTAACAAGTATTTTTCACCTATTACTGACATTTCACAGACAAAACAATTAATGCAGAAAATAAAGGGATAATGAAAATGAGTACTTTCATCCCTATATGTGAGCAAGTGATTATTATCTGTTTCTAGAAATGTCTATTAATAAAAGTGCAACTGTACATGAACTACAAATGAAACACAATAATAATTGCTCATTATTATGTCTTATCTCTCAGATCAGCTTCTTCAAGAAAGGCATTGACCTGGTGTCAAAGAAGATGGACAACTTTCTCTCCTCTGTGTCCAACATGACTCAAAAGTAAAGACTATATCATTAACATTCATTTTCATGTGTACAGTAAATGTGATGAACCATACTCTAGCTTTGGCATTAACAGTATAAAGTAATGTGGTTTGTTGTGTATGATCCAAAAAAGAAATTGCAATACTGTGATCTTCTGCTCATTCTCCACAAATATTCCATATTTTTGGTCAGCCCTTTTCAGACAATGCTATTGTGTTTTCACAGAATAGTACTTAATAATAATCATAATAATAAATGTTAAATGTTAAGCCTCCATATCTGAAACTATTTTAATGCACAATTCGTAAAAAAATAAATAAAAATAAAAAAGATATTCTGAATGTCAGTTTTGATGGATACTACAAACATGTTTCCTGTCTAGTATCCAGGCCCAGCTGGACACGGAAGCGGAGGCCATGCGTGCGTCCCAGAGGGAGCTTCTGTCTGTGGAGGACACTGTCTATATGCCAGATAAGGACACGGAGCCTGTCAATCGCACACTTATCCAGAAGGCTGGCTATCTCAACATTAGGAAGTACGATTAATTGCACTCATTATGGTCCTATCTTAAATCTAAGGACGCTTCCTAATCACGCAGCGTTCCTTGCTAGTCGATGTTAAGATGTGTCTTGGGGGAAAAAACTGCTGAGGAACACGCTTTGAATCTGTCCTCATTTACATATGTCACAATTCAATGATTTGCTATGCAAATAGATGGTGCAATCAAGTGGTTACATGAAGTCTTGAATCTCTAAATAACCAAACATGACAAAGAAAACATTTTTGCTTCTCTTTCTAAAGTTGTTCAAAATAAGCATGAACACAGTAAACAATAAGTCAGTCACAGCAGGCAAGGTGGGTCAGGTAACATGTTGACAGTGTGCGCTGTCAGCTTATTGCAGAGTGGATGTATGAGAAGGGAAACTTCCTTAATGGCTTCAGGGGTTAGAACTGCAGCATAGCCCGCAATGTGATTAAGTGAAATGTCAGAGCTGTCAAACTCTGCCTCTCTCTCACATACATCCAAAATCTTTGACAAATGTCTGTGACACCAGAGAAAAGGTTTCCACAGAATGCCATTCTGTTTAATGACACACACCGCCAGCAGCCTCAAACGCTTGTCAAATGCTGAGTCCGGAAAACATTTGCTATTTCGAATGGTTTCTCAATATTAAGGGTCTGAGTCATCCACGGAAGCATAAGCCATTCACTATATTAATCAAAATTAAATGTATCTGGGAATACTTTTCAGGCAGAATGTACAAGAGCAATTTATGAGTCATAGATGCGTTGTTTTGAAACTGAGTGAGTCAGAGTTAAATTACATTGTATTTTAATGTTTTGTTGATATGCTCAGAAACTAATAGCAACAACAAATTTGACAAGGGACTACAGGGCCAGGGATCAAACCACCGGCATTCCAATTGGCCAACCACTCTACCACCTGAGCCACAGCTGCCCACAAAGTGGTTAATAACTGTTTATTATAGTTATAATATCCTTTACAAAACTTGTATAGGGAGGACATAAACGATACTTCTTGCATATCTTAATTTTAAACTAATTTGTAAGCCAGATGTGAGCTAGGAATTCTTTCCATCACATCCCGCCTTAGATCCTTGACGTTCTTACTCTGTATGTAGCCCTCGTCACTCATTAGACTTTCCATTATGCCACCATTGGGTTTTCCAAAATCTCATCCTTAAGTGCTGACCTTTATCCACTCGTTCTGCACCTTCTTTTCTGTGCTCCAGTAAAACAGGCCTAGTGACCACAGCCTGGGACCGACTGTACTTCTTCACCCAGGGAGGGAACCTCATGTGCCAGCCGCGTGGGGCGGTGGCGGGGGGCATGGTGTTGGACCTGGACAACAGCTCTGTCATGGCTGTGGAGTGTGAAGACAGACGCTACTGTTTTCAGATAACCTCCCCCTCAGGCAAAACGTATGTACACTTTTGTACATATCAAACAATGAGAATAACGCACAAACATGAGATATTGGATGCTTTTTATTTAATTCTCTCCATTGTCATTAATGCCTTCAGGTCAATGATTCTACAAGCTGAGAGCAAAAGGGAATATGAAGAAGTAAGTGTGAAAGAGGCCGTTCAAACAGCTGTGTTTGATCTTACTTATTGTTTTATATTTCCATCCCGAAGACATCTGCTGGTGCAGTCCAAGAATCAGTCATATAACAATGTAGGAGCTGTCGAGACTTATTTGTGTGGTTTTCAAATTTGGTTTTGTGCTTGGATGCATCTGACTGGCCTGTCACAGCTGGTATCAGTCAATTGATTTCAGGCGGCTCGCGTCTGAGCTAGAGGAAGTCTTAATGTTTTTTGTTTTTTTTTTACTCAGTGGATTTGCACTGTGAACAACATCTCCAGACAGATCTACCTGACTGACAACCCCGAGGTAATGTACACTCACCCACAGTTTTATACCCACACTGCAAGTTCAAAAAGACACCAACCTAAACCAAATAGTTTACAGAATTCTAACTCTAAATCATGAACATTTCATTAATCTTGGTAGTTAGACCATTACCCACATTGTTGTGATTTGTCAGGCAGTGAGTGATGTATTTGTTGTTCAACCACTTTAATCAATAACACATATGAAGGTATTAAGAAACAATGTCACATAGACATGCCCCCACCCCCCCCCTCTGAAATGTCTTACAGCTGTTTTTACCTTGACTGCTTTTCTATCCAAGAATCTTGCATGTTTGGATTATTCTTCAGAGACAAACTGAGTATCGCTGTGTCTAAAATCATGCTGTCTTTCACTTATTTATTTTCCCTACAT